>NW_027362959.1:3190000-3552031 GCF_046119375.1 Phyllobates terribilis
AGGTCTTCCAGTTCTCTCTAACCCTGCCCCCAGTTCCAGCTTTTATAGGGGCAGCCAACTCCCCCTGCTGGCCTGGAACAGGAGGTGCTGTATTGTAATTGTTCCTAACCAGGGGACCTCCCTCCTGCTTTCAGAAACAGATTATTGTTTGTGGCATCCAGGCCTGGGGTGACACACACACACTGCTCTATATTTAGTATGATGCCCCCACTCCTCCATATATATAGCATGATGGTCTCACTGCTCCATATACAGGTGCATCTCACTAAATTAGAATAGCATCAAAAAGTTAATTTATTTCAGTTCTTCAATACAAAAAGCTGTCTTTCAGCTCATCTGCATTGTTGGGTCTGGTGTCTCTCATCTTTCTCTTGACAATACCCCATAGATTCTCTATGGGGTTAAGGTCAGGCGAGTTTTTTGCCAATCAAGCACAGTGATACTGTTGTGTGTAAACCAGGTATTGGTACTTTTGGCCGTGTGGACAGGGGCCATGTCCTGCTGGAGAATGACATTTCCATCTCCAAAAAGCTTGTGGGCAGAGGGAAGCATGAAGTGCTGTAAAATGTCCTGGTAGACGGCTGTGCTGACTTTGGTCTTGATAAAACACAGTAGACCTACACCAGCAGATGACATGGCCCCCCAAACCATCACTGATTGTGGAGCCTTCACACTAGACCTCAAGCAGCTTGGATTGTGGCCTCTCCACTCTTCCTCCAGACTCTGGGACCTTGATTTCCAAATGAAAATTGGAACTCTAGGACCTTGTGGAGTGTGTCAATGACTGCCTTCTGGACATCTGTCAAGTCAGCAGTCTTCCTCATGATTGTGGAGCATACTGAAACAGTATTGAAGAACTGGAATAAATTAACTTTTTGAAGATATTCTAATTTAGTGAGATGCACCTGTATATACTATGATGGTCCCACTGCCCCACATACATATAGTATAATGGCCCCACTACTCCATATGTAGTATGATGGACCCACTACTCCAGATATATAGTAGGATGGCTCCACTGCCCGATCATTTAAAAAAATAAAGTTTATTCTCACTTAATCCTGATTCCCTACATCACGGCCTCTGTCTCCTCTTCCATGGCGGGACAGCAGAGCAGAGCGATGCAATGATGTCACCGAGCCACCTGCGTGAGTATGCTGACATCTCGTTAACCGCAGGCCTATGGCGATCTGTGGCATATGAAAGAGATAGTGATAGGGCAGGGAGCTTGTGTCTCACTGCTTTATCATGCGACGCCTCTGCATACGAGACATTAGGGCTACATTAGCTACGTCACAGAAGACACTGGAGCTGGAGTATATAGAATAGGAGACACTGGGGCTGGCGTATATTCATCACAGGATACATTAGGGCTAGAGCATATACATCACAGAAGAAGCTGGAGTATATAGAATAGGAGACACTGGGGCTGGAGTATATAGAATAGGAGACACTGGGGCTGGCGTATATTCATCACAGGATACATTGGGGCTAGAGCATATACATCACAGAAGAAGCTGGAGTATATAGAATAGGAGACACTGGGGCTGGAGTATATAGAATAGGAGACACTGGGGCTGGCGTATATTCATCACAGGATACATTGGGGCTAGAGCATATACATCACAGAAGAAGCTGGAGTATATAGAATAGGAGACACTGGGGCTGGAGTACATAGAATAGGAGACACTGGGGCTGGAGTACATAGAATAGGAGACACTGGGGCTGGAGTACATAGAATAGGAGACACTGGGGCTGGCGCATATACAGTTCTGCTCAAAAGTTTACATACCCCGGCAGAATTTTTGCTTTCTTGGCCTTGTTTCAGAGAAAATGAATGATAACAAAAACACTTTTTCTCCACTCATGGTTATTGGTTGGGTGAAGCCATTTACTGTCACATTTCTGTGTTTTCTCTTTTTAAATCTTAATGACAACTAGTGATGAGCGAGCATGCTCGCTACTGCTCGGTGCTCGCCCGAGTATCTCACTGCTCGAGATGCTCTGCGCTCACCGAGTATTTCCGGGTTGGTCGGGCGGGAAGTCGGGTCCCCTCCCTGCATGTTTGGCGCTCTTTACAGAGCCAATGAACATGCAGGGATTGCCTGCCATGCACTGTAATGCCATAGCCATGTTGGTTGTGGGCATTACAGTGATTGGCTGGCCGCACAGCGTCATCAGGTGTATATCAGACCTGGCGCCGCCATGCTCATCACAGTCACTCCGGATCAGACAGTGTAGGGAGAGCTGATGCTGCGTTAGGAAGAGATTTGATTGTGTATTAGGTAGTGTAGGGAGAAAAACCGCATATTACACATATCCATCTCAACAAACAGTCCTTTTGAGGACTAATCCATCTGCAGAGATATCAGGCAGGCAGTGTATATAGGCAGGCAGGCAGGGTATATAGCAGACTGCAGTGCATATAGCACAAGAGGTTCCATTCCAATTCTGCCTTCTGCTGCTGTTAGATATTTCTATACAAAGGCCCAGGTCTCAGGGGCGAGGAATACTTTTCTTTGGATCTTAATCCTCATTATTTGCTTATAAAGCAATCCAGAGAACACCGTTTTTCTGCGCCATTTGCTTGTTGGCACTGCAGAATATAGCCAGGTCCTTTCCATATTAGAGCGCTAGAAATCCAGCTATTTAAAACTGTGTTTTCTCCGTCACACGGATCACATATACGTTGTCAGAAAATACTGCCATTTCTGGCCTCCATTTTTTCAGTGTGTCAGTGAAGCAATTCACAGCAGTTTGCTGTTCACACTACTTACTTACAGGCCAGGTTTTTAAAACTCTGTTTTCTCCATCACCCCGATCACATATAACTTCGCTTCTAACTCAGTCATTTGTAGTGAGCGTGGAAGATACTATCCTCCATTTAAAATGGGCAAGGCACGTGGCAAGGGACGGGGAACTGGACGTGATGGTAATGGTACATGCAGAGGCCGAGGACAAGGCCGTGGGCAAGCCGAAATTGTGCCACAACAAACACCCACATCTTCTCGCCTGACCTTCCTGTCCCAATTTCTAGGGGACTGCAGCACACCACTATTCAACCCAGATCAGTGTCAAAAGGTTGTTGGTTGGATAGCGGATAATGCTTCCAGTCACTTAGCCACCACCAGCACCACCCTGTCTTCCACACGGTCAAGTCTCAGTAGCCGTGAGTCTGGACCGCATATTCCTCACCCTGATCCTCCTTCCTCCCACCATGCCGAGTACCCAGAGACAACTTATCCCACACTTGGACAATCTGAAGAGCTGTTCACTTTTCCATTTATGGATTCGGGCCTCTCGCCCGGTCCACTTGAAGCGGGGCAAGAGGAGATCACGTGTAGCGATGCCCAAATATTTGAGCAGCCACGGTCACACGAAGGCGCCGGTGGGAAACTGTGACAAGAGGTGGACGATGATGAGACACAATTGGCAGAAAGTCAGGAATAGTACCAGGGTGCAGAAGTGGGAGACGAGGTGGTGGATGATATAGTAACTGACCCAACCTGGCAGGAGGACATGCAGAGCAAGGACAGCAGCACACAGGGGGAGGGAGGCAGAGCACCCCAACAGGCAGGAAGAAGCAGTGTGGTGGCCGCAGACAGAAGGCAGGCTACCGTTTCCCGTAACACCAACACGAAGGAAGTTGCCACTACAACTGTTAGGTCTTCCCGAGTCTGGTTGTTTTTTAAAGACTCTGCCGATAGCTCCAAAAAGGCCATTTGCATCACGAGCCAGACCAGCATCAGCAGGGGTGTCAAAACGACCAGCCTGACCACCACCAGCATGATCAGGCACATGGCAGCAAAGCACTCGACTTTGTGGGCCGAACACCAGGGTCCAGGAACAGTGTCTACAGGTGGCACCATTGCTTCTTCTGCTGTTGTGCATGCAAGCCAATCCCCTGTCCATAGTGCATGCAAAGATGCCTCCTGCCCTGCACCTGTCATTGCACACTCTCAAGTAGCAGCATCAGGAAGCACGTCCATGTCCTTGTCCCAGCGCAGCGTTCAGTTGTTCATACTCCAGTCCTTGGAATGCAAGCGCAAATATGCAGCCAACGTCCCACAGGCCACACTACTAAATTCTCACAATTCACGACTGCTTGGCTCGAAATGTTGCCTTTTAGGCTGTGGAGACAGAAGCATTCCGCAACCTGATGGTGGCGGCCGTCACTCGGTACTCTGTCCCCAGCCGCCACTATTTCTCCCAGTGTGCCGTCCCCACATTACACAAGCACGTGTCCCAAAACATTAGCCGTGACCTCAACAACGCAGTTACCGGTAAAGTCCACCTAACCACGGACACGTGGACAAGTGCTTGTGGGCAGGGACGGTACATCTCGCTGATAGCACACTGGGTTAAAATAGTGGAAGCCGGGACCCAGTCGGACCTTGGGATGGAACACGTCCTCCCGACGCCAAGGATTGCAGGCCCTAGGTCAATCAGGGTTGCCCCCACGGTCTACAGCTCCTGCACCTCATGCTCCTCAGCCTCCTCCTCCTCCTCAGCCTCCATCTCCGCATCAGTCACAAGCTGGAAGCACTGCAGCACTGCCTCGGCCAAGAGGCAACAGGCTGTGCTGAAGCTAATATGCTTAGGTGAAAAAACACACAATGCTGAAGAGTTATGGACAGCTCTGAAAGAGCAGGCAGATCTGTGGCTCAAACCGCTGAACCTACAGCCAGGCATGGTCGTGTGTGACAATGGCCGGAACCTGGTGGCGGCTCTGAGGCGAGGCGAGCTCACACACGTACCATGCCTGGCCCATGTGCTTAACCTCGTGGTTCAGCGGTTACTCAAATCCTACCCGGAGCTGCCGGATCTGCTTGTTAAAGTATGCCGCCTGTGTGCCCATTTTAGAAAGTCAGCTACAGCTTCCGCCGCCCTTGCAGTGTTTCAGCAGCGTTTGCAGCTTCTGGCTCACAGACTGGTGATGTCCCCACACGTTGGAACTCTACATTGCAGATGTTGGGAAGGATTTGTGAGCAGAAGAGGGCAGTTGTTGAGTACCAGCATCAAAAAGGCTATCGGTATTCAGTTCAGACTCCACACATAAGACCTCAGTAGTGGACGTGGATGTCAGACATATGTACCATCCTCCAAAACTTTGAGGACTCCACCAAGATGGTGAGCGGCGATGACGCCATAATTAGCCTCACCATCCCACTTCTCTGTCTTCTGAAAAGCTCTCTGCTCACAATCAAAGATGATGCATTGCAGGCGGAGCACGATAAGATGGAGCAATTAACCATACAGGGTGATTACACACAGCCAAGCCTCATCTCATCCCAACGTGGATTGGGTGACAATGAGGAAGAGGAGGAGGAGGAAGGACAGGAACTAGTTTCATGCACTATAGACGGTGCTATCTGCACAGCTGTCATACCGTCTGTTCAGCGTGGATGGCCAGAGGACAGAGAGGAGGAGGAGGAGAGCATGGTCAGTCATCCTCTTGGTGAGGACACGGAAGTCTTGCCTGTTAGTAGTCTGGCACGCATGGCTGAGTTTATGTTATGCTGCCTTTCCCATGACCCTCGCATTCTCAAAATTTTAGGTCATTACTGGTTGGTGACACTTTTAGACCCACTCTACAAGGAGAACTTTATATCTCTTATTCCTGAGGCGGACAGGTGTACAAAAATGAGGCAGTACCAGAAGGCCCTTGTTGCGGAACTATTAAAAAAATTCCCATCTGAAAACGCTGGAGGCAGAGGGCACACTTCGTTCGACAACCAAGGAGTACAGGCGAGAGAGACACAACTTCAATCCAGCAGACGCAGGGGAACACTGTCAAAGTTCTGGGAGAGTTTTCTCAGACCCTCCCATCGCACAGGCCCTGAGGCGCAGGGTACTCTCACAAGGAGTGCAAAGTTTGGGAAGATGCTGAGGGAGTACCTTGCCGTACCGTACCAACGTCCTCTGTGATTCCTCTGTGCCTTATAAATATTGGGTATCCAAGCTAGATATGTGGAATGAACTGGCTCTCTGTGCCTTGGAGGTCCTGGCCTGCCCTGCCGCCAGCGTTTTAGTGCCGCTGGTGGAATTATAACTGATAAGCGCATCCTCCTGTCAACTGAAAATGCTGACAGGCTGACTCTTATAAAAATGAACAAGGGCTGAATTGGGCCAGACTTCTCAGCACCACCGAATGATAGCAGCGTAACATAAACTCAAATCCAGTGTCTTTTCTTTGGGAGGTGTATTCCCATGCACCTTTTCACACCCACACATGGGTATACGCTTCCTGATTTTGGCTATTTGCTCTTGTCCTCCTCCTTCTCCTCATCCTCCACCACCATATCACCAGGGTGACCGTGGTCCATGATGCAACACCCACATAATTTTTTTAAAGGGTGTTTGACTCGCCCCTGGGCCGTGGGGCACTCGGAGCCGGGCAATAGGGAGACGGTGGGGGTAGTAGTGGCGTCCCGGTTTCGTGGCTCAGGGTGGTCAGACCAGTGGTAGTCCTTTAGCAGTCCTAAGTGATGTCCGACTACGCCACCCGTGGATTGTGGTTATTATGAACCGCCGCTGCAAGGCCGACCGCTGGGGCTGATGATGTATGCAGCTGAGGTAGTGTGACTCCCCACGGGAAGAGTGCAGTCCCAGGGCAGTGTAGTGGATGGTGGGGGTGATGGTGCAGAGAGTCCCAGTGCCGTTAGTGCTGGAGGAGCGAAAGCGTACACAGACAACGTACTGCAGTCCAATGTCTTTTACTCACAGTTCATGTACTCCGTGTCACTTCTGTAAGCAGTGACCGCCCGAGCCGTGCTGCGTCCACAAGGTGAGGGGCTCGGTCAACCCCAGGCAGTTCAGGAGCATGGCACAAGACCCCCTTCAATCCTTTCTCTGGCCTGCCTCACCAGTGACCCACTTTTGTCCAGCTGCCGCGGACTTGTGCGGGTAAACGTGGTTCCCGTTCCCCGCTGTCCTATATGGTGCCTTCCTAGCAGGTTTGATGAGGTGTCGCACCAATAAATGATCACGACCTCCGGTCTTTGGCTGAGGGCTGTTTCTCCTCCACCAACTTGGGATCCGGTACCCTTAATCTGCCTGACCCTTCACCCTGTATTCTCGTGAGTTCTTAGGGTCCCTTCTGCCGTCTTGTTCCTGAGCCCTTCTGTTTCTCTTTCTCTTTCTCTTCTGTTCCTTTCTGTTCTTGTTCCTTTCTGTTCCTGGCCTTCACCCTAGGCCTGCCTCGTCGAGCTGGGCCCAGACTGAGCCACAGCTCCCTGTCAGCCCTCTCTGGCTGAACTCCTTCTCTTACTCCACTCACTGAACTTCTCTCCTTCTCTTCTCTCTGTGCTGGCTGGGCCTCAGAGGCTAGGCCTGCCTACGGAGAAGAGCCCCTTGCAAAGGCCCCCACTCCGTCACTTCTTCTCTCTGACTGAACACTGTTCTAAGATGGTGCCCACCTTTTATACCTCCCTCTAGAACATGAGCCCAGGTGACCAGCAACCAATGGGCTCCTATCTACGCTCAGGAACCAACCCCTACCTGCTCCTACATCACTGGGTATTCCTACCCCCTCCCCACTCCAGCCAGGGACATGGTCTGTTGTGCCTGCATTTCTGTCTAATGGGAGCTGTCCCTCAGAAATGGGGTGAGTGTGCTAACTGAACCCTGGTCCATACTGTATCCTTACCCGGGAGTGGAATATCACACCTCTGGCAGAGGTGCAATACCCCTGTAGCGGACGAGCCCTCGGGGCGCTACATTTTTATGATGCCCGTAAAAAAAATTTTTTATACAGTATGTTCATGTATACCCCCCAGAAGTAAATGTTTGTCAGCCCATACACTTAGTGCATGGCATTACAAGTATAGGAGGCCCGTTCCTTTCTAATGGTAAAAAAATTTTATGATGCGCTCCTCCACGTCTCTTCCAAGGGCCATTGAAGTGCCTCCAAATTTTTGGCAGCCCTTGCAGTCACTGCATAGTCCAACACTATGGGAGACTCTCTCCTTTCTAATGGGAATTTGTCATTACTGTGGCCTGGTCTATGTGTCTTTAAATTCTTAGTGGGTTTTTTCCTAAACTTGGTCAGCCGTTGGACTCACTGCATACCCTATAACTGTATAGCAGACCCTCTCCTTTCTAATGGGAACATGTCATATCTTGTTACTGTGGCCCTGCTCTGTGTGTCTTTAAATTCTTAGTGGGAATTTTCCTAAAATTGGTCAGCTGTTGGACTCACTGCATACCCTATAACTGTATAGCAGACCCTCTACTTTCTAATGGGAACATGTCGTACCTTGTTACTGTGGCCCTGCTCTGTGTGTCCTTAAATTCTTAGTGGGGTTTTTCCTAAAATCTGTCAGCCGTTGGACTCACTGCATACCCTATAACAGTATAGCCGACCCTATCATTTCTAATGGGAATTTGTCGTTACTGTGGCCCTGCTCTATGTGTCTTTAAATTCTTAGTGTTTTTTTTCCTAAAATTGGTCAGCTGTTGGACTCACTGCATACCCTATAACTGTATAGCAGACCCTGTCCTTTCAAATGGGAGCATGTCGTACCTTGTTATTGTGGCCCTGCTCTTTGTGTCTTTAAATTGTTAGTGTTTTTTTTCAAAAATTTTGGCCACCCTTGCAGTCACAGCATGGGCATAAACACTATAGAAGACCCGCTCCTTTATAATGGGAACATTTTTTTTACTGAGACCCTCCTCTATGTCTCTTCAAAGGGGTATTAGGTTGCGTCCAAATTTTTGACAACCCTTGCAGTCACTGGATGCGCAATAACAGTATAGGAGACCCACTTGTTAATAATGGGAACAACAAAGCATAGCCCTCTGATGGCTCTCTAACAATAGCTAGGGCCGACTGCTGGCCTTTTAAGAATAGTAAGGGCCGTCTGATGTTCCTATAAAAATAGGCTTTATGACTTTCAGAGTCCCTCCATCATAAATAAAACAGGATGTGTCTGATGACACCACATTGCCAGATGAGGTTGTAAAATGTTAAAATGACATTTCCCGGTGAATGCATTTGTCATAAAAAATAACATAAAAAACATAACAATAGGATCTTTCTTTAGTATAAAAAACAGCATCACCAATTTAACCTCAATGTAATCACATTGTTCAGCTCATGCACCTCCTCCTCCATCTCCGAAATGACCACATCAGTCACAAGCTGACAGCACTGCAGCACTGCCTTGGCCAAACAGCAACAGGCTGTGCTGAAGATAACATGCTTAATGCTTAATTGACAAACCGCCCAGCGCTGCATAGTTGTTGAAAGCTGTAACAAAGCACCTTGATCTGTGGCTCTCACCGCTGAACATACAGCCAGGCATGGTCGTGTGTTACAATGGGCGGAACCTGGTGACGGAGAAATGACAACCAGGGTAGATACGGTTTCCCTCTATGCCAGTCCTTTCACAGAGCTAAAGAATATGGCTGTGGTGAAATACAACTCCCACTGAGAAACTGTTTCAGATTGAAAAACATTGTGCCCACCAGAGGATTTGTTTCTGAGGGCTAACCTTTCTCACCCGCTCAAGAGCCCCATAGCAGCTGCAAAGTTAGCGCTATCATGAACTCTCCTGAGGTAGAAGCCAAGGCACACCAGAGAATTCTCTGGTGGGACTGTCCAACCCTGCCGAGAAGCAGTCCTGGCTAAGAAAAGTGTGTGGGAAGATTCCAGGACACTCTATTTTTACTGAGGAGGAAACACACGCAAACATGGGGAGAACATACAAATTTCATGCAGATGTTGTCCTTGCTGGGATTTGAACCCAGGATCCCAGTGCTGCAAGACTTCAGTGCTAACCACTGATCCAATGTGCTGCCGTTCACCCTCTAATATCTAACAGGCTGGAGAAACTTGAACCTACTGCCACTCTATCATCAGCTCCTTTGTGAGAAAATGTATTTGGGCAGCCACTCAGTCTACCAAATAAAATTCCAGAGAAGGAAATTGAGGATGGCTTCGCTACTGGTACTGGGGGCAGTGCTAATACCATGGTGTTGTACCATAGTTTGCTGGAAATATTCCAGGCTGGTAGGAGGCAAGAAAATTCCCACAGAAAAGTACCAGCAGTAATGTTCAGGCCACATTTCAAGTGCAAGCAGCTTTAGAGGACTTCCTGGGAGAAATGACACGCAGGGTAGATACGGTTTCCCTCTATGCCAGTCCTTTCACTGAGCTAAATACAACTCTTATCAAAAAAAGTTGTGGACTGGCTCCGTACCGTCCCTGGCCACATTCACCTGTCCACGTGTTTGTGGTTAGGCAGTCCTTCTTAGTAAGTGCACTGGATAGGGCATGGGTAATGTTGTGGGACCCGTGCTTGTGGAAGGCGAAGGCGATACCGGGAAAAATACTGGCGGCTGGGGACCGAGTATGGACACCCGGCCGCCGCCTGCATGAGGTTGTGAAAAGCTTCCATCTCCACAAGCTTAAAAGGCCATATTTCAAGTGCAAAGAGCTGCCCAGAAATCTGTCAGTTTAGTGTTGCCGTCTGTGGGTGGGTGGGTGGCTGGCTGCATACTTGCAATTGCATTCCAAGTAACAGAAAACTAAGCAGATGATGGCCTCTATCATCATCATGGCCTCACCTCGGCACTATGAACTCTCCTGAAGGAGAAGCCAGGGCCCGCCGGAGGAGTCTCCGGTTCTCTGGTGGGCCCGTCCAACCCTGCCGAAAAGCAGCCCTGGCTAAGAAAAGTGTGGGGGAAGGTTCCTGGACACTCTATGGCTGCTTTTTTAATGCGGATCGGCCATGCTTATGCATGTTATTTCTCAAAACGCATTACGGATCAGGCCATTTTCCAACTCTGTATTCAAGAAATTAAATGCGCAAAGAAAGATGTGTGTGTGTCAAAGCACCATTGACAAGTGCGAGTTGATGTTGGATGGGCTGCCATTGCTTCTGCAACAAGCTCAATTACAGGATTTTCTGGGAGAAATGACAAGCAGGGTAGATACGGTTTCCCTCTATGCCAGTCCTTTCACCGAGCTAAATACAACTCTTAGCAAAAAAAGTTGTGGACTGGCTGCGTACCGTCCCTGGCCACATTCACCTGTCAACGTGTTTGTGGTTAGGTGGTCCTTCCCAGTAAGTGCACTGGGGAGGGCACGGGTAATGTTATGGGATCCGTGCTTGTGGAAGGCGAAGGCGATACCGGGAAATATAGTGGCGGCTGGGGACCGAGTATGGACACCCGGCCGCCGCCGGCATGAGGTTATGAAAAGCTTCCGCCTCCACGAGCCTAAAAGGCCACATTTCAAGTGCAAGCAGCTGTCAACAATTTGGCAGTATAGTATTGCAGCCTGTGGGTGGGTGGCTGCCGGCATTCTTGTGCTTGCATTCCAAGGAATGGGGTAGGGACAACTGAACACTGCAGTGGGACAAGGACGTGGACGGTGATTGTTGCAAGTCTGCAACGACAGGTGCATGGCGGGAGGCATCTTCGCATGTGCCAAGGATCACTTATGATGGGCACACATTTAGGCAGTGACCTGGGATTCAGAGATGTTTCCAGAGGTCTTCCCCTTGCTGTTCCCATGTCTTTTCAGCACTGTATGCATGTGTCTGATGATGTGTCACACACCACATGGCCAGATAAGGTTGTAAAATGTTAAAATGACATTTCCTGGTGAATGCATTTGTCTTGGTTGAAAGCAATGCAAAAGTGCAAAAACGTGTCAAAAATGCTACGTGTGAACATAGCCCAAGGTGTGTAGGAGTATTTTTGTTTTTGTTTATTTATTTTGCCTTATATACAAGTCATCACCCTGGAAAGGATGTTCCTTACGCCGTAAAAGTGGCGTAATACTCTGACGACGTTGTTGACAGCAGTGATCAGGGAGTCAGAGATGCTTCCAGGGGTCTTCCCCATGCTGTTCCCATGTCATTTGAGCACAGTTCCCATCGATTTGGGCAATTTTTAGGCCCTCTGCAGACCGCCGTGGGGAGCCATCTGAAAAATGCTCAAGTTTCCCCTAGACTTATATTGGGCTCATTGCTCGGGTTGAGCACCCGAGTATTTCAATTTGCTCGACCCGAGCAACGAGTACTCGAGCATTTTAGTGCTCGCTCATCACTAATGACAACCAAAAACATCCAAATAATCCTGTCCAAAAAGTTCACATACCCTGGTGATTTTGGCCTGATAACATGCACAGAATTTGACACAAATGGGTTTGAATGGCTACTAAAGGTAAGATCCTCACCTATGACCTGTTTGCTTGTAATCAGTGTGTGTGCATAAAGCTGAGTGAGTTTCTGGGATCCAGCCACTGACGTTTCTGGATTTTGAGATGAGGAAAGCAAAAGAATTATCAACGGATGTACGGGAAAAGGTAGTTGAACTGTATAACACAGGAAAGGGAGGCAAAAAGAGTATAACACAGGAAAGGGATACAAAAAGATATCCCAGGAATTGATAATGCCAGTCTGCAGTGTTCAAACTGTGATTAACAAATGGAAAATCAGATGCTCTGTAAAAACCAAACCACAGTCAGGTAGACCAACAAAAATTTCAGCCACAACTGCCAAGAAAATTGTTCGGGATGCAAAGAAAAACCAACAAATAACATCAGCTGAGAACACACTTAGGGGTGTACTCACTTTTGTTGCCAGCGGTTTAGACATTAATGGCTGTGTGTTGAGTTATTTTGCAGGCACACCAAATTTACAGTTAAACAAGCTGTACACTGACTACTGTACATTGTATCAAAGTGTCGCATCTTCAGTGTTGTCCCATCAAAAATATATATATGTATTCCGGCCCATTTTTGGAGTTTTGTGTGAAATTATGTCCAATTTGCCTTTTTTTTCTCAGTTTTTTTGTGTTGTTCCAATAAACACAAAGGAAATAAACATGCGTGTAATAAAACATGTGAAATTTTCTGAAACAATTTCAAGGGTGCCAGCACTTTCCTCCATGACTGTATATGCAAGTAGAGTCCTTAACCCCTTTACAACCCAAAGTGGTTTGCACGTTAATGAGAAGGCCAATTTTTACAATTCTGACCACTGTCACTTTATGAGGTAATTACTCTGGAACGCTTCAACGGATCCCCCTGGTTCTGAGAATATTTTTTCATGACATATTGTACTTTATGATTGTGGTAAAATTTCTTCGATATCACTTGTGTTTATTTGTGAAAAAAACAGATATTTGGCGAAAATTTTGAAAATTTTGCAATTTTCAAAATTTGAATTTTTATGCCCTTAAATCGGAGAGATATGTCACACAAAAAAAGTTAATAAATAACATTTCCCATATGTCTACTTTACATCAGCACAATATTGGAACCCAAATTTATTTTTATTAGGGAGCTATAAGGGTTAAAATTGACCAGCGATTTCTCATTTTTCCAACAAAATTTACAAAACCATTTTATAAGGGACCACATCACATTTGAAGTCACTTTGAGGGGTCTTTATGACTGAAAATACCCAAAAGTGACACCATTCTTAAAACTGCACCCCTCAGTGAATCGGGTCATCATGGCAACATCCGGGAAGCCGCGGCACACATTGCTGGACGCCGGCAGGAGAGGTGACTATCCCGATCACCTCCCCTTGCCCCCGCAATGCTGCGAACGACTTCGATCGCAGCATTGCGGGGGTTAATGTGCGGGACCTCTCCCAGCACTTAGCACCGGGTGTCAGCTGTGACAATCAGTTGACATCCGGCGGCGATCACGCCCGCACAGCCTGTGTGCGGGCGCGATCGCAAAGATGTACTAATACATATCAAGCTCTTAAGTCCCAGGGCGCAGATACGTATCAGTACGTCTTGGGCTTTAAAGAAGTTAAAATTATGTGAAAATGGGAAAAGTCACAAAACTTTGCAACTTTTCAAGAGCTTTATGCACACATATAAAATTTGCACATGCTAATACTCTATACACATTTTAACGTATGCATATACATAGTGCACACAAACATAAAATACGGACATACACATATGATGCACATACAGAGTATACAGTCCCGGTAGTCCTCATAGTTTTAAGCATGGACCCTGGCAAATTGTAGACGGACTTTTATTGTTCATGGGCTTTAAGGGAGAGAGGCTTCCTTTGTGGAGGACACTCATGAATGCCATTCATTTGCAGTGTACACCGTGTCGTGTCATGGAAAACACTCGCCCTGGTTTGGCTTTCTACTTCTTCAGGTAATAGCAATGAATTTGCCTGTCGATTTTCTTCTCATCAGAAGATGCTTTTGTTTAGATGTTAGCTTCCATCTGACTGATAAGAAAAGCTTTGCTGATCTTCTTGTAGACTTCACATTTTTTGTAAAGAAATTATTTTCTTTCTCAGAAATGTCTTGTGACATTTCTCTTCTATGTGGTGCCACTTACCCTTCTCATCAGAGGACGCTTTTGTTTAGGTGTTAACTTCCATAGTCGGCCTGGACGTCTCTGTAAGATGGTTGCAGTTCCATCTTTGTTATAGTTTTGCATCACTTTTGCTACAGTATTCTGACTGATAAGTAAAGTTTTGCTGATCTTCTTGTAGACTTCACATTTATTGCAAAGAAATTATTTTCTTTCTCAGGTTTTGTGACATTTCCCTTCTATGTGGTGCCATTGCTGATAGCATGAAATGGGAAGGAGTTTTCTTTATTAAGTAACTTCCTTTTACAGACACCTGTCTGCTGGACATCTGTTTAATGAATAATTACACTTACCTGTGGTTCAGTTCTTGTTAATTAGAATTTTGTTGTCTAAACTTAGCTTTTCTCTTAAGACTGTTACTGGGATGTTCTCATTTTTGAAACATGATCTTGAATGAGTTTGATAAGAAAATTACTTTTTTGGGGTCTGCAAAATACCAAATCCTGTTTGCATTCAATGGCTCAAATTTGCGAGAGTATTTTGTAGTATGGTATCCCATATAAAATGATGATTCTGAAAGGAAACTACAGGTTTGCTGACAAATCTATTTGGGTGTACTGATTTATGCTAAACACTGTATATATATATATATATATATATATATATATATATATAAACCTTATAAGTTTGGTATCACAGTAATCGTACTACTGACTCTGAATCATTTTGCCAGTTTGTTTTTACAACACAATACACACTGTAAAATGAATGAAGCCAAACCTTGCATTTGTTCTCATTTTTCAACACATTATATGATAAAATGAATGGTGTTGTTCAAAACTACAACACTAAGCGTCAGCACACTGTGATTTGCAGATCTGTAATATGCGTTCTTTGTGCTGTGAAAATACACAGCTGTGATATCTCACCAAATATTCATAGTGGGAACTTAAAATTATGTTTTTCTGCCATGATTAAGGATGGTTTGGATGTATGAAACATGTTGACCTTTTATTTCTATCTTTGTGGAATTAAGGCTGCATGAACCAGTCACCAACCATTATCTGTATATGTACAAATATTAAGTGCTACTGAGTGCTGTAGGAAAAACTTAGAATAGTGAGGTGATTTGACAGTCCTGCCACAAATAATCTGTTTCTACTGCACACTTAAAATTTCTGATAGTGGGAATGAACCTGATTGCCTGCAGTAGTGCACTCCTGAGAGCTGGTGCAGCAGAGAAAATGTCTTGGACATGAGAGTGGGAGGTCCTGATTATGGAGGATGTTAATCTTAGCTCATTGGAGTGTAGATATGGTAGAGATGCAGGACTGTGCAGCAGGGTGCAGAGGTTTGTGGATGAGTGTAATGACTGGTACAGGGTGGAGGCACCAGTGTAACTGCTGGACAGAAATATGAGACTGACTGCTGCATTAAGGATAATGAGAAATACATTTAGTGAGAAGAAGAGCAATTAGTGAGTTACAAGTATTTGTGAATTCAAGACAAAAAGGAATCAGAGCAACAGTAACAGATTTTACTTTTTTTTAATTAATAATGAGATGAATAAAATCGTGAACATTATCAAAAGACTAAATCAAAGTCAGGAAGATAGCCGAGGTCAGATACCAGGTGATCAGTAAATGACAAGTCAGACGAGCAGTATGAATACCGCGGAGCCCGATGACAGAGGCGTTACTGAAACTTGTCCAGGTTGACCAGTCAGAAGGCCACAGGTAGATGGTGAAGGTCCTTCTATACAGCTCCAGCAGTGATGATGGATCTGCTGGACTTCAGGGCGCTGGATGCTTAGGTGTCCCGTCTTTTAGATGGTTTTAGGGCAACAGTGACAGCATGCAAATGCGCGAGCAGCCCTGGATAATCCACGCCGGCAGGATGATAAGATCCGGCGGAAGATGGAACCTATGAGAAGAGAAATAAATATAATGTAAGTGATGGGACTCCATATTACATGATAATGCTGTGCAGTCACTGTGGCCGGACGGCAGAGGAATATTATCATACAGAGGTCAGGGGTCATTGTCAGCAATCATACATGTGACAATCCCATCACTGACAGATGACATCTACTCCACATGAATTATTCTCACTGACATCACACAACATGGAGTTGATTCTCACACTTACCTCGTCTCTTTTTCCCATTTTTTCCATTTTCTGAGTTTTGTTGCTCCATACTCAGATTTATTGCCGATTTTCTTTCTTCATGAGATGGAAATTCTGATGAAAAATTAAAAAAAAAAATCAATAACAATATCTTCTTATAGGATCTGCTTTGTCATAATATGGATAACATAAGAGACCTATAGTATTGTATAAAAACCATGTGGGAATATTTGAGCCTTGAAGTCAACATTCACATTGCTGGTGCTGTAGACATGTACATACCTGGCAATGGGGACGAGGGTGGCAAGATGGTAACAGCATCGTCTGTATTACATACAGGAACAGATACTTTCTGCCTGTTTGAAGAAGAAAAACATGTAAATCTCAAGTAAACTCCATATAAAAGGGGTTGTCTCACTAGAAGAACACAGACTATAAGGACTAGTAGGACATATGACTGTCATAGTGGGGAAGGTCTTCTGCTCAAGACTACCTTTTATAGAGAGCTGAGAGGAAAACAACTACCAAGAATGGCCGGCATTTCATACTACATCTCTCCTACAGTGAGGGCAGCACTAAAAGTGCATGACCGGCCACAATTATGGGCTGTTATCTCCAACAATTCCGAAAGCTGAAAGCACAATGACCCATAACCATGGGGCGGTGGATGCTGCATTTGATATTATGGTATTTATGTCCTATATTTGGTGTTGTGCACATATATCAGCCTGGAGCTCCCAGTAATGACCCCATAATCTACTCACATTTCTGAGATGTTTGTGTTGGATTCTGGTGTACACTCTGGAGGGGCCTTGGGATCCTCGTTGTTCACCATCCCGTTAGTGGTGGTAGAGTGCTAAATGTGGATAACAATAAGTTATTAAATATATATACTTTTTAATTTTGTAGATCCTTTTTTGTACATATTTTGGATTTATCGATCACATACTTACTTTAGAAAGCCTCTCAGAAGATGATGATGCAAATATTCGGAAGATAAAGTTCTCATCGTCCTCACTTGTGCCCTCCTTATCCTCTGAGATCAGATGGTTGTCTTCATCAGAGTGATCTACAAGACATAGGTAAGGAAGGATTGTTAGAGGGTGTCAGTATAACACAGTCGCTATATCTCACTAGGTTAAAAGATGATGCAACGTAATAAACAGAATACATGAAAAAAAACTCCTGTACAAAATTAGGGAAATAGGGATACAGTACGAACCCATGGTCAACATAGCTGAGATCCATGAAACATGGATAACATAGTAGACCAGAAAAACCATGTGGAAATATTTGAGCTTTGAAGTCAACATTCACATTGCTGGTGCTGTAGACATGTACATACCTGGCAATGGGGACGAGGGTGGCAAGATGGTAACAGCATCGTCTGTATTACATACAGGAACAGATTCTTTCTGCCTGTTTGAAGAAGAAAAACATGTAAATCGTAAGTAAACACAGTATAAAATGGGTTGTCTCACTATAAGAACACTGACTATAAGGCCTAATAGGACATATGACTGTCATAGTGGGGAAGGTTTTCTGCTCCAAACTACCTTCCATGGATCAGAACACAACTACCAAGAATGGCTGGCAAGTAATACTACAGCTCTCCTACAGAGTAGGCAGTGCTAAAAATGCATGACCTGCCACAATTATGGGCTGTTATCTTCTGCATTTTCTGAAGCCAAAAGTACAATGACCGTTAACCATGAAGCGGTGAATGCTGCATTTGATATTCTGTTATTTATGTCCTATATTTGGTGTTGTGTACATAGATCAGCCTGGAACTCCCAGTAATGACCCTTTCTAGTCTACTCACATTTCTGAGATGTTTGTGTTGGTTTCTGGTGTATACTCTGGAGGGGCATTGGGATCCTCATTGTTCACCATCCTGGTAGCGATGGTACAGAGCTAAATACGGATAAAAATAAGATATAAAATATTTTTTTTATGTACTTTTAGAGTTTTTTTTCTTTTTTTTTACATATTTTGGATTTATTAATCACATACTTACTTTACAAAGCTTTTCAGAAGATGACATAAAATTTTGGAAGTCAAGGCTCTCATTGTTCTCACTTGTGCCTTCCTCATCCTTTGAGACCAGATGTTTGTTTATATCAGAATGATCTACAAGATATAGGTAATGAAGTATTATTAGAGGTTGTCAGTATAACACAGTCACTATTTATCACTAATATTAATGGGAACAGATGATCACATATTAGGGAAGATGAGACAAACAGTCGCTTAGTCTAGATGACGTCTCCTTCTACTTACTGATAAATAAGCTGGTGTCTGCGTCTGAAACAAGCTGAGGAACATACTCCAGCTCCTGGCTCAGAATGTTGTCAAAGTCCAAGTCACTCAGGAATGGATGAACCTTGATCTCAAATGCTCCTCCTAGAAAAAGAAAAACAAAAGTGATGCGGACATAGTCAGGGATGGCTCCATATCTGAACAGTTTATCGTAATCTGAACTAATGACAAAACTGAGCTGACATGAAGGAAATAAACTGAAAGTCTTAGTGTGGAGAACTAGAAATACAGTAGATGAGCTGATAGAGAAATGCTGATCTTCATGGACATGAACGATATGTCCTTGGTCTAATAAGGGAATATTAATACTAGTATATCTGTTACCTGTCCCAAGTCTACGCACAGGATTTCTTCTGAGCAGCTCAGTGATGAGATTCTGAGCATCCTGGGGTGGAGCGCGATCACAATTCCAAATTAGTTCTCCTGTTACATAGAAAATTACAGAAAATAAAACCTCTTTACTGGACTGTAGCATAAAGCAAAGGAAATAACTAAACAAATGTAACCAATCAACGCAATGATCGGATTATTCTACTCACCAATGACAACCCTTTTATAAAGCTCAGTGAGGGAATCAGCATCAAATGGTACACATCCCAGCAGGAATTTATACAGGATGATCCCCAATGACCACCAGTCAACAGGTCTTCCATAGCCTTCTTTCAGGATGATCTCTGGGGCTATGTAACATGGGGTGCCACAGAACTGGAAACCAACAGAACATAGAGATGAGAATCGATGAAACAATTATTATGACAAGATATCATCGTTAAAACACAATGCAGAAGATAAAATATTAGTGGAAAAGTTCTCTAGAAAGGAAGAACGTAGAGAAGAGACAATATTGTGATGAGATTTGCAAATAACAAGCTAAGTTCTTGTAGGTGATGCTGACCTCACGGTCCTGGAACTCTCTGGAGATGTCCACTGCTAATTCCTTGTAGGTGTTGGTTTTCGGTATCATTAGACCAAGTTTTGAAATCCCAAAATCGGTAACTTTAATATGTCCAGTAGATGTAATCAGGAGGCTGCAAAAGAGAAGATGGTTTTAGCCTCACAGACTGAATGATAACAAATGACAACTTTCCCCACTTTATTATACTACGGGGGCACTTACTTTTCCGGCTTCAGGTCTCTGTGCACCACACCGTAACTATGCAGGTATTCCACGGCAAGTACCGCCTCTGCAAAGTACAAGCGGGCCATGGGGACAGAGAAAGGACCCCTGGTGCTTAGAAGGGTCCCACAGTCTCCACCTATAGAAGAAAGGAAATATGACCGGTGAGGGGTTTATACAGAAGATAAACATGATATACCACGAGCAGATAACCATGATGTATAATGAGCAGTGAGCGGAAACATCCTGGGGAGATCACACAGATAATGGCGTACATAGAAATCACAAGACCCCATATCAAAAGTTGTAATTGCCCCCCACCCTAAAAAATAAAAAAGAAATATATTTATATCCCTGTTGAAGCAGCTTGGTGTTCTCACCAGCAATACAACTTTTATGGCCATTTTAGAGTATGATGCTCCCAAAAATGCCCACACCCACACTCAATGAGTATGGTA
The DNA here is from genome assembly GCF_046119375.1 of Phyllobates terribilis. Taxonomy (NCBI): domain Eukaryota; kingdom Metazoa; phylum Chordata; class Amphibia; order Anura; family Dendrobatidae; genus Phyllobates; species Phyllobates terribilis. The sequence goes on from NW_027362959.1 coordinate 3,210,329, forward strand.
TCCCCACAGTGAATCCTCCTAAGGAAGCCACCACTTAGAAGGAGGCCAGCCACAACCCCTTACTCGGTGTGATGGCACCCACAGCAACCCTCCCACTCAGGATAATGGTTCCCACAGTCCCTCACACAATATAATGGTCCGCATAACTCCCCACTCAGTATGATGTCCCCACACAGAATGGGGGCCTCCATATAGAGTGAGGACCCCCACAGCACCCCACTTAATATGATGACCTCCACTCAGCATTCACAGTCCCCCCATATCTAGTCATACGGCCCCCTTTCAGTATTTTGGCCCCTACTAGCCACCTACTCAGTATTTTTGCCCCCACCAGCCCCACCTCCTTGAAGAAGCAAATACCGCTGAAATTGTGATGACAGGTGGAGGGATGCTGCCCACTGCCGAGCGTCGACAGACCCCCTTCGACTGATGAGCCCCATAGCGCCCCTGCACCAAGATCAATGAATTTACGAGCATCTTGGTAATAGATAACCTATAGTAAATGCTCTGTGGGGATGTAACCAACAATGTCCTAATGATATGAGCAGTGATAAGATGAAAGCAGACATGGGCTGAATATAATACAATAGATGTGTCTTACCTCCTACATACTCCATGACCATACACAGGTGAGATCTAGTTGGAAAGGAGCAGAGCATGGAGACCACAAAGGGACAATCAGCAAATGTTAAGATGTCCCTCTCCAGAAAGGCCCATTCCAATCTCTGTGCAGTATTTAGGTTCCGCTTAGCCATTTTCTTCATAGCAAAGGTCTGGTGTGAGTCTTTATGATGCACCAAATAGACGGCCCTGGAGATAAGGAGAATCCATCGGTTATAATAAATCCTTATTAATAATCCATCTATAGAAATCATTATATGTTTAATACTGGTATCCAAGGGGTAACATTTCTCCTTGCGGAGAGTGACATGTTAAGCTTGTCAAGGTGAGGAGACTTTTAAGCCTCAATGATCCTCTGGGAAATATGCAAATTGTCTCTTCAGAGAGGAAGAGAACTAGAACTCTAGTGCCCCTTATAGGAAGTAGTAATCCTAAAAGTCAATATCAACCCTTTAACGAGCCTTATCACATGACATGGAATAATAGCCATAACCTAAATCTCAATTTTCGGACACTATGTTTTGGGGTACAAGCACTCATCAGTGCAAAGTGTGAGATATGGTTTGGCTGGGTGAGAGGCATCTGACTGGGATCCAAGTGGTAATGTTTCTCCTTGCGGAAAAAGCCATGTTAAGCATGTCAAGGTGAGGAGACTTTTAAGCTGCAATGCTCTTCTGGGAAATATGCAAATTGTCTCTTTTCAGAGAGGAAGAGAACTAGCACCCTAGTGCCACCTATAGGAAGTAGCAATCCTATTTCCCAGAGGAGCATTGTGGCTTAAAAGTCTCCTCATGTCCGCAAGGAGAAACGTCAACCCCTTGGATACCGGTCAGACACCTCTCACCCAGTCAAACCATTCACACTTTGCACTGAAGAGGGGCAGTACCCCAGAACACAGTTCCTGCAAATTGAGATTTGGTTTTGGCTATTATCCTAAGTCATGTGACAAGGCTTGTTAAAGGGTCGATATTGACTTTTAGGATTGCTACTTCCTATAGGTGGAGTTCTAGTTTGCTTCCTCTCTGAAGAGACAATTTGCATATGTTTAATACTAGAAGTCTGGCCGCCACTATAAATCCACATCTAGAAATACATAAAATAGCACTACATAGATCACCTATTGGAGGTCTCCACAATGCCACTTCTGCAGCAGCCATCACCCAGGTCACATTATAGATACGAGAATCTATCGAAATTCTCTTTGGGCAGATTCGCTATAACTGACCAAATACAATTTAGTGCAAATAAAATTGGTCCAAAATGAATGTGCTCCAGGGCTCTCTTCTACTGCTGAGGCCAGTGATTGGGCCCACATGGTCATGGTGGAGGGTGTAGATGTCATTGACGTCAATATAGTGTCACCCTTCATGTGACCATGTGTAGCCAACTTCTCTGATCAGCTTCATAATGGAGCCCCCCCATCAAAACAAAGATCAGAGTGGAGAGCAGAAAAGCTCAGGTGGAGGAGGCAGCATAAGAACAGATGAGGGTCTAGCACAGGCGAATGTAATAATATTATATTATTATATATTATATTATATGTAATTATATTATTTAAATCGCTTTCCTTACAGTTTGATTTGCTACAGATCATATAATTCCCTATGATAACACTGAATGGTAGAGTGCAGGAGCAGAAGCATTGTCATAGGGAACCCTGAGAAATGTGGATTATGGCAACAGAAATCTCACCCAAAATTTCCACTGCTGATGAGTTTGGAAGTTTCATAGTCGCTCATATGCGGCTTTCTCGCCGGAACCAATGAATCCATCACGCTCTATAAAAGAATAAGAAATAATACTGATTTATCGAAGATGCAGGAAAAAAGTTACAGATGCAAAAACTTCCCCCATATTATGTCCCAGATGATTTACACTGATATGATGTTGGGAGGATACAAACCGGACGCTGGGCAGACCTGGCGCTAGCACCCTGCACACCCAGGCAAGTGCCGGGGCCCTGAGTAGGCGAGGGGCCCACTTGCTGTCGGGCACCCTGGCGTGCTATGGGACAGGTGAGCAGAGGAGAGTGGTGCCAGCGCCAGTTAGTGGGCCTTGCTCCCCCCCCCCAATGCTTGCCCTGGACCAGGGCCGGCACAATACTTACCTCTCCACAGCTGGTGAGCAGTGAGGTGAGCATTTGATTTTTTTTTTTTATGTATGGAGGTATGGGGCATTATATGGGGGGAGAAGTGACATCCTGCATGGGGCATTATATGGGGGGGAGGTAGGGACATCCTGCGTGGGGTATTATATGGGGGGGAGAAGTGACATCCTGCATGGGGCATTATATGGGGGGGAGTGACATCCTGCATGGGGCATTATATGGGGTGAGAGGTGACATCCTACATGAGGCATTATATGGGGGGGACATCCTGCATGGGGCATTATATAGGGGGGTGACATCCTGCATGGGGTATTATATGAGGGGAGAAGTGACATCCTGCATGGGTCATTATATGGGGGGGAGTGACATCCAGCATAGGGCTTTATATGGGGTGAGAGGTGACATTCTGCATGGGGCATTACATGGGGGGTGACATCCTGCATGGGGCATTATATGGGGGGAGTGACATCCTGCATGGGGTATTATATGGGGGGAGAAGTGACATCCTGCATGGGGCATTATATGGGGTGAGAGGTGACATCCTGCATGGGGCAATATATGGGGTGAGAGGTGACATCCTACATGGGGCAGTATGTGTTGGGGGGACATCCTGCATGGGGCATTATATGGGGGGGTGACATCCTGCATGGGGCATTATATGGGGGGTGACATCCTGTATGGGCCATTATGTGGGGTGGGACATCCTGCATGGAGCATTATGTGGGGGGGACATCCTGCATGGGGAATTATATGGGGGGTGACATCCTGCATGGGGCATTATGTGGGGGGGATATCCTGCATGGGGCATTATGTGTGGGGGACACCCTGCATGGGGCATTATGTGGGGTGGGACATCCTGCATGGGGCATTATGTGGAGGGGACATCCTGCATGGGGAATTATATGGGGGGTGACATCCTGCATGGGCCATTATATAGGGGGGTGTCATCCTGCATGGGGTATTATATGAGGGGGAGAAGTGACATCCTGCATGGGTCATTATATGGGGGGGGAAGTGACATCCAGCATAGGGCTTTATATGGGGTGAGAGGTGACATTCTGCATGGGGCATTATATGGGGGGTGACATCCTGCATGGGGCATTATATGGGGGAAGTGACATCCTGCATGGGGTATTATATGGGGGGAGAAGTGACATCCTGCATGGGGCATTATATGGTGTGAGAGGTGACATCCTGCATGGGTCATTATATGGGGGGGGAAGTGACATCCAGCATAGGGCTTTATATGGGGTGAGAGGTGACATTCTGCATGGGGCATTATATGGGGGGTGACATCCTGCATGGGGCATTATATGGGGGAAGTGACATCCTGCATGGGGTATTATATGGGGGGAGAAGTGACATCCTGCATGGGGCATTATATGGGGTGAGAGGTGACATCCTGCATGGGGCAATATATGGGGTGAGAGGTGACATCCTACATGGGGCAGTATGTGTTGGGGGGACATCCTGCATGGGGCATTATATGGGGGGGTGACATCCTGCATGGGGCATTATATGGGGGGTGACATCCTGTATGGGCCATTATGTGGGGTGGAACATCCTGCATGGAGCATTATGTGGGGGGGACATCTTGCATGGGGAATTATATGGGGGGTGACATCCTGCATGGGGCATTATGTCGGGGGGATATCCTGCATGGGGCATTATGTGTGAGGGACATCCTGCATGGGGCATTATGTGGGGTGGGACATCCTGCATGGGGCATTATGTGGAGGGGACATCCTGCATGGGGAATTATATGGGGGGTGACATCCTGCATGGGCCATTATGTGGGGGGGCACAGCCTGCATGGGGCATTATGTGGGGGGCACAGCCTGCATGGGGCATTATGTGGGAGGGACATTCTGCATGAGGAATTATATGGGGGGTGACATCCTGCATGGGCCATTATGTGGGAGGGGGACATCCTGCATGGGGCATTATGTGGGGGGGGGGCACAGCCTGCATGTGGCATTATGTGGGGGGTCAAAGCCTGCATGGGGCATTATGTGGGGGTCACAGCCTGCATGGAGCATTATGTGGGGGGTCAAAGCCTGCATGGGGCATTATGTGGGGGGCACAGCCTGCATGGGGCATTATGTGTGGGGTCACAGCCTGCATGGGGCATTATGTGGGGGGGGGCACAGCCTGCATGGGGCATTATGTAGGGGGGGGCACAGCCTGCATGGGGCATTATGTGGGGGGCACATCCTGCATGGAGCATTATGTGGGGGGCACAGCCTGCATGGAGCATTATGTGGGGGGCACAGCCTGCATGGGGCATTATGTGGGGGGCACAGCCTGCATGGGGCATTATGTGTGGGGTCACAGCCTGCATGGGGCATTATATGGGGGCACAGCCTGCGTGGAGCATTTTATGGGGTCCATTATTCTATATGGAGCAATATATGGAGCTCATAATACGGTATAGAGGACTATGTGGTGCCATTATACTGTGTGGAGGACATTACTGTCCGGTCTGCACTGTGAGCTGTGAGGATTCGCCGCTTTCTGAGTTATTGTGGAATTTACAATAGATAGCGCTCATGTAATGTAAGAAGTGAAATCTTCGGGCTTGTACTATATATATATATATATATATATATATATATATATATTTATCTGCGGTATCTGTGCATCATGAATCGTGGTATGTGTTAAAGGGGCCACTGAGACTCTTTCGCCCAGGGCCCACGAAATCCTGGAGCCGCCCTGCAACGGTCATCATACATTACTATAACATTCTGGATAATGTGGGAGATCACACAGAGGAGGACTTACAGGTAATCTGTCACCAGGTGTTTGCTATGTATTCTGAAAGCACCATGATGTAGGGGCAGAGACCCTGATTCCAGTGATGTGTTACTTACTAGGCTGTGTGTGGCTGTTTCAATAAAATCAGTAGATTATCACTAGAAGACTATCTGTCTAGCCAGGTAGTCCTATTGCTTTGTACCCCTGCCTCCACCACTGATTAGCAGCTTTCTGCCTATGCACAGTGTACATAGAAAGCTGCCAATCAATGGTGTGGGCGGGGTTATACAAGACTCAGCATTCAGAGCTCTGCAGCAGAAAAAAATAGTGATTTTATCACAACTGCTCCACCGAGTAAAGTAATCAACACAGGAATCAGGGTCTCTGTCCCTGCATCATGCTTCTCTCAGACCAAATAGCATAAACCTGGTGACAGATTCCCTGTAATTCAAATGTAATTAACACCATAGGGTCATCTACACTTAGAATAGAGACGTCCCATGGTTGTATGGGGGATAATACTGGACGAGTCATTCACACCCCATGATCTGATGACACACACGCATCCCCCTCTATGATACTTACGGATTCTTGGATCTCCGGGATCTCACTAATTCCATTGTTAGGATTCGACAGCTCAGTTGTTTCTAAAATAATGATGAAGAAATGAAATGTATTAGAGGATATTATTCCTACATAGATAATACAGCAATATAACGGAGAAATGACAAGATGTCTGTAAATGGGATTAATACTCGTTATATGGGGATTCTAAATATGAGAATATACGGGGAATCCATAGATAAATGTCATGTAAATGATGGAGGAACCCCTTCATAAATAACAAAAGACTGACCATCACTTCCGAAAAGAAAATGGGTGTGAACAGGTGCATACTAAGAGTAGCCATCCAAATACATAACTAACAAAGTTGCACTCTGTAACGCTATAGCATGTAAACATGAAATAAATGAAATTTGAATTGCATTACTGCTGTAGAAAATAGGATAAAAGGAAGATACTTAGTGCATAATTTGGCCAATTCATGCATGGCCAGCAGCCACGGCAAGGCGACCTTCTTTTTCTGGGTGCATGCCAAGTAGCCACGGCAAGGTGACCTTTTTTTTTGCTGGGTGCATGCCCAGCGGTCACGGCAAGACGACCTTCTTTTGCTGGGTGCTTGCCCAGCAGTCACGACAAGGCGACCTTCTTTTGCTGGGTGCATGCCAAGCAGTCACGACAAGGCGACCTTCTTTTGCTCGGTGCATGCCCAGCAGCCACGGCAAGGCGACCTTCTTTTGCTCGGTGCATGCCCAGCAGTCACGGCAAGGCGACCTTTTTTGCTGGGAACCTATCTCCACCCATCAGCCCGCGGTGGTTTTAATTACAACAGGATCCTACCTACCCATATAAATGTAGGCTTCAGCCTAGGAGAGGATTCACATTAGGAGAGGATTCCAACAAAAAGATCGCCTTGTCATTGGCTGCTGGGCATTCATGAATTGGCCAAATTATGTGCTCAGTATCTTAGTTTTTTCCCATTTTCTAGAGCAGTAATGCAATTTAAATTTAATTTATTTCATGTTACTTGCTATAGCACTGCAGAATGGACCCTCCATCACATGAATGAGGAACCCCCCACCCACGCTGCACATACGAGTGATGGTAAGAGAGCTGAAACATAGGAGAGATTTGCAAATTAGCCTGGAAGTGCACTGGGGGCGTGTCACTGCACTTGGATTTCTTCTTTCACGCCCCCAGCGCACTTCCATTCTGATTTGTATATGGTGTCTACTTTACATTTCTCCTGACTGGCACATTGGATTTCTACAAACAATTATTATTAGGGGACAATGGCCTATACCGTCACACCACTACTTCTATATGTAACAATGTGCTGCCAGGTTCCCATTACACAGAGTAGAGAGTAAATCTAACATTATCCTCCATCCTCTGTAATATCTGGACATTCCTTGTAGAAGGTCGGGTGATCGCTCACCTGTAATCAGATCGCTGTTCAGCTCCGGCCGACTCCTATTAGGGTCAGGGATTTTCGGGGTCACATTTTGCCCATATTTGGCGTCGCCTCCTGTTGTTTCCTGATAGATATAATGTATATAATTAATATGTGGAAGATTTCACTAAATCACCAAATACATAAATCATGAAGGACTAAACCAACATTTACAGATGCACCAATTGTAACGATACAAATCCCGCGCCATCTTCAGACCTTTTCTCAGAAAGTCTCCTCAGATACGGTGGATTAAGATACGTCTATTAATATTGATCCTTACCGGGCGTTCCAATGAGCGTTCTAGTATAGACAGGACTTTTTCGGCCAGTTCTTTAAAGACAGCCAAATCTTCAGTCTGAGATCTTTCTTCAGCCTATAAAGAAGGAAAAATGGAAAGGAGAATTTTGAGATGAGAGCGGTCAGAATGGAGGCGGAAATTGTATGTGACATCGGTTCTCTGTCTGCAGATACAATGACTACATACTGTATTTGGGGACTCGTGTTTTACCGTATTTTTTGGACTATAAGATGCCTTTTTTTCCAAAATTTTTGACCTCCCTTCTAACACTCTCGCACCCCTCCAATCTATTCTAAACTCTGCTGTCTGACTAATTCACCTGTCCCCCCGCTATTCCCTGGCTTCTCCCCTCGCTCCGCCAATCCCTTCACTGGCTACACATTACCCAGAGACTCCAGTTCAAGACCCTAACCTTGGCATGCAAAGCCACCCACAACCTGTCTCCTCCATATATCTGTGACCTAGTCTCCCGGTACTTACCTGCACGCAACCTCCGATCCTCACAAGATCTTCTTCTCTACTCCCCTCTTATCTCCTCTTCCCACAATCGCATACAAGATTTCTCCCGTGCATCCCCCCTACTCTGGAGCTCTCCACCCCAGCATATCAGACAGATTATTAATAATAATAATTGTCTGAATGTAGCTTACCAGGGGGGTGGCTGTGGTGGAGTGAGGTCACAGGAGGTGGGGTCACTGCTGCAGGAAGCCGGCAGTAGAAATGGGGCGCTCCTGCGGGCCAGCGGGGTGTCCAGGAGGTGCGAGGCTGCGGGCCCTGGGCTTCAAGGAAATGTTAGCGGTGATTTAGGAGGGGAGTCCCCGCTCTGCCCATTGATTTTCTGGCGGTGGGCTTCAGGCAAATGGCCGCTGGAGGCAGTGCATGTGAAGATTTAGATCTCGGCTCAATGACGAGCTGAGATCTCAATTTGCGTATTGGCCATCTCCAGCAGCCTACTTCTTGAAGCCCACTGCAGAGAAATCAATAAGCAGAGCAGGGCCTCCCCTCCTGAATTACCGCTAACATTTCCTTGAAGCCCAGGGCCCGCAGCCTCGCACCTTCTGGACACCCCGCTCCTCCCAGCTTGGGGCCCGCAGCAGTGCCCCACTCCTACTGCCGACTTCCTGCAGCAGCGACTCTGCCTCCTGTGACCTCGCTGCACTGCCACCACCCCCCTCAGTAAGCAACCGAAAATTCGGACTATAACACAGACCCCCATTTTATTATAATAAATGTTTTTCCTATTTTCCTCCCAAAAATTTTTGGTGCGTCTTATGGTCTGCAAAATATGATATATTAGAAGAAAAAGCTTCTATCCCTCCATTATTATCTATCAATATTGAGATGTTCTGTGCAGAGTGTCCTCCACTTACCTGGTGTAGTAATGTCCTGATGTTCTGAAGTAAATCCGTCAGATAGTCTGACGTTAGACGACGTTGTCGGTGTTTGGTCAGGCAATCCTTTACTAGCTCCATCACCAGCCGGTGAGTGAAGCTGAGGACGCCATCGGGTGGTAGAAGCACACTGTTAGGACGATTGATCATAAGGATCAACAATAGTGCTTTTACCTGAGGAATGTCCAAAACAATTCCAGCCATAGTGAAAAACAGCAAGTGCTATCAGTCACTATAGAGCCAAGAAAGGCACGGGTGAGCCTATGTGCATTGTATATATAGCGCCTGTGAGCAGTGATGTCACCATCACCTGTGATGTCATCACGGAATCTTGTGATAGAATCTTCACGGAGCAGCTCTGCGCAAATAGAATGCGGCCTGGTAATATATAAAGTGAAAACACCATACAATTAACTACCCATGTTATCATGGCCGTTCTATTTTATATCCAATTAGAACACAACCAGGATAAAGGTGTGTTGACAAGTTGGATTTTGGCAGCATTTTTTACTCCCCCAAAAATCAAAGGAGGCAGGAAAAACGCTGCTTAAAATTCAGGTGTTTTAACTTGTGTTTTTTTTTCCATTCATTTGAATGGGTGAAAAATGCTGCAAAACCTCTGAAAGACTTGACAAGCTGCAGATTTAAAAAAATGCAAAAAAACAGCATGTGAATGAGATTTCAGAAATGTCATTCACTAAGATGGTGCTGTAAAACACAGCATTTATTGCTGCAGAAGAAAAAACAGTGAATACACCCTAAAGATATGCTCAGTTACATTATGGGAAATATTGTATATTTAGTATTTATTATCTCACGTGTTTTTCTTCACCATAGAACTTTTAAGGCTGTGTGCCCACTATGCGTTTTTTAGGCGTTTCTGCAGCGTAACTTCCGCCGCGGAAACACTTAAAAAACGCTTGGTGATAGGTCTGCAATGGTCCCCAATGATAATCCGCATGTGCTGTTCACATGCTGCGGAGATTTCCGCTGCGGATTATCATTGCGGAAAAATCCGCAGCTCGTCTATTAATTTTGCAGAGTCGCTGCGATTTAGCCGCCATTGACTTGCATTGGAACGCATAACATCCGCATGACTACAAATACACATGTGGATATTATGCGACTCAATGCGTGGAGGGTACCCGGGTCTGGAGATGAAGAGACTCTCCTCCAGACCCGGGTACCATAGTACCTGTAGTTAAAATAGAATTAAAATAAAAAATAAACATATACTTACCTTCTGATGGCCCCTGTCTGCTCCCGGCGGTGCTGCTGGCTCTTCGGCTGCTCGCGATGGTAAAAGGACTTTCCATCGGCGGTTGCGTGACCTGTCACATGACTAAATGACGTCATGGAAGGTCCTTTTACAGCACCGTGATCCGCCGAAGACACCGGACTCACCGGAGAAGGAGATCGAGGACCATCGGAAGATGAGTATAATGTTTTTTTTTTTTTTCACCATTATTATTCTTTTTTTTTATTATTGATGCTGCATTTGCAGCATTGTAACTTGGTCACACTATGTAAATCCATGCCGGTTGCATGGAATTATATAGTGTGACCAAGTTGTCAAGCACTTTTCCAAGTGATGCTAAAATCACTTGGCAAAGCGCTTGACAACCCAGGGAGATGCAGAAACGCATAGGAAAAATCTGCAGCATTTCTGCATCGTGGTCATATATCCTAACTCATTGGCAAACTGTTATACAAGGCTATATTCACACTAGACGTTTTTTTAGCGGGCTTTTTTATGCAAATTTTCAGCTGCGTTTTACAGTACCAACTTAGTCTATGAGATTTCCGAAATCTCATGCACACAGCTTGCTTATTTGTCCTCAGTATTTTGTGCTCTCCATGGCTTTTTGCAATAGAGTATGTCACTTGTTTCAGCGTTTTTCACCCATTAAAAAAAAGGGTGGTGGAAAAAAATGCTGAAAAAAAGCCTAGTGTGAACATTTTGCTGCGTTTTTAGTGAAAAAAGCAAGTATGTGACACACATTTATTCCTGTGATTTTCCCAACTTTAAACCATCTTGTCTTGGTCACCTGAGATAGCAGCTTGGATTATTACAGTTTAATTAAATTAGTGATGCCTACAAAGTAAACATTGGTTGAGCTAGGTGTGAGATTGAACAACACGTGTTGGCCAGGGAGGTGTGAAAATGAACAATGCCTGAGCAACTCAATGGCAAACCATAATGTGAAAGTAAATAGTGTCCTACAAATTCAATGCACTGCCAGGGTCTTAGATAAACCATTCCAGACCAATTCACCCCCCACCCCCCCCTGTTACATTTGTAATGTGTACTTTTTCATGAACATATGTCTTGCAATGGTGACCTGTTTTCATGTGTCTATGGTGGAAGCAAAGCTGAACTTTGGGATCCTGAAAAACGCACCAAAAATGCACCAAGAACCACTGCAAAAAAAACACCAAAACCTGCGTTTTTGACGCTACTTCTTTCCTGCCAAGAGATTATGTTTTGCTGCAGAAAAAAAACACCTAGTGTGAATATAGCCTAAGACTTACTCTGCCAGCATTAATAGTCAATATTCTGTATATAAATAGGACTCCAATCCAGGTATTTAGTTTATCATAAACATGCCTGAGTTAATCTGCCAAATACACATAATATGCTTTCTCATAGGTGAAATATAAATCCTGTTAAAGGTCCAAGTTGCAGCAGTTAAGTAGAACAAAACAGACCTCTTCGTTCTTTGTAGGTGGAAAAACTTTCGAAATTGTCAGTGTATCAAGTACTTATACTCCTGACTGTATATAGTATAATTGCCGCACTGCTACATACAGGTGCTTCTCAAAAAATTAGAATATCATCAAAAAGTGAATTTATTTCAGTTCTTAAATCCAAAAAGTGAAACTCATATATTATACAGAGTCATTACAAACAGAGTGATCTGTTTTAAGTGTTTATTTCTGCTAATGTTGATGATTATGGCTTACAGCCAATGAAAACACAAAAGTCACTATCTCAGTAAATTAGAATTAACAAGAAACACCTGCAAAGGCTTCTTAAGCATTTAAAAAGGTCCCTTAGTCTGTTTTAGTAGGCTCCACAATCATGGGCAAGACTGCTGACTTGACAGATGTCCAAAAGGCAGTCATTGACACACTCCTCAAGGAGGGTAAGCCACAAAAGGTCATTGCTAAAGAAGCAGCTGTTCACAGAGTGCTGTATCCGAGCATATTAATGGACGTGGAAGGGAAAAGTGTGGTAGAAAAAGGTGCACAAGCAACTGGGATAACCGCAGCCTTGAAAGGATTGCTAAGAAAAGACCATTCAAAAATTTGGGGGAGATTCACAAGGAGTGGACTGCTGCTGGAGTCATTGCTTCAAGAGCCACCACACACAGACGTATCCAGGACATGGGCTACAAGTGTCGCATTGCTTGTGTCAAGCCCCTCATGACCAAGAGACAACGCCAGAAGCGTCTTACCTGGGCCAAAGAGAAAAAGACCTGGACTGATGCTCAGTGGCCCAAGGTGTTGTTTTCAGATGAAAAGTAAATTTTGCATTTCATTAGGAAATCAAGGTCCCAGAGTCTGGAGGAAGAGTGGAGAGGCCACAATCCAAGCTGCTGGAGGTCTAGTGTGAAGTCTCCACAATCAGTGATGGTTTGGGGGGCCATGTCATCTGCTGGTGGAGGTCCACTGTGTTTTATCAAGACCAAAGTCAGCGCAGCCGTCTACCAGGACATTTTACAGCACTTCATGCTTCCCTCTGCCCACAAGCTTTATGGAGATGGAAATGTCATTCTCCAGCAGGACTTGGCCCCTGTCCATACTGCCAAAAGTACCAATACCTGGTTTACACACAACAGTATCACTGTGCTTGATTGGCAGCAAACTCGCCTGACCTTAACCCCATAGAGAATCTATTATAGAGAATCTATGGGGTATTGTCAAGAGGAAGATGAGACCCCAGACCCCACAATACAGATGAGCTGAAGGCTGCTATCAAAGCCACCTGGGCTTCCATAACACCTCAGCAGCGCCACAGGCTGATCGCCTCCATGCCACATTGCCGCATTAATGCAGTAATTGATGCACAAGGAGCCCGAACAACTATTGAGGGCATTTACTAAACATACATTTCAGTAGGCCAGCTTTTCGGATTTTAAAAACATTTTTCAAGCTGTTGTTATGAAGTATTCTAATTTACTGAGATAATGACTTTTGTGTTTTCATTGGCTGTAAGCCATAATCATCAACATTAACAGAAATAAACACTTAAAATAGATCCCTCTGTGTGTAATGACTCTATATAATAGATCCCTCTGTGTGTAATGACTCTATATAATAGATCCCTCTGTGTGTAATGACTCTATATAATAGATCCCTCCGTGTGTAATGACTCTATATAATAGATCCCTCTGTGTAATGACTCTATATAATAGATCACTCTGTGTGTAATGACTCTATATAATAGATCACTCTGTGTGTAATGACTCTATATAATATAGGAGTTTCACTTTTTGCATTGAAGAACTGAAATAAACTAACTTTTGATGATATTCTAATTTTGTGAGAAGCACCTGTATATAGTATGAAGCCCCACTGCCCCATATGTGTATGTATAATTTGATGCACATGACTCGCCCCCTGGGCCGTGGGGTACACGGAACCGGGCCTTCTAGTGTACGGTGCTGATGGGGGTAGTAGTGGCAACCCGATCCCGTGGCTCAGGGTGGTCAGACCAAATGGTGGCAGTCTATTTATCAGTGTTTTGAATGTCCGACTACGCCACCCGTGGATTGCGGTCAGGGATAACCGCCGCTGCGAGGCAGACTACTGAGGCTGGTGTTGGTGTGCAGCACAGGTGTAGGATAACTCCCCACGGGAAGAGTGTAGCCTCAGGGCAGTGTAGGTGGATGTTGGGGGTGATAGTGCAGGCCGCAATAGTAAGAGTTCAGAGTCCGCTTCAAACAGTTCAGGGTCTTTATTGTAGATATTATTAATGACCCAACAGTACCGGTTAGGAATGGGCCTGGGTGTCTGAGAGAATTCGGGCGAGCCCCACTGGTCAGGGTGAGTGTGTAGGCCTACCGTTTTCTCTATGCTCTTTCTGACTATCCCCCTTTTCGTGGTGTAATAGCCCACGTCCCTGAGCTGGCCGTGTACTTCTCGCCTGTATGGCATGCGACTAGGGCCTTGGGTACCTGTTGCTTGCTCCTCACTGTACAGGTCCCTCTGTGTGGCGGAGCCTCCAGGCTTCTTAGGCCAAGGGACCTGAAATCCCTCGCAGGTTGGTTCTCTGCTGCTGGGCTTGTAACCCTGACAGCCCCGGACCCCAATGCCCGGTAGATTGGTTCTCTGCCAGGACCGGCTCTCGTCGCCTCTGTCCCTGGCTTGCAGTTTCTCCTCTGCCTCACGGACTCCTCAGCTACAGCTGAACTGTCCCTCCTTCTCTGGGACTAGTCTCACTCCTGAGCTAGGTCTTCCAGTTCTCTCTAACCCTGCCCCCAGTTCCAGCTTTTATAGGGGCAGCCAGATCCCCCTGCTGGCCTGGGACAGGAGGTGCTGTATGCTAATTGTCCCTAACCAGGGGACCTCCCTCCTGCTCTCAGACACAGATTATTGTTTGTGGCATCCAGGCCTGGGGTGACACATTCTCCCCTAGTAAAATGTAGTACTCCGGACTAAACAGGAAACACAAATACAGGGTATAAATGACAACATAACATATATACAAGTATATTTTGTCCTTGAGGTCACGGCGCTTCCGTGACCGGGTGTCCATTTCACCCAACAAGGTGAAGTTTTCCACGGTGTGGGGACCTGTTTTCATAAACCCCAATTTCCTGGCCTTGGGCGTGGCGACAAGGCTGAGCTCTCTACTTTGGGCCACAAGGAGGCCACACCAGACAGATTTTTCTTCCGTGGCCATCTTCGAAAGAGGGCACCAAGTGCAACTATCTACAAGATAGTTCCGGTTATTCAGCGTCCATAACCTGTTAGTCCATGAACTAGAAAGACTGGAAAAACATAATTAGCAACCAGGCAACAAACATAAAACATTTACAATATACAGCATTTAGATCTTCCAGCGAGCTGGTATTTGCCCCCTAGTGCTCCGGGTTGACCTGCGTAACCCACTGTCTGGTGGTGGTCTAACCTGACTTTCCCCACTAGCATTCAGGGTACAGCTACTAGCTGGGTTTACAGGCAGTGCAGGCAGCTATCTGCGGGTCCTTTGGCTTACCGCAGGTATGGCAGGCTCACTGTCAGCAGAGGGTTGACTCTCCTGGGCTGCTGGCATGGGTTCTTCTGCCTCTAGGGCTGCTTGGTCTTCTGATTCCTCCTGCTCTCCTGTAGGTTCCTGCTGGGTTGGTTGAAGGAAGTGTAGGACGGGTACCACTATTGCATCATTTATCCGAGTCCAGGACCGGGGGAACTCTCCAAGAACTGTGCTGATCATTTCTTTCTTGTCTTCTGCGGGTTCAAGGTCATCTTGATCTTCTCCTGCACTCTGTAGTTGCTCGGGGCACCTTTTTAGGTGGTGTCTGGAGACGGTGCTAGTGGTTTCTCCTCCAACCTTGGTAATTACACATACCTTCGGGTTGTTGTGGTTGGACTGCAGTACTGTGTACGGGTCGCTCTCCCACTGGTCATCTAGCTTGTGAAGCCTTCTCTTCCGCTTCAGGACCTGCTCACCAGGTTCCAGGGGACCAGCAGGGGCGTGTTGGTTGAAGAGCCTCTCTTGCTTTTCTCTCGCTTGAGCCAGACTCCTCTCCACACTCTCCTGTACCTTCTTGTACTGTAGCTGCCGTTCCGTATCCCAGTCCGCGTCTGGGGAGGTGTCCTCGGGGGTCAGGACTCCCATCTCCAGGTCTATCGGCAGCTTACCTGGTCTTGCCCTCATCAGGTAAGCCGGGGTGCAATTTGTAGCATTCACCGGGATATGGTTGTATAAGTCTATCAGGTCTGGCAGCTTCTCCGGCCACAGGCTGCGTTCTTCCAGGGGCAACGTTTTGAGGAGATCAATGATGATATTATTCATTTTCTCACACAGCCCGTTGGTTTGTGGGTGGTAAGACGTTGTCCGAATCTTCTTACAGCCGTAGAGGTTGCAGAACTCCTAGAAGATTTCAGCCTCAAACGCTGGACCTTGATCTGTCAAGACCTGTTCCGGATACCCGTGTGGACGGCAGAAGTGTTGTTGGAAGGCTCTGGCCGCTGTTTGGGCTGTCAGGTCTTTAACAGGAACCACCAGCAGGAACCGGGAATAGTGGTCCACTATTGTCAGGGCATAGACGTAGCCCGACCGGCTTGGAGCCAGTTTCACATGGTCCAGAGCTACCAGCTCAAGAGGCTGCCTGGTGACGATGGGCATCAAGGGCGTCTTCTGGCTGGTACCGCCTTCCTTCTGAGGTTACATGGGCCACAGTCCCTGCACCACTTCTCTATGGCCCCTCTCATTCCGACCCAGTAGAACCGCTCTCTCAGTAGGAACTCCAGTTTCTTCCACCCGAAGTGTCCCACTCTGTCATGGTAGGCCTCCAGTACCATTGCTGCATCTCGTCTCGGGACCACTACCTGCCAGGTCAGCTCGTGCGTCCGGTGGTTGACAAGCCTTCTGCACAGCTTACCTTCGTAGAGGAATAGCCTGCTTTTCTCCTTCCATAACTGCTTGGCTTCCTCTGGAGCGTCCGAGCCAGGGCTAGCGTCTGCCTGGGTCAAGAGGTCTTTCACCAGGCGAATTGCAGGGTCACTATCTTGTGTTTCAGCCCAGCCGTGGTGAGGTAAGGAATTGAACATGACAGTGGTCAAGTCTTTGTCTCTTACAAGGTGGGAGTACTGAGTGGCCCCGTACCGGTGGAATGCAGGGAGCTCTATTTCCTCCAACTCGTCTGGATCTTCTCCCTCATCGGGCAAGTGGGGCATTCTGGATAGGGCATCTGCATTGGCATTGGCTCGGCCTGCCCGGTACTTGATGGTGAAGTCATAGTTTGCTAGCCGGGCCATCCACCGCTGCTCTAGGGCACCAAGTCTCGCATTGTCCAGATGTGTCTACGGATTGTTGTCCGTGTACACAGTGAACTTCACAGAGGCCACGTAATGCTTGAAACGTTCTGTTACGGCCCACACCACTGCCAAGGACTCCAGCTTAAAGGAGCTGTAATTCTCCGGGTTTCTCTCGGTGGGCCTCAGCTTCCGGCTGGCGTACGCGATCACCCTTTCTCTGCCCTGTTGGTTCTGTGACAGTACGGCTCCCAGCCCCACATTACTGGCGTCTGTGTGGAGGATAAAAGGCTGGCCATAATCAGGGTAGGCCAGGTTCTCATCCCCCGTGAGGGCCATCTTCAGCAGGCGGAAGGACTCCTCTTCCGGCTTGTCCCACTTGAAGGGTGGCTTTTGGCTTCTGGTCTTAGATTGTCCTATAAGGAGGTCCTGCATAGGGGCTGCCATCTTGGTGAACCTGGGGATGAACCTTCGGTAGAAGCCTACCAACCCGAGGAACTGCCTCACTTCTTTTATGTTAGAGGGGCTTGGCCAGTTCTTTATTGCCGTGATTTTGTCAGGGTCGGGGGCTACTCCTTCTGCACTCACCACGTGTCCCAGGTACTGTACCTTCGGCTTTAACAGATGGCACTTGGAGGGTTTCACTTTCATGCCAAAGCCTGCCAGGGCCTCGAACACCTCGGCCAGGTGCTTTAGATGGTCCTCGTAAGTCTTCGAATAGACAATCACGTCGTCCAGGTAAAGTAGGACCGTCTCAAAGTTTCGGTGCCCTAGACAGCATTCCATCAGCCTCTGGAAGGTCCCGGGTGCGTTGCAGAGCCCGAACGGCATATAGTTGAATTCACTTAATCCCATCAGGGTGGTGAAGGCGGTCTTCTCCTTATCAGCCTCTGCCACAGGAACCTGCCAGTACCCACTAGTAAGGTCCAAAGTAGAGAAGAAATTAGCTGATTTTAGTGCGGCCAAAGACTCCTCTATTCTAGGCAACGGGTATTTATCTTTATGGGTGATACGATTGACTTCTCTATAGTCCACGCACATTCTCATAGTACCGTCTTTCTTTTTCACCAGAACCAAGGGGGCTGCCCAGGGGCTACAACTGTCTCTATTGACCCTGGCTTCCTTCATTTCTCTCAGAATGCCCTTTGCGTTCTGATAGTGTGCGGGGTGGTACAGGTCTGTATCTTTCAGCAATTGGTGGGTGGCTCCCCGTGGGGATGTGGTGTTCTACTCCTTTCACTCTGCCAAAGTCTAGCGGGTGCTTACTAAAGATTCTCTCGTACTCTTGAACCACCCGGTAGACTCCTTCTTTTTGGTGCAAGGGAGTGGAGTCAGCACCCACGTGGAGTTTCTGGCACCAGTCCTCCTTGGGTTTCTGGGAACCATTACCCTCCGCCTGGGGAGATGGAGGCAAGGGTTCCACGGCCCTGACAGCATTGTGTTCAACAGTATACAATTTGGCTAGTGTAGCGTACCGGGGCAAATGTACTTCCCTTTCCCCAATGTTTAAGATCCGGACGGGCACCCTTCCATGGCGGACATAGACCACCCCCCGGGCTGTCAAAATGGTGGGCCTGCTGTCTGAGTACACGGGTTCTACCATGGCTTGGTAGTCTCTCCCTCTTAACCCGATTGCAGTCCGACACCAGATCATTTCACTTTTGGGGGGCATAGCAATGGGGAACGAGTCGCTCATCCTCACGCTACCGATCTCACCACCAGACAGTTCTACCTGTTGCCATCTCATCAGGGCTCTTATCTCCTTCTGGAGGACCCTCTGTTGGCTGGAGCTCGCATTCATCGCCACCTGCTGCAAAATTACAATTACTTCTGAAAGACAATTTTCAATCACATTAGTACCCAAGGTTATTTTAGGGTGACTTTCTCGACGGTCAATGTCCACAATGATCACTCCCTGTGCCGGCAGTTCAACTTTACCAATCTTAATGGTCATCTCTCTGAACCCCACCTGCGGCACGGGTTGACCATTGCTGGCGATGATGCTCAAGTCATCGTCTGGATAACGAGTTATATCAGTGTCACTCCAGTACTGCTTGAAAAGTACATAGGGGATGGTAGTCACTTGGGACCCGGTGTCCAGCAGTGCACTCATGGGGATACCGTCCAGCACTACGGGTAAAACCGGGCGTCCCCCTACGTACTTATCACGCCAATTAGATGGGCCTGATGACCTTATGCCTGGGGGTTGGCCCTTTGCCCCAGGTCGGACCCATTTAAAGTACAGTACCTGGCTACGTGTCCCGGCTGGCTGCAACGGCGGCAAATCGGCTGTCCATCCTCAGTGTAATGATCGGTGGGCCTCCCTCTGAATGACGGGATCCTCCTCCGTCGACGCCACGGGACATCCTCCGGACTGGAAGCCAGCTTGATTGGTCCTGACAGGTCCATCTGTAACGACTGTACGGTCCTGGTCAATGCAGCAACACTCTTTGTTAGTTCTTGGACCTGATGGTGGAGGTTTGCAGGCGGGGATGGATTTAGGGCCTGCGCATCAGCCCCCACAAGGTTTGCGGGATAGGGCGCCGCCCCCTGGTGGTAAGGGATGGCAGGGCGCCGGGAAGCTACAGCGCCACCCGGTGCAGGTTCTCGGAGCACCTGGATGGCCCTATCTTTGAACTGTGCAAAAGTCAAATCGGGGTTCTGTAGGGCCATGAGGCGCAGCTGGGTTCTGTGGGCGCTGGACAGCAGACCTTCTATGAACTGGTCAGTCAATAGTTTATCTGTATCCTGCACGCTGCCAGGGTCAGCTTGCTTAATTGCCCCTAAGGCTTCCTGTAAATTTAGGGCATAATCTCGGATGCTATCTTGAGCTCGCTGCTTACATCCATAGAACCGCATTTTGATTTCTGCTGAGGTACGGGTATCAAAGGTGTCCCGTAGACGGGTCAGAACCCCCCTTACAGTCCTTTTCTCCTCAGCTGTCCAAGACTTTACCTCCCGCTGGGCCGCACCAGTTAACTGCCCTATCAGTATGCTTACCTTCTGTTCTTCTGTCAGGGGATAAACTTTGAACAGTCTATACAGCCTTTCTTTAAAGTCGCCCAAGGTATGCGACTCGCCAGCATACTGGGCATCCAGGCCGCTCCGGGGATATAGGCAGGGGTGGATTAAGAGTAGCAAGGGCCCCGGGCAGTTTAGAAGGCGCGGGCCCCCTCCACACACCTGATTTATCACGTGACATGTCACATGATCCCCTGTGATAGATCATGTGATAGTTCACAGGAAATTTATTTGGCATAATATTAATTGTGCTGCCTCATCTGAGAGCAGCACAATATTGGGGCAGATACCCTGATTCCAGCGATGTGTCACTTTTTCAGCTGCTTGTTGTCATTTTGAGAAAATCACCGTTTTATCTGCTGCAGATCTAGCAGCTCTCTGAATGCTGCACTCTGTATAGCCCCACCCACACCACTGATTGGCAGCTTTCTGCCCATGCTCAGTGTACACAGAAATCTACTGATCAGTGATGGGGGTGGGGTCCTACAGAACTTACTAGTCATCTAGTGATAATTACCTTCTGACAAATCAATGATTTTATCAAAACAACACTAAGCAGCCCAGTAAGTGACACATTACTGGAATCAGTGCCTCTAACCCTACATTATGCTGCTCTCCGATTAGGTGGCAAAAACCTCATGACAGATTCCCTTTAAAGGAGCTGTAAAGACAAAAAAGTTTGTATTAAAAAAAATACAAGCCATTTGTTAAATTAACTTTTTTTTATTGTTAATTCACATTAGACTGTATCTTCAACACTTTTGTCAGCAGGTCTTATTACAGACTCTGAATAGGGCAGCTCTCTCCCTCTCCCTCAGCAGAAAGTCACAGCATGGTTAAAAAACGGGATCTTTTATGATTTTCTCATAATAAATAAAAAAGGACATGCAAGTCCTCCAAACTATTTTCCGTTTCTCTATAGGGAAGGTCCTAAATCTTTCTTGTTCTTTAGTTGATCACATGTCAAAAATGCAAAGCATTTACTATGAACTCGCCTAAAAAAATATACACTTGGAGAGTAATATCATCATTTGCATGTAAATATTCCTTGACTCTAAGGGCTCGCTCACACTGTCGTATAACACGGCCGAATGCTATGTGATGTTTTATCGGATAGGACTCGGCCCTATGTTATACTATGGGACAGTGCGATTATTGGCATGAGAAAATAATCTCATTCGATATTCGGACCATGTGCACCCATACAAGTCTATGGGTGCACGTAAAACATTGGACTGCACTCGGATGTCATCCAAGTGCAGTCCGATGAACACTCACAGAGACTATGGAGAAGATGGAGAAATTAAGTTCTCCATCTTCTCCATATCTGTGCTGCGAGAGAATCGGATCACACTCAGTTGAAGCTCTGACAGAGTTTGAGCCCAGTGTCATTAGCATAATTGGCCCTATTCTCTTGCATGAGAGAATATATGGCTTAGTGAGTGGACCCTAAAACTGAATAGTAGTGACGGACAGGCACCTCACAAGCGGGATCCATGTAGCTCTCAGATGTTATGTAGGTAGGGCTTCATTCCATGGGGTAGGGTTTAATTTCAAGGTATATAAAAAAAATGGACTTCAAATGAAAATTAAATGAACACATAAAGCACTAATTGAATTATTTTTTTCGTATTTATGTTTGCAGCCCCTTTAAAAACCCTTTGAGGACCAAGGCACATATATGTCCCATAGTTTTAAACTGGAAAAAAATTTGATTGAATAAAATTTAAGGTCCTCAAAGGTTTAAGTAGGTGATAAATTCATATGAATACTTGCTCATACAATTGCACATGCCATAAGATGAAGAAGAACAGAATCAAAAATATGACATTAAGTGGAGCACTTACAGGTATTCAAGGTGAAAGAGACCAGCAAAGGCATCGTCTCGAATGACAGTAAATGAGTTAGAATTCAGCAAGCTGAAAATGAAGACAGCAGGTTAGAAGCGAACCAGACTTTATGGTGCTCAGAATTAGTCAAGCAGAATTTATTGACTGCTCTTGCAAAGCACTGAGACTCCCGCTGTGTATAGATGGCGTCGTGCGGCCTTCCGCTGTGTATAGATGGCGCCGTGCGGCCTCCCGCTGTGTATAAATGGCGCCGTGCGGCCTCCCGCTGTGTATAGATGGCACCGTATAGATGGCTACGTGCGGCCTCCTGCTGAGTATACGTGTATAGATGGCTATGTGCGGCCTCCTGCTGAGTATAGATGCCTCACGGCGCTCCCCCCAGAGACAGCAGGAGGCTGCACAGCGCCATCTATACTCAGCGGGAGACCGCACGTAGCCATCTATACACAGCAGGAGGCCGCACGGCGACATCTATACTCAGCGGGGGGCCGCACGTAGCCATCTATACACAGCGGGGGGCGCACTTAGCCATCTATACACAGCGGGGGGCCGCACGGCGCGTCTATAATGCACGGAGCCCCACCAGAGACATCAGGAGGCCGCACGGCGCCAACTATACTCAGCAGGAGGCCGCATGCAGTCATACACACACACAAACATATACAGACACGCATAAACACATTTGAAACACAAAAATACATACAAACAGACATCACACAATGACATCTGCCCACACACACACACACACAAACAGACAGACATCACACACACACACCTGCCCACACACACACACACCTGCCCACACACACACACCTGCCCACATACACATCTGTGTGTGTGTATGTATTGTGTGTGTGTGTGTATAATGTGTGTGTATGTATACTGTGTGTGTATGTATAGTGTGTGTGTGTGTATGTATAGTGTGTGTGTGTGTGTATAATGTGTGTGTATGTATAGTGTGTGTGTGTGTGTGTGTATAATTTGTGTGTGTGTATTTTTTTTTTAAGTTAAAAACAAGTAAAATGCTTGTGGCATCAATATCAAGACTCCAGATATAAGGGCCTATTCACACTGAATTTTGCAATGCATTCATCTCCTCTTTCCAGGCTTCTATCTAAATCCCTGAAAATTGGCATTCAGATGTGCCTTGACATAGCCATTGATTTGAAAAAAGGCAAACCGAGGCTAAAGTCTGAATCTTTAGGCTCCATTTTCTCTGCTTTCAGATGTCTCATTTCAGACAGCACAATCCTGAATTTCAGGGATTCAGTTGTAAGCCTTGTGTAAAGACCTGAATGCAGCGCTGAATGTAGTGTGAATAGGTCCTTACATCCTACACCACCTCAGGGGATTGTTGTTATGGAGTATTGCCCCTGGGTGGTCGCAGTTATGACCACCACCAGGGCTCGCGGTCACCCACCCTAACTTTGGTATTCTGGGGAGCTGGTATAATGAATATCTGAGAAGAGCCCTAGAGAAGCAAGAACATTGGACAACCAAGAGGTGGTGGCCTCAAGTCAGGTGTAGTGTTCAACAGGGCAAGACTTTCTAACCTGCCCCCCCCCCACACACACACACACCTGCCCACACAGACACACCTGCCCACACACACACACACACACACACACACCTGCCCACACACACACATACACCTGCCCACACACACACACACACACACATATACACACACACACACCTGCCCACACACACACACACATATACACACACACACACCTGCCCACACAGACACACACACACACACCTGCCCACACAGACACACACACACCTGCCCACACACACACACCTGCCCACACACATACACACCTGCCCACACACACACACACACACCTGCCCACACACACACACACACCTGCCCACACACAAACATACCTGCCCACACACACACACCTGCCCACACACACACACACACACCTGCCCACACACATACACACCTGCCCACACACACACACAAACACCTGCCCACACACACACACACACCTGCCCACACACACACACACCTGCCCACACACACATCTGCTCACTCAGACACCTGCCCGCAAACACACACACACACCCATATACACACACCTGACCATACACACACACACACCTGCCCACACACACACACACACCTGCCCACACAGACACCTGCCCACACAGACACCTGCCCCCACACACACACACACATACACACACACCTGCCCACACAGACACACACACATATACACACACACACATATACACACACACACACCTGCCCACACAGACACCTGCCCCCACAGACACCTGCCCACAAACACACACACACCTGCCCACACACACATCTGCCCACACACACTCACAATCCCCCGGCTCAATTCCTCCTGCCTGCTCTCTCTCTTTTCCGGTGCAGCACTGCAGGCCGGGGCGCACTGTGTGACGTCACAGCTAGGAGACACAGCCGCGCACAGGGCCATGTCTCCTAGCAGTGATGCGGCCGGGCCAGCACAGGGAAGTTAACTGCTGCAGTGCTGGCCCGGCGGATGAAGAAGTAGCGGCGGCCGCTGCTGGGGGAGCGGTCCGGGCCCCCCCCTCCCGCCACTGCTACCGCTATGTGCCGCGGCGGCCCGCACATATAATGAGGGCAATCCGGATTGCCCTCATTATAATCCGCCTATGGATATAGGGCATGGAAAACGGCATCACAGCTGCAGCGGCTACGCTGGTGGTAGAGGGTCCCTCCGCGTCCGACATCTTCCTCCCCCCTAGTTAACTGTGGCCTACCTTCTGGCGATCCTCTTCTGTAGGCCGCGGCTCCGCTCGCGATGCTCTGGGCGAGGACCTTGCTTTGCTCGGTGATGACGTCGGCATCCGCTGGATCTCCTTCCAGGACCTTGAGCAGCGTCTCAGCGTAGGCGTGGCGTCCCGAAGATGGCGCCCGATGGCGGGAAACGCTCCGATTGGCGGGAAATGGCCCCGAATGGAGGGAAACTTCACTCAGATATGTATAGAGTCTTTTCCAGGCACGCAATACCCGTTTTTTGCGGGTTGGTCACAATTCTGCCGACTACGCCAAAGCTGACTCGCCCCCTGGGCCGTGGGGTACCCGGAACCGGGCCTTCTAGTGTACGGTGCTGATGGGGGTAGTAGTGGCAACCCGATCCCGTGGCTCAGGGTGGTCTCACCAAATGGTGGCAGTCTATTTATCAGTGTTTTGAATGTCCGACTACGCCACCCGTGGATTGCGGTTGGAGATAACCGCTGCTGCAAGGCAGACCGCTGAGGCTGGTGTTGGTGTGCAGCACAGGGGTAGGATAATTCCCCACGGGAAGAGTGTAGCCTCAGGGCAGTGTAGGTGGATGTTGGGGGTGATAGTGCAGGCCGCAATAGTAAGAGTTCAGAGTCCGCTTCAAACAGTTCAGGGTCTTTATTGTAGATATTATTAATGACCCAACAGTACCGGTTAGGAATGGGCCTGGGTGTCTGAGAGCATTCGGGCGAGCCCCACTGGTCAGGGTGAGTGTGTAGGCCTACCGTTTTCTCTATGCTCTTTCTGACTATCCCCCTTTTCGTGGTGTAATAGCCCATGTCCCTGAGCTGGCCGTGTACTTCTCTCCTGTATGGCTTGCGACTCAGGCCTTGGGTACCTGTTGCTTGCTCCTCGATGTACTGGTCCCTCTGTGTGGCGGGGCCTCCAGGCTTCTTAGGCCAAGGGACCTGAAATCCCTCGCAGGTTGGTTCTCTGCTGCTGGGCTTGTAACCCTGACAGCCTCGGACCCCAATGTCCGGTAGATTGGTTCTCTGCCAGGACCGGCTCTCGTCGCCTCTGTCCCTGGCTTGCAGTTTCTCCTGTGCCTCACGGACTCCTCAGCTACAGCTGAACTGTCCCTCCTTCTCTGGGACTAGTCTCACTCCTGAGCTAGGTCTTCCAGTTCTCTCTAACCCTGCCCCCAGTTCCAGCTTTTATAGGGGCAGCCAGCTCCCCCTGCTGGCCTGGGACAGGAGGTGCTGTATGCTAATAGTCCCTAACCAGGGGACCTCCCTCCTGCTTTCAGAAATAGATTATTGTTTGTGGCATCCAGGCCTGGGGTGACACACACACACTGCTCTATATTTAGTATGATGCCCCCACTCCTCCATATATATAGCATGATGGTCCCACTGCTCCATATACAGGTGCATCTCACTAAATTAGAATATCATCAAAAAGTTAATTTATTTCAGTTCTTCAAAACAAAAAGCTGTCTTTCAGCTCATCTGCATTGTTGGGTCTGGTGTCTCTCATCTACCTCTTGACAATACCCCATAGATTCTCTATAATAGATTCTCTATGGGGTTAAGGTCAGGCGAGTTTGCTGCCAATCAAGCACAGTGATACTGTTGTGTGTAAACCAGGTATTGGTACTTTTGGCCGTGTGGACAGGGGCCAAGTCCTGCTGGAGAATGACATTTCCATCTCCAAAAAGCTTGTGGGCAGAGGGAAGCATGAAGTGCTGTAAAATGTCCTGGTAGCCGGCTGTGCTGACTTTGGTCTTGATAAAACACAGTGGACCTCCACCAGCAGATGACATGGCCCCCCAAACCATCACTGATTGTGGAGCCTTCACACTAGACCTCAAGCAGCTTGGATTGTGGACTCTCCACTCTTCCTCCAGACTCTGGGACCTTGATTTCCAAATGAAAATTGGAACTCTAGGACCTTGTGGAGTG
The DNA here is from genome assembly GCF_046119375.1 of Phyllobates terribilis. NCBI lineage: Eukaryota > Metazoa > Chordata > Amphibia > Anura > Dendrobatidae > Phyllobates > Phyllobates terribilis. The sequence goes on from NW_027362959.1 coordinate 3,237,063, forward strand.
TGTCAATGACTGCCTTCTGGACATCTGTCAAGTCAGCAGTCTTCCTCATGATTGTGGAGCATACTGAAACAGTATTGAAGAACTGGAATAAATTAACTTTTTGAAGATATTCTAATTTAGTGAGATGCACCTGTATATACTATGATGGTCCCACTGCCCCACATACATATAGTATAATGGCCCCACTACTCCATATGTAGTATGATGGACCCACTACTCCAGATATATAGTAGGATGGCTCCACTGCCCGATCATTTAAAAAAATATCTCACTTAATCCTGATTCCCTACATCACGGCCTCTGTCTCCTCTTCCATGGCGGGACAGCAGAGCAGAGCGATGCAATGATGTCACCGAGCCACCTGTGTGAGGATGCTGACATCTCGTTAACCGCAGGCCTATGGCGATCTGTGGCATATGAAAGAGATAGTGATAGGGCAGGGAGCTTGTGTCTCACTACTTTATCATGCGACGCCTCTGCATAAGAGACATTAGGGCTACATTAGCTACGTCACAGAAGACACTGGGGCTGGAGTATATAGAATAGGAGACACTGGGGCTGGCGTATATTCATCACAGGATACATTGGGGCTAGAGCATATACATCACAGAAGAAGCTGGAGTATATAGAATAGGAGACACTGGGGCTGGAGTATATAGAATAGGAGACACTGGGGCTGGCGTATATTCATCACAGGATACATTGGGGCTAGAGCATATACATCACAGAAGAAGCTGGAGTATATAGAATAGGAGACACTGGGGCTGGAGTACATAGAATAGGAGACACTGGGGCTGGCGTATATTCATCACAGGATACATTGGGGCTAGAGCATATACATCACAGAAGAAGCTGGAGTATATAGAATAGGAGACACTGGGGCTGGAGTACATAGAATAGGAGACACTGGGGCTGGCGCATATACAGTTCTGCTGAAAAGTTTACATACCCCGGCAGAATTTTTCCTTTCTTGGCCTTGTTTCAGAGAAAATGAATGATAACAAAAACACTTTTTCTCCACTCATGGTTATTGGTTGGGGGAAGCCATTTACTGTCACATTTCTGTGTTTTCTCTTTTTAAATCTTAATGACAACTAGTGATGAGCGAGCATGCTCGCTACTGCTCGGTGCTTGCCCGAGTATCTCACTGCTCGAGATGCTCTGCGCTCACCGAGTATTTCCGGGTTGGTCGGGCGGGAAGTCGGGTCCCCTCCCTGCATGTTTGGCGCTCTTTACAGAGCCAATGAACATACAGTGATTGCCTGCCATGCACTGTAATGCCATAGCCATGTTGGTTGTGGGCATTACAGTGATTGGCTGGCCGCACAGCGTCATCAGGTCTATATCTGACCTGGCGCCGCCATGCTCATCACAGTCACTCTGGATCAGACAGTGTAGGGAGAGCTGCTGCTGCGTTAGGGAGAGAGTTGATCGTGCATTAGGTAGTGTAGTGAGAAAAAACGCACATTACACATATCCATCTCAACAAACAGTCCTTCTGAGGACTAATCCATCTGCAGAGATATCAGGCAGGCAGTGTATATAGGCAGGCAGGCAGGGTATATAGCAGACTGCAGTGCATATAGCGACAACCAGCAGACACATAGCCCCCCTAAAAATTAACTTTTATTAATAATCTCTAAAAAGGACCTAAAAGTCCATAGACAAACAACAATAATACTCTAAATGATAGGACATATAGAATCAGGTAATACACCGACCGGGAGGGAATACAGATTAAAGCTGTCCCTATTATGTCCCTAAATCCTGTCCCTACCTGACAGCGGAGGTTGGCACCCTAATTTGTACTTCGTGGCGCCCCCGCTCAACGTCGGTAACCCTAATGTCCCTACAAGGACCCTTGTCTTAAATTAAACAAAACCACAATAGTGAGAAAGGGTAGAAAAAGTGAACGTATAAATACAGAAGCCGATAATAAGTCAATAATTATAGATGGCCAAATCAGGTCCAGACTCTGTCTGTCATAGATGTACATAATAGTAGACAGAAAGAAGGACACTTATCATTATTAGTCCCTATACCTTTTCAAAAAACTAGAGAATGGTAATCAGAATATAAATATCCATTGGTAAGTAAACAATAGCACTTAACCTTGATGGTCCCTAGTCCCAACAATCAAAAAATAGATTATCGAAAGAGACACAATCATCATTGGACCTGATACTTTGATATAGATATTATGCTTTTTCAAATACCAATACTTAAATCCCATTTGATGTATGGGGAGACATCTACCTGGGTGGGATTCTGCTTTCTGAGCCCCCTTTGAGGTATATAGCTGGACTATCAAAGTGTAGCATGTGTCCATATTTGATTGCTCTGGCTGCTATTTTGATTTGTTTTGGCTATGAAAAACAAGCACTGTGCTCCTCTACCCTAGAGCATTTATGTTTACCCGACCAAATGAATTTGGCCATCTATAATTATTGACTTATTATCGGCTTCTGTATTTATACGTTCACTTTTTCTACCCTTTCTCACTGTTGTGGTTTTGTTTAATTTAAGACAAGGGTCCTTGTAGGGACATTAGGGTTACCGACGTTGAGCGGGGGCGCCACGAAGTACAAACTAGGGTGCCAACCTCCGCTGTCAGGTAGGGACAGGATTTAGGGACATAATAGGGACAGCTTTAATCTGTATTCCCTCCCGGTCGGTGTATTACCTGATTCTATATGTCCTATCATTTAGAGTATTATTGTTGTTTGTCTATGGACTTTTAGGTCCTTTTTAGAGATTATTAATAAAAGTTAATTTTTAGGGGGGCTATGTGTCTGCTGGTTGTCTCTATTTACTAGGCCCCTCATGTGATATTTTGTTTAGGTGTTTTGCAGTGCATATAGCACAAGAGGCTCCATTCCAATTCTGCCTTCTGCTGCTGTTAGATATTTCTATACAAAGGCCCAGGTCTCAGGGGCGAGGATTACTTTTCTTTGGATCTTAATCCTCATTATTTGCTTATAAAGCAATCCAGAGAACACCGTTTTTCTGCGCCATTTGCTTGTTGGCACTGCAGAATACAGCCAGGTCCTTTCCATATTAGAGCGCTAGAAATCCAGCTATTTAAAACTGTGTTTTCTCCGTCACACGGATCACATATACGTTGTCAGAAAATACTGCCATTTCTGGCCTCCATTTTTTCAGTGTGTCAGTGAAGCAATTCACAGCAGTTTGCTGTTCACACTACTTACCTACAGGCCAGGAATTTAAAACTCTGTTTTCTCCATCACACCGATCACATATAACTTCGCTTCAAACTCAGTCATTTGTAGTGAGCGTGGAAGATACTATCCTCCATTTAAAATGGGCAAGGCACGTGGCAAGGGACGGGGAACTGGACGTGATGGTAATGGTGCATGCAGAGGCCGAGGACAAGGCTGTGGGCAAGCCGAAATTGTGCCACAGCAAACACCCACATCTTCTCGCCTGACCTTCCTGTCCCAATTTCTAGGGGACCGCAGCACACCACTATTGAACCCAGATCAGTGTCAAAAGGTTGTTGGTTGGATAGCGGATAATGCTTCCAGTCACTTAGCCACCACCACCACCACCCTGTCTTCTACACGGTCAAGTCTCAGTAGCCATGAGTCTGGACCTCATATTCCTCACCCTGATCCTCCTTCCTCCCACCATGCCGAGTACCCAGAGACAACTGATCCCACACTTGGACAATCTGAAGAGCTGTTCACTTTTCCATTTATAGATTCGGGCCTCTCGCCCGGTCCACTTGAAGCGGGGCAAGAGGAGATCACGTGTAGCGATGCCCAAATATTTGAGCAGCCACGGTCACATGAAGGCGACGGTGGGAAACTGTCACAAGAGGTGGACGATGATTAGACACAATTGGCAGAAAGTCAGGAATAGTACCAGGGTGCAGAAGTGGGTGACTAGGTGGTGGATGATATAGTAACTGACCCAACCTGGCAGGAGGACATGCAGAGCAAGGACAGCAGCACACAGGGGGAGGGAGGCAGAGCACCCCAACAGGCAGGAAGAAGCAGTGTGGTGGCCGCAGACAGAAGGCAGGCTACCGTTTCCCGTAACACCAACACGAAGGAAGTTGCCACTACAACTGTTAGGTCTTCCCGAGTCTGGTTGTTTTTTAAAGACTCTGCCAATAACTCCAAAAAGGCCATTTGCATCACGAGCCAGACCAGCATCAGCAGGGGTGGCAAAACGACCAGCCTGACCACCACCAGCATGATCAGGCACATGGCAGCAAATCACTCGACTTTGTGGGCCGAACACCAGGGTCCAGGAACAGTGTCTACAGGTGGCACCATTGCTTCTTCTGCTGTTGTGCATGCAAGTCAATCCCCTGTCCATAGTGCATGCAAAGATGCCTCCTGCCCTGCACCTGTCATTGCACACTCTCAAGTAGCAGCATCAGGAAGCACGTCCATGTCCTTCTCCCAGCACAGCGTTCAGTTGTTCATACTCCAGTCCTTGGAATGCAAGCGCAAATATGCAGCCAACGTCCCACAGGCCACACTACTAAATTCTCACAATTCACGACTGCTTGGCTCGAAATGTTGCCTTTTAGGCTTGTGGAGACAGAAGCATTCCGCAACCTGATGGCGGCGGCCGTCCCTCGGTACTCTGTCCCCAGCCGCCACTATTTCTCCCAGTGTGCCGTCCCCACATTACACAAGCACGTGTCCCAAAACATTAGCCGTGCCCTCAACAACGCAGTTACCGGTAAAGTCCACCTAACCACGGACACGTGGACAAGTGCTTGTGGGCAGGGACGGTACATCTCGCTGATGGCACACTGGGTTAACATAGTGGAAGCCGGGACCCAGTCGGACCTTGGGACGGAACACGTCCTCCCGACGCCAAAGATTGCAGGCCCTAGGTCAATCAGGGTTGTCCCCACGGTCTACAGCTCCTGAACCTCATGCTCCTCAGCCTCCTCCTCCTCCTCGGCCTCTATCTCCGAAATGACCACATCAGTCACAAGCTGGAAGCACTGCAGCACTGCCTCGGCCAAGCGGCAACAGGCTGTGCTGAAGCTAATATGCTTAGGTGAAAAAACACATAATGCTGAAGAGTTATGGCCAGCTCTGAAAGAGCAGGCAGATCTGTGGCTCAAACCGCTGAACCTACAGCCAGGCATGGTCGTGTGTGACAATGGCCGGAACCTGGTGGCGGCTCTGAGGCGAGGCGAGCTCACACACGTACCATGCCTGGCCCATGTGCTTAACCTCGTGGTTCAGCGGTTACTCAAATCCTACCCGGAGCTGCCGGATCTGCTTGTTAAAGTATGCCGCCTGTGTGCCCATTTTAGAAAGTCAGCTACAGCTTCCGCCGCCCTTGCAGTGTTTCAGCAGCGTTTGCAGCTTCTGGCTCACAGACTGGTGTGTGATGTCACCACACGTTGGAACTCTACATTGCAGATGTTGGGAAGGATTTGTGAGCAGAAGAGGGCAGTTGTTGAGTACCAGCATCAAAAAGGCTATCGGTATTCAGTTCAGACTCCACACATAAGACCTCAGTAGTGGACGTGGATGTCAGACATATGTACCATCCTCCAAAACTTTGCGGACTCCACCAAGATGGTGAGCGGCGATGACGCCATAATTAGCGTCACCATCCCGCTTCTCTGTCTTCTGAAAAGCTCTTTGCTCACAATCAAAGATGATGCATTGCAGGCGGAGCACAATAAGATGGAGCAATTAACCATACAGGGTGATTACACACAGCCAAGCCTCATCTCATCCCAACGTGGATTGGGTGACAATGAGGAAGAGGAGGAGGAGGAAGGACAGGAACTAGTTTCATGCACTATAGACGGTGCTATCTGCACAGCTGTCATACCGTCTGTTCAGCGTGGATGGCCAGAGGACAGAGAGGAGGAGGAGGAGAGCATGGTCAGTCATCCTCTTGGTGAGGACACGGAAGTCTTGCCTGTTAGTAGTCTGGCACGCATGGCTGAGTTTATGTTATGCTGCCTTTCCCATGACCCTCGCATTCTCAAAATTTTAGGTCATTACTGGTTGGTGACACTTCTAGACCCACTCTACAAGGAGAACTTTATATCTCTTATTCCTGAGGCGGACAGGTGTACAAAAATGAGGCAGTACCAGAAGGCCCTTGTTGCGGAACTATTAAAAAAATTCCCATCTAAAAACGCTGGAGGCAGAGGGCACACTTCGTTCGACAACCAAGGCCCCCACTCTGTCACTTCTTCTCTCTGACTGAACACTGTTCTAAGATGGTGCCCTCTAGAACATGAGCCCAGGTGACCAGCAAACAATGGGCTCCTATCTACGCTCAGGAACCAACCCCTATCTGCTCCTACATCACTGGGTATTCCTACCCCCTCCCCACTCCAGCCAGGGACATGGTCTGTCGTGCCTGCATTTCTGTCTAATGGGAGCACCGTTGAGCTGTCCCTCGGAAATGGGGTGAGTGTGCTGTATGCAGCTAACTGAACCCTGGTCCATACTCCATCCTTACCCGGGAGTGGAATATCACACCTCTGGCAGAGGTGCAATACCCCTGTAGCGGCCGAGCCCTCGGGGCGCTACATTTTTATGATGCCCGAAAAAAAAAATTTTTATACAGTATGTTCATGTATACCCCCAGGAGTAAATGTTTGTCAGCCCATACACTTAGTGCATGGCATTACAAGTATAGGAGGCCCGCTCCTTTCTAATGGTAAAAAAAATTTATGATGCGCTCCTCCACGTCTCTTCCAAGGGCCATTGAAGTGCCTCCAAATTTTTGGCAGCCCTTGCAGTCACTGCATAGTCCAACACTATGGGAGACTCTCTCCTTTCTAATGGGAATTTGTCATTACTGTGGCCTGGTCTATGTGTCTTTAAATTCTTAGTGGGTTTTTCCTAAACTTGGTCAGCCGTTGGACTCACTGCATACCCTATAACTGTATAGCAGACCCTCTCCTTTCTAATGGGAACATGTCATATCTTGTTACTGTGGCCCTGCTCTGTGTGTCTTTAAATTCTTAGTGGGGATTTTCCTAAAATCTGTCAGCCGTTGGACTCACTGCATACCCTATAACAGTATAGCCGACCCTAGAATTTCTAATGGGAATTTGTCGTTACTGTGACCCTGCTCTATGTGTCTTTAAATTCTTAGTCGTTTTTTTCCTAAAATTGGTCAGCCGTTGGACTCACTGCATACCCTATAACTGTATAGCAGATCCTGTCCTTTCTAATGGGAGCATGTCGTACCTTGTTACTTTGGCCCTGCTCTGTGTGTCTTTAAATTCTTATTGAGGTTTTTCATTAAAATTTGTCAGCCGTTGGATTCACTGCATACCCTATAACTGTATAGCAGACCCTCTACTTTCTAATGGGAACATGTCGTACCTTGTTACTGTGGCCCTGCTCTGTGTGTCCTTAAATTCTTAGTGGGGTTTTTCCTAAAATTTGTCAGCCGTTGGATTCACTGCATACCCTATAACTGTATAGCAGACCCTCTCCTTTCTAACGGGAACATGTCGTACCTTGTTACTGTGGCCATGCTCTTTGTGTCTTTAAATTGTTAGTGTTTTTTTTCAAAAATTTTGGCCACCCTTGCAGTCACAGCATGGGCATTACCACTATAGAAGACCCGCTCCTTTATAATGGGAACATTTTTTTTACTGAGACCCTCCTCTATGTCTCTTCAAAGGGGTATTAGGTTGCGTCCAAATTTTTGACAACCCTTGCAGTCACTGGATGCGCAATAACAGTATAGGAAACCCACTTGTTAATAATGGGAACAACAAAGCATAGCCCTCTGATGGCTCTCTAACAATAGCTAGGGCCGACTGCTGGCCTTTTAAGAATAGTAAGGGCCGTCTGATGTCCCTATAAAAATAGGCTTTATGACTTTCAGAGTCCCTCCATCATAAATAAAACAGGATGTGTCTGATGACACCACATTGCCAGATGAGGTTGTAAAATGTTAAAGTGACATTTCCCGGTGAATGCATTTTTCATAAAAAATAACATAAAAAAACATAACAATAGGATCTTTCTTTAGTATAAAAAACAGCATCACCAATTTAACCTCAATGTAATCACATTGTTCAGCTCATGTACCTCCTCCTCTATCTCCGAAATGACCACATCAGTCACAAGCTGACAGCACTGCAGCACTGCCTTGGCCAAACAGCAACAGGCTGTGCTGAAGATAACATGCTTAATGCTTAATTGACAAACCGCCCAGCGCTGCATAGTTGTTGAAAGCTGTAACACAGCAGCTTGATCTGTGGCTCTCACCGCTGAACATACAGCCAGGCATGGTCATGTGTTACAATGGGCGGAACCTGGTGACAGAGAAATGACAACCGGGGTAGATAAGGTTTCCCTCTATGCCAGTCCTTTCACAGAGCTAAAGAATATGGCTGTGGTGAAATACAACTCCCACTGAGAAGCTGTTTCAGATTGAAAAACATTGTGCCCACCAGAGGATTTGTTTCTGAGAGCTAACCTTTCTCACCCGCTCAAGAGCCCCATAGCAGCTGCAAAGTTAGCGCTATCATGAACTCTCCTGAGGTAGAAGCCAAGGCACACCAGAGAATTCTCTGGTGGGACTGTCCAACCCTGCTGAGAAGCAGTCCTGGCTAAGAAAAGTGTGTGGGAAGATTCCAGGACACTCTATTTTTACTGAGGAGGAAACACATGCAAACATGGGGAGAACATACAAATTTCTTGCAGATGTTGTCCTTGCTGGGATTTGAACCCAGGATCCCAGTGCTGCAAGACTTCAGTGCTAACCACTGATCCAATGTGTTGCCGTTCACCCTCTAATATCTAACAGGCTGGAGAAACTTTAACCTACTGCCACTCTATCATCAGCTCCTTTGTGAGAAAATTTATTTGGGCAGCCACTCAGTCTACCAAATAAAATTCCAGAGAAGGAAATTGAGGATGGCTTCGCTACTGGTACTGGGGGCAGTGCTAATACCATGGTGTTGTACCATAGTTTGCTGGAAATATTCCAGGCTGGTAGGAGGCAAGAAAATTCCCACAGAAAAGTACCAGCAGTAATGTTCAGACCACATTTCAAGTGCAAGCAGCTTTAGAGAACTTCCTGGGAGAAATGACACGCAGGGTAGATACGGTTTCCCTCTATGCCAGTCCTTTCACTGAGCTAAATACAACTCTTATCAAAAAAAGTTGTGGACTGGCTCCGTACCGTCCCTGGCCACATTCACCTGTCCACGTGTTTGTGGTTAGGCAGTCCTTCTTAGTAAGTGCACTGGGTAGGACATGGGTACTGTTGTGGGACCCGTGCTTGTGGAAGGCGAAGGCGATACCGGGAAAATTACTGGCGGCTGGGGACCGAGTATGGACACCCGGCCGCCGCCTGCATGAGGTTGTGAAAAGCTTCCACCTCCACAAGCTTAAAAGGCCATATTTCAAGTGCAAAGAGCTGCCCAGAAATCTGTCAGTTTAGTGTTGCGGTCTGTGGGTGGGTGGGTGGCTGGCTGCATACTTGCAATTGCATTCCAAGTAACAGAAAACTAAGCAGATGATGGCCTCTATCATCATCATGGCCTCACCTCGGCACTATGAACTCTCCTGAAGGAGAAGCCAGGGCCCGCCGGAGGAGTCTCCGGTTCTCTGGTGGGCCCGTCCAACCCTGCCGAAAAGCAGCCCTGGCTAAGAAAAGTGTGGGGGAAGGTTCCCGGACACTCTATGGCTGCTTTTTTTAATGCGGATCGGCCATGCTTATGCATGTTATTTCTCAAAACGCATTACGGATCAGGCCATTTTCCAACTCTGTATTCAAGAAATTAAATGCGCAAAGAAAGATGTGTGTGTGTCAAAGCACCATTGACAAGTGCAAGTTGATGTTGGATGGGCTGCCATTGCTTCTGCAACAAGCTCATTTACAGGATTTTCTGGGAGAAATGACACGCAGGGTAGATACGGTTTCCCTCTATGCCAGTCCTTTCACCGAGCTAAATACAACTCTTAGCAAAAAAAGTTGTGGACTGGCTCCGTACCGTCCCTGGCCACATTCACCTGTCCACGTGTTTGTGGTTAGGCGGTCCTTCCCAGTAAGTGCACTGGGGCGGGCACGGGTAATGTTATGGGACCCGTGATTGTGGAAGGCGGAGGCGATACCGGGAAATATAGTGGCGGCTGGGGACCGAGTATGGACACCCGGCCGCCGCCGGCATGAGGTTATGAAAAGCTTCCGCCTCCACGAGCCTAAAAGGCCACATTTCAAGTGCAAGCAGCTGTCAAAAATTTGGCAGTATAGTATTGCAGCCTGTGGGTGGGTGGCTGCCGGCATTCTTGTGCTTGCATTCCAAGGAATGGGGTAGGGACAACTGAACACTGCAGTGGGACAAGGACGTGGACGGTGATTGTTTCAAGTCTGCAACGACAGGTGCATGGCGGGAGGCATCTTCGCATGTGCCAAGGATCACTTATGATGGGCACACATTTAGGCAGTGACCTGGGAGTCAGAGATGTTTCCAGAGGTCTTCCCCTTGCTGTTCCCATGTCTTTTCAGCACTGTATGCATGTGTCTGATGATGTGTCACACACCACATGGCCAGATAAGGTTGTAAAATGTTAAAATGACATTTCCTGGTGAATGCATTTGTCTTGGTTGAAAGCAATGCAAAAGTGCAAAAACGTGTCAAAAATGCTACGTGTGTAGGAGTATTTTTGTTTTTGTTTATTTATTTTGCCTTATATACAAGTCATCACCCTGGAAAGGATGTTCCTTACGCCGTAAAAGTGGCGTAATACTCTGACGACGTTGTTGACAGCAGTGTTCTGGGAGTCAGAGATGCTTCCAGGGGTCTTCCCCATGTTGTTCCCATGTCATTTGAGCACAGTTCCCATCGATTTGGGTAATTTTTAGGCCCTCTGCAGACCGCCGTGGGGAGCCACCTGAAAAATGCTCAAGTTTCCCCTAGACTTATATTGGGCTCATTGCTCAGGTTGAGCACCCGAGTATTTCAATTTGCTCGACCCGAGCAACGAGTACTCGAGCATTTTAGTGCTCGCTCATCACTAATGACAACCAAAAACATCCAAATAATCCTGATCAAAAAGTTCACATACCCTGGTGATTTTGGCCTGATAACATGCACAGAATTTGACACAAATGGGTTTGAATGGCTACTAAAGGTAACATCCTCACCTATGACCTGTTTGCTTGTAATCAGTGTGTGTGCATAAAGCTGAGTGAGTTTCTGGGATCCAGCCACTGACTTTTCTGGATTTTGAGATGGGGAAAGCAAAAGAATTATCAACGGATCTACGGGAAAAGGTAGTTGAACTGTATAACACAGGAAAGGGAGGCAAAAAGAGTATAACACAGGAAAAGGATACAAAAAGATATCCCAGGAATTGATAATGCCAGTCTGCAGTGTTCAAACTGTGATTAACAAATGGAAAATCAGATGCTCTGTAAAAACCAAACCACAGTCAGGTAGACCAACAAAAATTTCAGCCACAACTGCCAAGAAAATTGTTCGGGATGCAAAGAAAAACCAACAAATAACATCAGCTGAGAACACACTTAGGGGTGTACTCACTTTTGTTGCCAGCGGTTTAGACATTAATGGCTGTGTGTTGAGTTATTTTGCAGGCACACCAAATTTACAGTTAAACAAGCTGTACACTGACTACTGTACATTGTATCAAAGTGTCGCATCTTCAGTGTTGTCCCATCAAAAATATATATATGTATTCCGGCCCATTTTTGGAGTTTTGTGTGAAATTATGTCCAATTTGCCTTTTTTTTCTCAGTTTTTTTGTGTTGTTCCAATAAACACAAAGGAAATAAACATGCGTGTAATAAAACGTGTAATTTTCTGAAACAATTTCAAGGGTGCCAGCACTTTCCGCCATGACTGTATATGCAAGTAGAGTCCTTAACCCCTTTACAACCCAAAGTGGTTTGCACGTTAATGAGAAGGCCAATTTTTACAATTCTGACCACTGTCACTTTATGAGGTAATTACTCTGGAACGCTTCAACGGATCCCCCTGGTTCTGAGAATATTTTTTCATGACATATTGTACTTTATGATTGTGGTAGAATTTATTCGATATCACTTGTGTTTATTTGTGAAAAAACAGATATTTGGCGAAAATGTTGAAAATTTTGCAATTTTCAAAATTTGAATTTTTATGCCCTTAAATCGGAGAGATATGTCACACAAAAAAAGTAAATAAATAACATTTCCCATATGTCTACTTTACATCAGCACAATTTTGGAACCCAAATTTATTTTTATTAGGGCGCTATAAGGGTTAAAATTGACCAGCGATTTCTCATTTTTCCAACAAAATTTACAAAACCATTTTATTAGGGACCGCATCACATTTGAAGTCACTTTGAGGGGTCTTTATGACTGAAAATACCCAAAAGTGACACCATTTTTAAAACTGCACCCCTCAATGAATCGGGTCATCATGGCAACATCCGGGAAGCCGCGGCACACATTGCTGGAAACCGGCAGGAGAGGTGACTATCCCGATCACCTCCCCTTGCCCCCGCAATGCTGCGAACGACTTTGATCGCAGCATTGCGGGGGTTAATGTGCGGGACCTCTCCCAGCACATAGCACCGGGTGTCAGCTGTGACAATCAGTTGACACCCGGCGGCGATCACGCCCGCACAGCCTGTGTGCGGGCGCGATCGCAAAGATGTACTAATACATATCAGGCTCTTAAGTCCCAGGGCGCAGATACGTATCAGTACGTCTTGGGCTTTAACCCCTTAATAACATCTGACGTACTAATACGCGTCTGTGCCCTGGGACTTAAGAGCCAGACTCGTATTAGTACGTCATCGCGATCGCGCGCGCACATAGGCTGTGCGGGCGCGATCGCCGCCGGGTGTCAGCTGATTGTCATAGCTGACACCCGGTACTATGTGCAGGGAGCGGTCCTGCACCGCTCCCAGCACATTAACCCCCGCGATGCTGCGATCGAAGTCGATCGCTGCATTGCGGGGGCAAGGGGAGGTGATCGGCGATACTCACCTCCTCTTCCGGCTTCCAGCGCAGTCTGCAAAGGCTTCCCGGGTGTTGCCATGACGACCCGATGTCGTCATGACAACATCCGGGTCACCAGAGAGCAGGAAGATTGCTTGGACATGCGCAGTGCATCTCCAAGCAATCTTCACACTGTGCATTTCTGACAGCCTTCATGGCATAGGGATGGTGCTCCATTCCTGTGCCATGCAGGCGATCATAAAAAAAAAAAGTGAAAGTCCCAGAGTGGGACAAAGTAATAAAGTGTATAAACTGTGTGAAAGTGGAAAAAAAAAAAATGTGCAAAAATATTATAAAAAAATAAAAAAAATAATACACCAAAAATAAAAATATAATGTACCCATCAATAAATATTATTATAAAAAAAATATTTGGTATCGCCGCGTCCGGAAAAACCTGACCTATAAAACTGTCCCACTAGTTAACCCCTTCAGTGAACACGGTAAAAAAAAAAAAAAAAAAAAAAGAAGCAAAAAGCAATGCTTTATCACCATACCGCCAAACAAAAAGTGGAATAACACGCGATCAAAAAGACGCATATAAATAAAAATGATACCGCTGAAAACGTCATCTCGTCCCGCAAAAAACAAGCCGCCATACAGCTCCATCATCCGAAAAATAAAAAAGTTATAGCTCTCAGAATAAAGCGATACTAAAAAATATTTTTTTCTATAAAATAGCTTTTATTGTGTATAAGCGCCAAAACATAGAAAAATGATACAAATGTGGTACCGCTGTAAACGTACTGACCCGAAGAATAAAGCTACCTCATCAATTTTACCACACGCGGAACAGAATAAAAAAAAAAAAAAAAAACAATTCCTGAATTGTTGGTTTTTGTTTATTCTGCCTCCCAAAAATCGGAATAGAAAGCGATCAAAAAATGTCACGTGCCTGAAAATGGCACCAATAACAACGTCAAGTCATCCCGCAAAAAACGAGCCGTCACATGACTGTCTGCCAAAATCTGGAAAAATTATAGCTCTCAAAATATGGCGATGCAAAAACTAGATTTAAAAAAAAAATGCGTCTTTTAGTGTGTGACAGCTGTCAGTCATAAAAACCCCATATGATTCTGGCATTGCTGTAATCACACCGACCCGAAGAATAAAGTCGTCTAATCACTTATACCGCACAAGGAGTGGCGTCAAAAATAAACTCTTGGGTTAGGATTGGGCTAGGGTTAGGGCTGGGTTTGGGACTAGGGTTGTGCTGGGGCTAGGGTTGTGCTGGGGCTAGGGTTGTGCTAGGGTTAGGGCTGGGGTTGGGATTTTTTTCAAAAGTAAGAAAAAAAGATGACGATATGGCGACTAGTGTTGAGAGCAAGTGCTCGCTACTTGAGTTTGCATCGGGTGCTCTGGTATGCATTGAGTATCGTGGGTATTTGAGTGACATGCTCGAGTCTCTGCCCCATATGCTTCGCGGCCAAAAAACTTTACGGGGATTGCCTGCCATGCACGAGCGATCCCCACATGTTTTTTTTGGGGTGTCTAATAACCGTGAAACATGCGGAGCAGGGACTCGAGCATGTCACTCGAGCACACGCTGTACATGGTGCATACCTGAGTACCCGATGCAAACTCAAGTAGCGAGCACTTGCGCTCAAGAATAATGACAACTTATTCAATATGATGACCTAATGTAAACAAATTCTGTGCCGTACCTCTGGGTTCAAAATGTTCACTATACACCTTAATAAAATCCTTGAGGGGTATAGTTTCCAAAATGGGGACACTTGTGGGGGAGCTCCACTGTTTAGGCACATCACGGGCTCTCCAAACGCGACATGGTGTCCGCTAACAAATTGAATGGAAAATCGGCTCAAATTGTTAGCGGACGCCATGTTGCGTTTGGAGAGCCCCTGTGTGCCCAAACATTGGAGCTCCCCCACAAGTGACCCCATTTTGGAAACTAGACCCCCGAAGGCACCTATCTAGATGCATAGTGAGCACTTGGAATCCCCAGGTGCTTCACAAATTGATTCGTAAAAATGAAAAAGTGAAAAAAAAAAACACTTTTTCATTTTTATGAATCAATTTGTGAAGCACCTGGGGTTCCAAGTGCTCACTATGAATCTAGATAGGTGCCTTGGGGGGTCTAGTTTCCAAAATGGGGTCACTTGTGGGGGAGCTCCAATGTTTGGGCACGCAGGGACTCTCTAAATGCAACATGGTATCCGCTAACAAATTGAATGGAAAATCGGCTCAAATTGTTAGCGGATACCATGTAAAGTAGACATGTGGGAAATGTTATTTATTAACTCTTTTGTGTGACATATCGATCTGATTTCAGGGCTTAAAAATTAAAATTTTGAAAATTGCAAAGTTTTCAAAATTTTCGCCAAATTTCCGTTTTTTTCACAAATAAACGCAAGTGATATCGAAGAAATTTTTCCACAATCATGAAGTACAATATGTCACGAAAAAACAATCTCAGAATCAGGGGGATCCGTTGAAGCGTTCCAGAGTAATTACCTCATAAAGTGACAGTGGTCAGAATTGTAAAAATTGGCCTTCTCATTAACGTGCAAACCACCCGCGGGGCTTAAGGGGTTAAAGAAGTTAAAATTATGTGAAAATGGGAAAAGTCACAAAACTTTGCAACTTTTCAAGAGCTTTATGCCAGTTTTCTGGCAAAAACACTGGTGAATCGGGTTCATAATCTCTAATCCTTTCAGCTCCCTTTAATTAGACTACTTTCAACAAACTAATTATAAGTATTGGGTCTGTTTTTTTTTTAATGCTTTTAAAATAATTGTAAATATTTTCAATCCCCTTTTGTTATAAGGATTTCCCAAAAATTAGCTAATCATAGGTTGTCCTGCATTCGTGACAGTGATTGACTGCGCGGTCACTTGGAAGTTTACATTGGCATCACTACAGGGCCGGTAAAGAAGGACTGTCAGGGACCCCCAGAGTGTGGTAAAATGCGCCAACTAATTCATAATTCATTTAATTCTCACACAATATACTAAGTTAGTGTAAGTCTACAAAAAAGCAACAAAACTTGGTGCTAAAAAAATTGAGCATAACTTTTTGAAAAATGAACCAGGTTATGCCAAATCTTACATATTTTGTGACTTTGTGATCAGTTATCAACACAAATATTTTACTCAAATTACCAGATCGATGGATAAGAATTGGGACTTTTCCCTAAATCTCTCCAAAACATCACCGCTTATAGAAGACCACCCTCATATCCAGATCAGATTTTCTGTGAGAGATGCCCAGATTCATAATATAGTATGCCTACTGGCCATCTATGAGAAGTCCACCCCAATGGAAGTCCAGTTATTAAAGGAGATTTTACTGTTTATATAAGGGGCAGACAATGACAGTGAAGGGCCCTTAATCAGGACTTCTGATCTGGGCCCCCCACCCTCCATCAGGCACCACCTACATATACATTTCCATGTATATTTATATTAGGCACACATATAAAATTTGCACATGCTAATACTCTATACACATTTTAACGTATGCATATACATAGTGCACACAAACATAAAATACAGACATACACATAAGATGCACATACACAGTATAGAGTCCCGGTAGTCCTCATAGTTTTAAGCATGGACCCTGGCAAATTGTAGACGGACTTTTATTGTTCATGGGCTTTAAGGGAGAGAGGCTTCCTTTGTGGAGGACACCATGAATGCCATTCATTTGCAGTGTACACCGTGTCGTGTCATGGAAAACACTCACCCTAGTTTGGCTTTCTACTTCTTCAGCTAATAGCAATGAATTTGCCTGTCGATTTTCTTCTCATCAGAAGATGCTTTTGTTTAGATGTTAGCTTCCATCTGACTGATAAGAAAAGCTTTGCTGATCTTCTTGTAGACTTCACATTTTTTGTAAAGAAATTATTTTCTTTCTCAGAAATGTCTTGTGACATTTCTCTTCTATGTGGTGCCACTTACCCTTCTCATCAGAGGACGCTTTTGTTTAGGTGTTAACTTCCATAGTCGGCCTGGACGTCTCTGTAAGATGGTTGCAGTTCCATCTTTGTTATAGTTTTGCATCACTTTTGCTACAGTATTCTGACTGATAAGTAAAGTTTTGCTGATCTTCTTGTAGACTTCACATTTATTGCAAAGAAATTATTTTCTTTCTCAGGTTTTGTGACATTTCCCTTCTATGTGGTGCCATTGCTGATAGCATGAAATGGGAAGGAGTTTTCTTTATTAAGTAACTTCCTTTTACAGACACCTGTCTGCTGGACATCTGTTTAATGAATAATTACACTTACCTGTGGTTCAGTTCTTGTTAATTAGAATTTTGTTGTCTAAACTTAGCTTTTCTCTTAAGACTGTTACTGGGATGTTCTCATTTTTGAAACATGATCTTGAATGAGTTTGTTAAGAAAATTACTTTTTTGGGGTCTGCAAAATACCAAATCTTGTTTGCATTCAATGGCTCAAATTTGCGAGAGTATTTTGTAGTATGGTATCCCATATAAAATGATGATTCTGAAAGGAAACTACAGGTTTGCTGACAAATCTATTTGGGTGTACTGATTTATGCTAAACACTGTATATATATATATATATATATATATATATATATATATATATATATATATATATATAAACCTTATAAGTTTGGTATCACAGTAATCGTACTACTGACTCTGAATCATTTTGTCAGTTTGTTTTTACAACACAATACACACTGTAAAATGAAGGAGCCCAAACCTGGCATTTTTTCTCATTTTTCAACACATTATATGATAAAATGAATGGTGTTGTTCAAAACTACAACACTAAGCGTCAGCACACTGTGATTTGCTGATCTGTAAGATGCGTTCTTTGTGCTGTGAAAATACACAGCTGTGATATCTCACCAAATATTCATAGTGGGAACTTAAAATTATGTTTTTCTGCCATGATTAAGGATGGTTTGGATGTATGAAACATGTTGACCTTTTATTTCTATCTTTGTGGAATTAAGGCTGCATGAACCAGTCACCAACCATTATCTGTATATGTACAAATATTAAGTGCTACTGAGTGCTGTAGGAAAAACTTAGAATAGTGAGGTGATTTGATAGTCCTGCCACAAATAATCTGTTTCTACTGCACACTTAAAATCTCTGATAGTGGGAATGAACCTGATTGCCTGCAGTAGTGCACTCCTGAGAGCTGGTGCAGCAGAGAAAATGTCTTGGACATGAGAGTGGGAGGTCCTGATTATGGAGGATGTTAATCTTAGCTCATTGGAGTGTAGATATGGTAGAGATGCAGGACTGTGCAGCAGGGTGCAGAGGTTTGTGGATGAGTGTAATGAC
Source organism: Phyllobates terribilis (assembly GCF_046119375.1). Classification (NCBI taxonomy): domain Eukaryota; kingdom Metazoa; phylum Chordata; class Amphibia; order Anura; family Dendrobatidae; genus Phyllobates; species Phyllobates terribilis. Next base: position 3,255,351 of record NW_027362959.1, read on the forward strand.
TGGTACAGGGTGGAGGCACCAGTGTAACTGCTGGACAGAAATATGAGACTGACTGCTGCATTAAGGATAATGAGAAATACATTTAGTGAGAAGAAGAGCAATTAGTGAGTTACAAGTATTTGTGAATTCAAGACAAAAAGGAATCAGAGCAACAGTAACAGATTTTACTTTTTTTTAATTAATAATGGGATGAATAAAATCGTGAACATTATCAATAGACTAAATCAAAGTCAGGAAGATAGCCGAGGTCAGATACCAGGTGATCAGTAAATGACAAGTCAGACGAGCAGTATGAATACCGCGGAGCCCGATGACAGAGGCGTTACTGAAACTTGTCCAGGTTGACCAGTCAGAAGGCCACAGGTAGATGGTGAAGGTCCTTCTATACAGCTCCAGCAGTGATGATGGATCTGCTGGACTTCAGGGCGCTAGATGCTTAGGTGTCCCGTCTTTTAGATGGTTTTAGGGCAACAGTGACAGCATGCAAATGCGCGAGCAGCCCTGGATAATCCACGCCGGCAGGATGATAAGATCCGGCGGAAGATGGAACCTATGAGAAGAGAAATAAATATAATGTAAGTGATGGGACTCCATATTACATGATAATGCTGTGCAGTCACTGTGGCCGGATGGCAGAGGAATATTATCATACAGAGGTCAGGGGTCATTGTCAGCAATCATACATGTGACAATCCCATCACTGACAGATGACATCTACTCCACATGAATTATTCTCACTGACATCACACAACATGGAGTTGATTCTCACACTTACCTCGTCTCTTTTTCCCATTTTTTCCATTTTCTGAGTTTTGTTGCTCCATACTCAGATTTATTGCCGATTTTCTTTCTTCATGAGATGGAAATTCTGATGAAAAATTAAAAAAAAAAATCAATAACAATATCTTCTTATAGGATCTGCTTTGTCATAATATGGATAACATAAGAGACCTATAGTATTGTATAAAAACCATGTGGGAATATTTGAGCCTTGAAGTCAACATTCACATTGCTGGTGCTGTAGAGATGTACATACCTGGCAATGGGGACGAGGGTGGCAAGATGGTAACAGCATCGTCTGTATTACATACAGGAACAGATACTTTCTGCCTGTTTGAAGAAGAAAAACATGTAAATCTCAAGTAAACTCCATATAAAAGGGGTTGTCTCACTAGAAGAACACTGACTATAAGGACTAGTAGGACATATGACTGTCATAGTGGGGAAGGTCTTCTGCTCAAGACTACCTTTTATAGAGAGCTGAGAGGAAAACAACTACCAAGAATGGCCGGCATTTCATACTACATCTCTCCTACAGTGAGGGCAGCACTAAAAGTGCATGACCGGCCACAATTATGGGCTGTTATATCCAACAATTCCGAAAGCTGAAAGCACAATGACCCATAACCATGGGGCGGTGGATGCTGCATTTGATATTATGGTATTTATGTCCTATATTTGATGTTGTGCACATATATCAGCCTGGAGCTCCCAGTAATGACCCCATAATCTACTCACATTTCTGAGATGTTTGTGTTGGATTCTGGTGTACACTCTGGAGGGGCCTTGGGATCCTCGTTGTTCACCATCCCGTTAGTGGTGGTAGAGTGCTAAATGTGGATAACAATAAGTTATTAAATATATATACTTTTTAATTTTGTAGATCCTTTTTTGTACATATTTTGGATTTATCGATCACATACTTACTTTAGAAAGCCTCTCAGAAGATGATGATGCAAATATTCGGAAGATAAAGTTCTCATCGTCCTCACTTGTGCCCTCCTTATCCTCTGAGATCAGATGGTTGTTTTCATCAGAGTGATCTACAAGACATAGGTAATGAAGGATTGTTAGAGGGTGTCAGTATAACACAGTCGCTATATCTCACTAGGTTAAAAGATGATGCAACGTAATAAACAGAATACATGAAAAAAACCTCCTGTACAAAATTAGGGAAATAGGGATACAGTACGAACCCATGGTCAACATAGCTGAGATCCATGAAACATGGATAACATAGTAGACCAGAAAAACCATGTGGAAATATTTGAGCCTTGAAGTCAACATTCACATTGTTGGTGCTGTAGACATGTACATACCTGGCAATGGGGACGAGGGTGGCAAGATGGTAACAGCATCGTCTGTATTACATACAGGAACAGATTCTTTCTGCCTGTTTGAAGAAGAAAAACATGTAAATCGTAAGTAAACACAGTATAAAATGGGTTGTCTCACTATAAGAACACTGACTATAAGGCCTAATAGGACATATGACTGTCATAGTGGGGAAGGTTTTCTGCTCCAAACTACCTTCCATGGATCAGAACACAACTACCAAGAATGTCTGGCAAGTAATACTACAGCTCTCCTACAGAGTAGGCAGTGCTAAAAATGCATGACATGCCACAATTATGGGCTGTTATCTTCTGCATTTTCTGAAGCCAAAAGTACAATGACCGTTAACCATGAAACGGTGAATGCTGCATTTGATATTCTGTTATTTATGTCCTATTTTTGGTGTTGTGTACATAGATCAGCCTGGAACTCCCAGTAATGAAGTAATGACCCTTTCTAATCTACTCACATTTCTGAGATGTTTGTGTTGGTTTCTTGTGTATACTCTGGAGGGGCATTGGGATCCTCATTGTTCACCATCCTGGTAGCGATGGTACAGAGCTAAATACGGATAAAAATAAGATATAAAATATTTTTTTATGTACTTTTAGAGTTTTTTTTCTTTTTTTTTTACATATTTTGGATTTATTAATCACATACTTACTTTACAAAGCTTTTCAGAAGATGACGTAAAATTTTGGAAGTCAAGGCTCTCATTGTTCTCACTTGTGCCTTCCTCATCCTTTGAGACCAGATGTTTGTTTATATCAGAATGATCTACAAGAAATAGGTAATGAAGTATTATTAGAGGTTGTCAGTATAACACAGTCACTATTTATCACTAATATTAATGGGAACAGATGATCACATATTAGGGAAGATGAGACAAACAGTCGCTTAGTCTAGATGACGTCTCCTTCTACTTACTGATAAATAAGCTGGTGTCTGCGTCTGAAACAAGCTGAGGAACATACTCCAGCTCCTGGCTCAGAATGTTGTCAAAGTCCAAGTCACTCAGGAATGGATGAACCTTGATCTCAAATGCTCCTCCTAGAAAAAGAAAAACAAAAGTGATGCGGACATAGTCAGGGATGGCTCCATATATGAACAGTTTATCGTAATCTGAACTAATGACAAAACTGAGCCGACATGAAGGAAATAAACTGGAAGTCTTAGTGTGGAGAACTAGAAATACAGTAGATGAGCTGATAGAGAAATGCTGATCTTCATGGACATGAGCGATATGTCCTTGGTCTAATAAGGGAATATTAATACTAGTATATCTGTTACCTGTCCCAAGTCTACGCACAGGATTTCTTCTGAGCAGCTCAGTGATGAGATTCTGAGCATCCAGGGGTGGAGCGCGATCACAATTCCAAATTAGTTCTCCTGTTACATAGAAAATTACAGAAAATAAAACCTCTTTACTGGACTGTAACTTAGAGCAAAGGAAATAACTAAACAAATGTAACCAATCAACGCAATGATCGGATTATTCTACTCACCAATGACAACCCTTTTATAAAGCTCAGTGAGGGAATCAGCATCAAATGGTACACATCCCAGCAGGAATTTATACAGGATGATCCCCAATGACCACCAGTCAACAGGTCTTCCATAGCCTTCTTTCAGGATGATCTCTGGGGCTATGTAACATGGGGTGCCACAGAACTGGAAACCAACAGAACATAGAGATGAGAATCGATGAAACAATTATTATGACAAGATATCATCGTTAAAACACAATGCAGAAGATAAAATATTAGTGGAAAAGTTCTCTAGAAAGGAAGAACGTAGAGAAGAGACAATAGTGTGATGAGATTTGCAAATAACAAGCTAAGTTCTTGTAGGTGATGCTGACCTCACGGTCCTGGAACTCTCTGGAGATGTCCACTGCTAATTCCTTGTAGGTGTTGGTTTTCGGTATCATTAGACCAAGTTTTGAAATCCCAAAATCGGTAACTTTAATATGTCCAGTAGATGTAATCAGGAGGCTGCAAAAGAGAAGATGGTTTTAGCCTCACAGACTGAATGATAATAAATGACAACTTTCCCCACTTTATTATACTTCGGGGGCACTTACTTTTCCGGCTTCAGGTCTCTGTGCACCACACCGTAACTATGCAGGTATTCCACGGCAAGTACCGCCTCTGCAAAGTACAAGCGGGCCATGGGGACAGAGAAAGGACCCCTGGTGCTTAGAAGGGTCCCACAGTCTCCACCTATAGAAGAAAGGAAATATGACCGGTGAGGGGTTTATACAGAAGATAACCATGATATACCACGAGCAGATAACCATGATGTATAATGAGCAGTGAGCGGAAACATCCTGGGGAGATCACACAGATAGTGGCGTACATAGAAATCACAAGACCCCATATCAAAAGTTGTAATTGCCCCCAACCCTAAAAAATAAAAAAGAAATATATTTATATCCCTGTTGAAGCAGCTTGGTGTTCTCACCAGCAATACAACTTTTATGGCCATTTTAGAGTATGATGCTCCCAAAAATGCCCACACCCACACTCAATGAGTATGGTATCCCCACAGTGAATCCTCCTAAGGAGGCCACCACTTAGAAGGAGGCCAGCCACAACCCCCTACTCGGTGTGATGGCACCCACAGCAACCCTCCCACTCAGGATAATGGTTCCCACAGTCCCTCACACAATATAATGGTCCGCATAACTCCCCACTCAGTATGATGTCCCCACACAGAATGGGGGCCTCCATATAGAGTGAGGACCCCCACAGCACCCCACTTAATATGATGACCTCCACTCAGCATTCACAGTCCCCCCATATCTAGTCATACGGCCCCCTTTCAGTATTTTGGCCCCTACTAGCCACCTACTCAGTATTTTTGCCCCCACCAACCCCACCTCCTTGAAGAAGCAAATACCGCTGAAATTGTGATGACAGGTGGAGGGATGCTGCCCACTGCCGAGTGTCGACAGACCCCCTCCGACTGATGAGCCCCATAGCGCCCCTGCACCAAGATCAATGAATTTACGAGCATCTTGGTAATAGATAACCTATAGTAAATGCTCTGTGGGGATGTAACCAACAATGTCCTAATGATATGAGCAGTGATAAGATGAAAGCAGACATGGGCTGAATATAATACAATAGATGTGTCTTACCTCCTACATACTCCATGACCATACACAGGTGAGATCTAGTTGGAAAGGAGCAGAGCATGGAGACCACAAAGGGACAATCAGCAAATGTTAAGATGTCCCTCTCCAGAAAGGCCCATTCCAATCTCTGTGCAGTATTTAGGTTCCGCTTAGCCATTTTCTTCATAGCAAAGGTCTGGTGTGAGTCTTTATGATGCACTAAGTAGACGGCCCTGGAGAGAAGGAGAATCCATCGGTTATAATAAATCCTTATTAATAATCCATCTATAGAAATCATTATATGTTTAATACTGGTATCCAAGGGGTAACATTTCTCCTTGCGGAGAGTGAAATGTTAAGCTTGTCAAGGTGAGGAGACTTTTAAGCCTCAATGATCCTCTGGGAAATATGCAAATTGTCTCTTCAGAGAGGAAGAGAACTAGAACACTAGTGCCCCTTATAGGAAGTAGTAATCCTAAAAGTCAATATCGACCCTTTAACGAGCCTTATCATATGACATGGAATAATAGCCATAACCAAAAACTCAATTTTCGGACACTATGTTTTGGGGTACAAGCACTCATCAGTGCAAAGTGTGAGATATGGTTTGGCTGGGTGAGAGGCATCTGACCGGGATCCAAGCGGTAACGTTTCTCCTTGCGGAAAAAGCCATGTTAAGCATGTCAAGGTGAGGAGACTTTTAAGCTGCAATGCTCTTCTGGGAAATATGCAAATTGTCTCTTTTCAGAGAGGAAGAGAACTAGCACCCTAGTGCCACCTATAGGAAGTAGCAATCCTATTTCCCAGAGGAGCATTGCGGCTTAAAAGTCTCCTCATGTCCGCAAGGAGAAACGTCAACCCCTTGGATACCGGTCAGACACCTCTCACCCAGTCAAACCATATCTCACACTTTGCACTGAAGAGGGGCAGTACCCCAGAACACAGTTCCTGCAAATTGAGATTTTGGTTTTGGCTATTATCCTAAGTCATGTGACAAGGCTTGTTAAAGGGTCGATATTGACTTTTAGGATTGCTACTTCCTATAGGTGGAGTTCTAGTTTGCTTCCTCTCTGAAGAGACAATTTGCATATGTATAATACTAAAAGTCTGGCAGCCACTATAAATGCACATCTAGAAATACATAAAATAGCACTACATAGATCACCTATTGGAAGTCTCCACAATGCCACTTCTGCCGGAGCCATCACCCAGGTCACATTATAGATACGAGAATCTATCGAAATTCTCTTTGGGCAGATTCGCTATAACTGACCAAATACAATTTAGTGCAAATAAAATTGGTCCAAAATGAATGTGCTCCAGGGCTCTCTTCTGCTGCTGAGGCCAGTGATTGGGCCCACATGGTCATGGTGGAGGGTGTAGATGTCATTGACGTCAATATGGTGTCACCCTTCATGTGACCATGTGTAGCCAACTTCTTTGATCAGCTTCATAATGGAGCCCCCCCATCAAAACAAAGATCAGAGTGGAGAGCAGAAAAGCTCAGGTGGAGGAGGCAGCATAAGAACAGATGAGGGTCTAGCACAGGCGAATGTAATAATATTATATATTATATTATATGTAATTATATTATTTAAATCGCTTTCCTTACAGTTTGATTTGCTACAGATCATATAATTTCCCTATGATAACACTGAATGGCAGAGTGCAGGGGCAGAAGCATTGTCATAGGGAACCCTGAGAAATGTGGATTATGGCAACAGAAATCTCACCCAAAATTTCCACTGCTGATGAGTTTGGAAGTTTCATAGTCGCTCATATGCGGCTTTCTCGCCGGAACCAATGAATCGATCACGCTCTATAAAAGAATAAGAAATAATACTGATTTATTGAAGATGCAGGAAAAAAGTTACAGATGCAAAAACTTCTCCCCCCATATTATGTCCCAGATGATTTACACTGATATGATGTTGGGAGGATACAAACCGGACGCTGGGCAGACCTGGCGCTAGCACCCAGCACACCCAGGCAAGTGCCGGGGCCCTGAGTAGGCGAGGGGCCCACTTGCTGTCGGGCACCCTGGCGCGGTATGGGACCGGTGAGCAGAGGAGAGTGGTGCCAGCGCCAGCTAGTGGGCCTTGCTCCCCCCCCCAATGCTTGCTCAGGACCACGGCCGGCACAATACTTACCTCTCCACAGCTGGTGAGCAGTGAGGTGAGCATTTGATTTTTTTTTTTTATGTATGGAGGTATGGGGCATTATATGGGGGGAAAAGTGACATCCTGCATGGGGCATTGTATGGGGGGGAGGTAGGGACATCCTGCGTGGGGTATTATATGGGGGGGGAGAAGTGACATCCTGCATGGGGCATTATATGGGAGGAGTGACATCCTGCATGGGGCATTATATGGGGTGAGAGGTGACATCCTACATGAGGCATTATATGGGGGGGACATCCTGCATGGGGCATTATATAGGGGGGTGACATCCTGCATGGGGTATTATATGAGGGAGAGAAGTGACATCCTGCATGGGTCATTATATGGGGGGGGGAAGTGACATCCAGCATAGGGCTTTATATGGGGTGAGAGGTGACATTCTGCATGGGGCATTATATGGGGGGTGACATCCTGCATGGGGCATTATATGGGGGGAGTGACATTCTGCATGGGGTATTATATGGGGGGAGAAGTGACATCCTGCATGGGGCATTATATGGGGTGAGAGGTGACATCCTGCATGGGGCAATATATGGGGTGAGAGGTGACATCCTACATGGGGCAGTATGTGTTGGGGGGACATCCTGCATGGGGCATTATATGGGGGGGTGATATTCTTCATGGGCATTATATGGGGGGTGACATCCTGTATGGGCCATTATGTGGGGTGGGACATCCTGCATGGAGCATTATGTGGGGGGGACATCCTGCATGGGGAATTATATGGGGGGTGACATCCTGCATGGGGCATTATGTGGGGGGGATATACTGCATGGGGCATTATGTGTGGGGGACATCCTGCATGGGGCATTATGTGGGGTGGGACATCCTGCATGGGGCATTATGTGGAGGGGACATCCTGCATGGGGAATTATATGGGGGGTGACATCCTGCATGGGCCATTATGTGGGGGGGCACAGCCTACATGGGGCATTATGTGGTGGGCACAGCCTGCATGGGACATTATGTGGGAGGGACATTCTGCATGGGGAATTATATGGGGGGTGACATCCTGCATGGGCCATTATGTGGGAGGGGAACATCCTGCATGGGGCATTATGTGGGGGGGGGGCACAGCCTGCATGGGGCATTATGTGGGGGGTCAAAGCCTGCATGGGGCATTATGTGGGGATCACAGCCTGCATGGAGCATTATGTGGGGGGTCAAAGCCTGCATGGGGCATTATGTGGGGGGCCAGCCTGCATGGGGCATTATGTGTGGGGTCACAGCCTGCATGGGGCATTATATGGGGGCACAGCCTGCGTGGAGCATTTTATGGGGTCCATTATTCTATATGGAGCAATATATGGAGCTCATAATACGGTATAGAGGACTATGTGGTGCCATTATACTGTGTGGAGGACATTACTGTCCGGTCTGCACTGTGAGCTGTGAGGATTCGCCGCTTTCTGAGTTATTGTGGAATTTACAATAGATATCGCTCATGTAATGTAAGAAGTGAAATCTTCGGCCTTGTACTATATATATATATTTATCTGCGGTATCTGTGCATCATGAATCGTGGTATGTGTTAAAGGGGCCACTGAGACTCTTTCGCCCAGGGCCCACGAAATCCTGGAGCCGCCCTGCAACGGTCATCATACATTACTATAACATTCTGGATAATGTGGGAGATCACACAGAGGAGGACTTACAGGTAATCTGTCACCAGGTGTTTGCTATGTATTCTGAAAGCACCATGATGTAGGGGCAGAGACCCTGATTCCAGTGATGTGTTACTTACTAGGCTGTGTGTGGCTGTTTCAATAAAATCAGTAGATTATCACTAGAAGACTATCTGTCTAGCCAGGTAGTCCTATTGCTCTGTACCCCTGCCTCCACCACTGATTAGCAGCTTTCTGCCTATGCACAGTGTACACAGAAAGCTGCCAATCAATGGTGTGGGCGGGGTTATACAAGACTCAGCATTCAGAGCTCTGCAGCAGAAAAAAATAGTGATTTTATCACAACTACTCCACCGAGTAAAGTAATCAACACATGGAATCAGGGTCTCTGTCCCTGCATCATGCTTCTCTCAGACCAAATAGCATAAACCTGGTGACAGATTCCCTGTAATTCAAATGTAATTAACACCATAGGGTCATCTACACTTAGAATAGAGACGTCCCATGGTTGTATGGGGGATAATACTGGACGAGTCATTCACACCCCATGATCTGATGACACACACGCATCCCCCTCTATGATACTTACGGATTCTTGGATCTCCGGGATCTCACTAATTCCATTGTTAGGATTCGACAGCTCAGTTGTTTCTAAAATAATGATGAAGAAATGAAATGTATTAGAGGATATTATTCCTACATAGATAATACAGCAATATAACGGAGAAATGACAAGATGTCTGTAAATGGGATTAATACTCGTTATATGGGGATTCTAAATATGAGAATATACGGGGAATCCATAGATAAATGTAATGTAAATGATGGAGGAACCCCTTCATAAATAACAAAAGACTGACCATCACTTCCGAAAAGAAAATGGGTGTGAACAGGTGCATGCTAAGAGTAGCCATCCAAATATATAACTAACAAAGTTGCACTCTGTAACGCTATAGCATGTAAACATGAAATAAATTAAATTTGAATTGCATTACTGCTGTAGAAAATAGGATAAAAGGAAGATACTTAGCACATAATTTGGCCAATTCATGCATGGCCAGCAGCCACGGCAAGGCGACCTTCTTTTTCTGGGTGCATGCCAAGTAGCCACGGCAAGGTGACCCTTTTTTTTGCTGGGTGCATGCCCAGCAGTCACGGCAAGACGACCTTCTTTTGCTGGGTGCATGCCTAGCAGTCACGGCAAGGCGACCTTTTTTGCTGGGAACCTATCTCCACACATCAGCCCGGGGTGGTTTTAATTACAACAGGATCCTACCTACCCATATAAATGTAGGCTTCAGCCTAGGAGAGGATTCACATTAGGAGAGGATTCCAACAAAAAGATCTCCTTGTCATTGGCTGCTGGGCATTCATGAATTGGCCAAATTATGTGCTCAGTATCTTAGTTTTTTCCCATTTTCTAGAGCAGTAATGCAATTTAAATTTAATTTATTTCATGTTACTTGCTATAGCACTGCAGAATGGACCCTCCATCACATGAATGAGGAAGCCCCCACCCACGCTGCACATACGAGTGATGGTAAGAGAGCTGAAACATAGGAGAGATTTGCAAATTAGCCTGGAAGTGCACTGGGGGCGTGTCACTGCACTTGGATTTCTTCTTTCACGCCCCCAGCGCACTTCCATTCTGATTTGTATATGGTGTCTACTTTACATTTCTCCTGACTGGCACATTGGATTTCTACAAACAATTATTATTAGGGGACAATGGCCTATACCGTCACACCACTACTTCTATATGTAACAATGTGCTGCCAGGTTCCCATTACACAGAGTAGAGAGTAAATCTAACATTATCCTCCGTCCTCTGTAATATCTGGACATTCCTTGTAGAAGGTCGGGTGATCGCTCACCTGTAATCAGATCGCTGTTCAGCTCCGGCTGACTCCTATTAGGGTCAGGGATTTTCGGGCTCACATTTTGCCCATATTTGGCGTCGCCTCCTGTTGTTTCCTGATAGATATAATATATATAATTAATATGTGGAAGATTTTACTAAATCACCAAATACATAAATCATGAAGGACTAAACCAACATTTACAGATGCACCAATTGTAACGATACAAATCCCGCGCCATCTTCAGACCTTTTCTCAGAAAGTCTCCTCAGATACGGTGGATTAAGATACGTCTATTAATATTGATCCTTACCGGGCGTTCCAATGAGCGTTCTAGTATAGACAGGACTTTTTCGGCCAGTTCTTTAAAGACAGCCAAATCTTCAGTCTGAGATCTTTCTTCAGCCTATAAAGAAGGAAAAATGGAAAAGAGAATTTTCAGAAGAGAGCGGTCAGAATGGAGGCGGAAATTGTATGTGACATCGGTTCTCTGTCTGCAGATACAATGACTACATACTGTATTTGGGGACTCGTTGTGTTTTACCGTATTTTATGGACTATAAGATGCTTTTTTTTCCAAAATTTTTGACCTCCCTTCTAACACTCTCGCACCCCTCCAATCTATCCTAAACTCTGCTGTCTGACTAATCCACCTGTCCCCCCGCTATTCCCTGGCTTTTCCCCTCGCTCCGCCAATCCCTTCACTGGCTCCACATTACCCAGAGACTCCAGTTCAAGACCCTAACCTTGGCATGCAAAGCCACCCACAACCTGTCTCCTCCATATATCTGTGACCTAGTCTCCCGGTACTTACCTGCACGCAACCTCCGATCCTCACAAGATCTTCTTCTCTACTCCCCTCTTATCTCCTCTTCCCACAATCGCATACAAGATTTCTCCCGTGCATTCCCCCTACTCTGGAGCTCTCCACCCCAGCATATCAGACAGATTATTAATAATAATAATTGTCTGAATGTAGCTTACCAGGGGGGTGGCTGTGGTGGAGTGAGGTCACAGGAGGTGGGGTCACTGCTGCAGGAAGCCGGCAGTAGAAATGGGGCGCTCCTGCGGGCCAGCGGGGTGTCCAGGACGTGCGAGGCTGCGGGCCCTGGGCTTCAAGGAAATGTTAGCGGTGATTTAGGAGGGGAGTCCCCGCTCTGCCCATTGATTTTCTGGCGGTGGGCTTCAGGCAAATGGCCGCTGGAGGCAGTGTATGTGCAGATTTAGATCTCGGCTCAATGACGAGCTGAGATCTCAATTTGTGTATTGGCCATCTCCAGCAGCCTACTTCTTGAAGCCCACTGCAGAGAAATCAATAAGCAGAGCAGGGCCTCCCCTCCTGAATTACCGCTAACATTTCCTTGAAGCCCAGGGCCCGCAGCCTCGCACCTTCTGGACACCCCGCTCCTCCCAGCTTGGGGCCCACAGCAGCGCCCCACTCCTACTGCCGACTTCCTGCAGCAGCGACTCTGCCTCCTGTGACCTCGCTCCACTGCCACCACCCCCCTCAGTAAGAAACCGAAAATTCGGACTATAAGACAGGACTATAAGACAGACCCCCATTTTATTATAATAAATGTTTTTCCTATTTAAATCCCAAAAATTTTTGGTGCGTCTTATGCTCTGCAAAATACGATATATTAGAAGAAAAAGCTTCTATCCCTCCATTATTATCTATTAATATTGAGATGTTCTGTGCAGAGTGTCCGCCACTTACCTGGTGTAGTAATGTCCTGATGTTCTGAAGTAAATCCGTCAGATAGTCTGACGTTAGACGACGTTGTCGGTGTTTGGTCACGCAATCCTTTACTAGCTCCATCACCAGCCGGTGAGTGAAGCTGAGGACGCCATCGGGTGGTAGAAGCACACTGTTAGGACGATTGATCATAAGGATCAACAATAGTGCTTTTACCTGAGAAATGTCCAAAACAATTCCAGCCATAGTGAAAAACTGCAAGTGCTATCAGTCACTATAGAGCCAAGAAAGGCACGGGTGAGCCTATGTGCATTGTATATATAGCGACTGTGAGCAGTGATGTCACCATCACCTGTGATGTCATCACGGAATCTTGTGATAGAATCTTCACGGAGCAGCTCTGCGCAAATAGAATGCGGCCTGGTAATATATAAAGTGAAAACACCATACAATTAACTACCCATGTTATCATGGCCGTTCTATTTTATATCCAATTAGAACACAACCAGGATAAAGGTGTGTTCACAAGTTGGATTTTGGCAGCATTTTTTTTCTACCTCAAAAATCAAAGGAGGCAGGAAAAACGCTGCTTAAAATTCAGGTGTTTTTACTTGTGTTTATTTTTCCATTCATTTGAATGGGTGAAAAATGCTGCAAAACCTCTGAAAGACTTGACAAGCTGCAGATTTAAAAAAAATGCAAAAAAACAGCATGTGAATGAGATTTCAGAAATGTCATTCACTAAGATGGTGCTGTAAAACACAGCATTTATTGCTGCAGAAGAAAAAACAGTGAATACACCCTAAAGATATCCTCAGTCATATTATGGTAAATATTGTATATTTCGCATTTATTATCTCACGTGTTTTTCTTCACCATAGAACTTTTAAGGCTGTGTGCCCACTATGCGTTTCTTAGGCGTTTCTGCAGCGTAACTTCCGCCGCGGAAACACTTAAAAAACGCTTGGTGATAGGTCTGCAATGGTTCCCAATGATAATCCGCATGTGCTGTGCACATGCTGCAGAGATTTCCGCTGCGGATTATCATTGCGGAAAAATCCGCAGCACGTCCTTTAATTTTGCAGAGTCGCTGCGATTTAGCCGCCATTGACTTGCATTGGAACGCATAACATCCGAATGACTAAAAATACACATGTGGATACTATACGACTCAATGCATGGATGGTACCCGGGTCAGGAGATGAAGAGACTCTCCTCCAGACCCGGGTACCATAGTACCTGTAGTTAAAATAGAATTAAAATAAAAAATAAACATATACTTACCTTCTGATGGCCCCTGTCTGCTCCCGGCGGTGCTGCTGGCTCTTCGGCTGCTCGCGGTGGTAAAAGGACCTTCCATGATGCCATTTAGTCATGTGACAGGTCACGTGACCGCTGACATCGGCGGTCGCGTGACCTGTCACATGACTAAATGACGTCATGGAAGGTCCTTTTACAGCACCGTGATCCGCCGAAGACACCGGACGCACCGGAGAAGAAGATCGAGGACCATCGGAAGATGAGTATAATGTTTTTTTTTTATTTTTCACCATTATTATTCTTTTTTTTTATTATTGATGCTGCATTTGCAGCATTGTAACTTGGTCACACTATATAAATCCATGCCGGTTGCATGGAATTATATAGTGTGACCAAGCTGTCAAGCACTTTTCCAAGTGATGCTAAAATCACTTGGCAAAGAGCTTGACAATCCAGGGAGATGCAGAAACGCTTAGGAAAAATCCGCAGCATTTCTGCATCGTGGTCATATATCCTAACTCATTGGCGAACTGTTATACAAGGCTATATTCACACTAGACGTTTTTTTAGCGGGCTTTTTTATGCAAATTTTCAGCTGCGTTTTACAGTACCAACAAAGTCTATGAGATTTCCGAAATCTCATGCACAAAGCTTGCTTATTTGTCCTCAGTATTTTGTGCTTTCCATGGCTTTTTGCAATAGAGTATGTCACTTGTTTCAGCGTTTTTCACCCATTAAAAAAAAGGGTGGTGGAAAAAAATGCTGAAAAAAAGCCTAGTGTGAACATTTTGCTGCGTTTTTAGTGAAAAAAGCAAGTATGTGACACACATTTACTTTTGTGATTTTCCCAAGTTTAAACCATCTTGTCTTGGTCACCTGATATAGCAGCTTGGATTATTACAGTTTAATTAAATTAGTGATGCCTACAAAGTAAACATTGGTTGAGCTAGGTGTGAGATTGAACAACACGTGTGGCCCAGGGAGGTGTGAAAATGAACAATGCCTGAGCAACTCAATGGCAAACCATAATGTGAAAGTAAATAGTGTCCTACAAATTCAATGCACTGCCAGGGTCTTAGATAAACTATTCCAGACCAATTCACCCCCCCCTATTACATTTGTAATGTGTACTTTTTCATGAACATATGTCTTGCAATGGTGACCTGTTTTCATGTGTCTATGGTGGAAGCAAAGCTGAACTTTGGGATCCTGAAAAACACACCAAAAATGCACCAAGAACCACTGCAAAAAAACACACCAAAACCTGCGTTTTTGACGCTACTTCTTTCCTGCCAAGAGATTATGTTTTGCTGCAGAAAAAAAACACCTAGTGTGAATATAGCCTAAGACTTACTCTGCCAGCATTAATAGTCAATATTCTGTATACAAATAGGACTCCAATCCATGTATTCAGTTTATCATAAACAAGCCTGAGTTAATCTGCCAAATACACATAGTATGCTTTCTCATAGGTGAAATATAAATCCTATTAAAGGTCCAAGTTGCAGCAGTTAAGTAGAACAAAACAGACCTCTTCATTCTTTGTAGGTGGAAAAACTTTCGAAATTTTCAGTGTATCAAGTACTTATACTCCTGACTGTATATAGTATAATTGCCGCACTGCTACATACAGGTGCTTCTCAGAAAATTAGAATATCATCAAAAAGTGAATTTATTTCAGTTCTTCAATCCTAAAAAATGAAACTCATATATTATACAGAGTCATTACAAACAGAGTGATCTGTTTTAAGTGTTTATTTCTGCTAATGTTGATGATTATGGCTTACAGCCAATGAAAACACAAAAGTCATTATCTCAGTAAATTAGAATTAACAAGAAACACCTGCAAAGGCTTCCTAAGCATTTAAAAAGGTCCCTTAGTCAGTTTCAGTAGGCTCCACAATCATGGGCAAGACTGCTGACTTGACAGATGTCCAGAAGGCAGTCATTGACACACTCCTCAAGGAGGGTAAGCCACAAAAGGTCATTGCTAAAGAAGCAGCTGTTCACAGAGTGCTGTATCCGAGCATATTAATGGACTTGGAAGGAAAAAGTGTGGTAGAAAAAGGTGCACAAGCAACTGGGATAACCGCAGCCTTGAAAGGATTGCTAAGAAAAGGCCATTCAAAAATTTGGGGGAGATTCACAAGGAGTGGACTGCTGCTGGAGTCACTGCTTCAAGAGCCACCACACACAGACGTATCCAGGACATGGGCTACAAGTGTCGCATTGCTTGTGTCAAGCCCCTCATGACCAATAGACAACGCCAGAAGCGTCTTACCTGGGCCAAAGAGAAAAAGACCTGGACTGATGCTCAGTGGCCCAAGGTGTTGTTTTCAGATGAAAAGTAAATTTTGCATTTCATTTGGAAATCAAGGTCCCAGAGTCTGGAGGAAGAGTGGAGAGGCCACAATCCAAGCTGCTGGAGGTCTAGTGTGAAGTCTCCACAATCAGTGATGGTTTGGGGGGCCATGTCATCTGCTGGTGGAGGTCCACTGTGTTTTATCAAGACCAAAGTCAGCGCAGCCGTCTACCAGGACATTTTACAGCACTTCATGCTTCCCTCTGCCCACAAGCTTTATGGAGATGGAAATGTCATTCTCCAGCAGGACTTGGCCCCTGTCCACACTGCCAAAAGTACCAATACCTGGTTTACACACAACAGTATCACTATGCTTGATTGGCAGCAAACTCGCCTGACCTTTACCCCATAGAGAATCTATTATAGAGAATCTATGGGGTATTGTCAAGAGGAAGATGAGACCCCAGACCCCACAATACAGATGAGCTGAAGGCTGCTATCAAAGCCACCTGGGCTTCCATAACACCTCAGCAGTGCCACAGGCTGATCCCTCCATGCCACATTGCCGCATTGATACAGTAATTGATGCACAAGGAGCCCGAACAACTATTGAGGGCATTTACTAAACATACATTTCAGTAGGCCAACTTTTCTGATTTTAAAAACATTTTTCAAGCTGTTGTTATGAAGTATTCTAATTTACTGAGATAATGACGTTTGTATTTTCATTGGCTGTAAGCTATAATCATCAACATTAACAGAAATAAACACTTAAAATAGATCCCTCTGTGTGTAATGACTCTATATAATAGATCCCTCTGTGTGTAATGACTCTATATAATAGATCCCTCTGTGTGTAATGACTCTATATAATAGATCCCTCTGTGTGTAATGACTCTATATAATAGATCCCTCTGTGTGTAATGACTGTATATAATAGATCCCTCTGTGTGTAATGACTCTATATAATAGATCCCTCTTTGTGTAATGACTCTATATAATAGATCCCTCTGTGTGTAATTACTCTATATAATAGATCCCTCTGTGTAATGACTCTATATAATAGATCCCTCTGTGTGTAATGACTCTATATAATAGATCCCTCTGTGTAATGACTCTATATAATAGATCACTCTGTGTGTAATGACTCTATATAATATAGGAGTTTCACTTTTTGCATTGAAGAAATGAAATAAACTAACTTTTGATGATATTCTAATTTTGTGAGAAGCACCTGTATATAGTATGAAGCCCCACTGCCCCATATCTGTATGTATAATTTGATGCACATGACTCCCCCCCTGGGCCGTGGGGTACACGGAACCGGGCCTTCTAGTGTACGGTGCTGATGGGGGTAGTAGTGGCAACCCGATCCCGTGGCTCAGGGTGGTCAGACCAAATGGTGGCAGTCTATTTATCAGTGTTTTGAATGTCCGACTACGCCACCCGTGGATTGCGGTCAGGGATAACCGCCGCTGCGAGGCAGACTACTGAGGCTGGTGTTGGTGTGCAGCACAGGTGTAGGATAACTCCCCACGGGAAGAGTGTAGCCTCAGGGCAGTGTAGGTGGATGTTGGGGGTGATAGTGCAGGCCGCAATAGTAAGAGTTCAGAGTCCGCTTCAAACAGTTCAGGGTCTTTATTGTAGATATTATTAATGACCCAACAGTATCGGTTAGGAATGGGCCTGGGTGTCTGAGAGCATTCGGGCGAGTCCCACTGGTCAGGGTGAGTGTGTAGGCCTACCGTTCTCTCTATGCTCTTTCTGACTATCCCCCTTTTCGTGGTGTAATAGCCCACGTCCCTGAACTGGCCGTGTACTTCTCGCCTGTATGGCATGCGACTAGGGCCTTGGGTACCTGTTGCTTGCTCCTCGCTGTACTGGTCCCTCTGTGTGGCGGAGCCTCCAGGATTCTTAGGCCAAGGGACCTGAAATCCCTCGCAGGTTGGTTCTCTGCTGCTGGGCTTGTAACCCTGACAGCCCCGGACCCCAATGCCCGGTAGATTGGTTCTCTTCCAGGACCGGCTCTCGTCGCCTCTGTCCCTGGCTTGCAGTTTCTCCTCTGCCTCACGGACTCCTCAGCTACAGCTGAACTGTCCCTCCTTCTCTGGGACTAGTCTCACTCCTGAGCTAGGTCTTCCAGTTCTCTCTAACCCTGCCCCCAGTTCCAGCTTTTATAGGGGCAGCCAGCTCCCCCTGCTGGCCTGGGACAGGAGGTGCTGTATGCTAATTGTCCCTAACCAGTGGACCTCCCTCCTGCTCTCAGACACAGATTATTGTTTGTGGCATCCAGGCCTGGGGTGACACATTCTCCCCTAGTAAAATTTAGTACTTCGGACTAAACAGGAACCACAAATACAGGGTATAAATGACAACATAACATATACACAAGTATATTTTGTCCTTGAGGTCACAGCGCTTCCGTGACCGGGTGTCCATGTCACCCAACAAGGTGAAGTTTTCCACGGTGTGGGGACCTGTTTCCATAAACCCCAAGTTCCTGGCCTTGGGCGTGGCGACAAGGCTGAGCTCTCTACTTTGGGCCACAAGGAGGCCACACCGGACAGATTTTTCTTCCGTGGCCATCTTCGAAAGAGGGCACCAAGTGCAACTATCTACAAGACAGTTCCGGTTATTCAGCGTCCATAACCTGTTAGTCCATGAACTAGAAAGACTGGAAAAACATAATTAGCAACCAGGCAACAAACATAAAACATTTACAATATACAGCATTTAGATCTTCCAGCGAGCTGGTATTTGCCCCCTAGTGCTCCGGGTTGACCTGCGTAACCCACTGTCTGGTGGTGGTCTAACCTGACTTTCCCCACTAGCATTCAGGGTACAGCTTCTAGCTGGGTTTACAGGCAGTGCAGGCAGCTATCTGCGGGTCCTTTGGCTTACCGCAGGTATGGCAGGCTCACTGTCAGCAGAGGGTTGACTCTCTTGGGCTGCTGGCATGGGTTCTTCTGCCTCTAGGGCTGCTTGGTCTTCTAATTCCTCCTGCTCTCCTGTAGGTTCCTGCTGGGTTGGTTGAAGGAAGTGTAGGACGGGTACCACTATTGCATCATTTATCCGAGTCCAGGACCGGGGGAACTCTCCAAGAACTGTGCTGATCATTTCTTTCTTGTCTTCTGCGGGTTCAAGGTCATCTTGATCTTCTCCTGCACTCTGTAGTTGCTTGGGGCACCTTTTTAGGTGGTCTCTGGAGACGGTGCTAGTGGTTTCTCCTCCATCCTTGGTAATTACACATACCTTCGGGTTGTTGTGGTTGGACTGCAGTACTGTGTACGGGTCGCTCTCCCACTGGTCATCTAGCTTGTGAAGCCTTCTCTTCCGCTTCAGGACCTGCTCACCAGGTTCCAGGGGACCAGCAGGGGCGTGTTGGTTGAAGAGCCTCTCTTGCTTTTCTCTCGCTTGAGCCAGACTCCTCTCCACACTCTCCTGTACCTTCTTGTACTGTAGCCGCCGTTCCGTATCCCAGTCCGCGTCTGGGGAGGTGTCCTCGGGGGTCAGGACTCCCATCTCCAGGTCTATCGGCAGCTTACCTGGTCTTGCCCTCATCAGGTAAGCCGGGGTGCAATTTGTAGCATTCACCAGGATATGGTTGTATAAGTCTATCAGGTCTGGCAGCTTCTCCGGCCACAGGCTGCGTTCTTCCAGGGGCAACGTTTTGAGGAGATCAATGACGATATTATTCATTTTCTCACATAGCCCGTTGGTTTGTGGGTGGTAAGACGTTGTCCGAATCTTCTTACAGCCGTAGAGGTTGCAGAACTCCTGGAAGATTTCAGCCTCAAACCCTGGACCTTGATCTGTCAAGACCTGTTCCGGATACCCGTGTGGACGGCAGAAGTGTTGTTGGAAGGCTCTGGCCGCTGTTTGGGCTGTCAAGTCTTTAACAGGAACCACCACCAGGAACCGGGAATAGTGGTCCACTATTGTCAGGGCATAGACGTAGCCCAACCGGCTTGGAGCCAGTTTCACATGGTCCAGAGCTACCAGCTCAAGAGGCTGCCTGGTGATGATGGGCATCAAGGGCGTCTTCTGGCTGGTACCGTCCTTCCTTCTGAGGTTACATGGGCCGCAGTCCCTGCACCACTTCTCTATGGCCCCTCTCATTCCGACCCAGTAGAACCGCTCTCTCAGTAGGAACTCCAGTTTCTTCCACCCGAAGTGTCCCGCTCTGTCATGGTAGGCCTCCAGGACCATTGCTGCATCTCGTCTCGGGACCACTACCTGCCAGGTCAGCTCGTGCGTCCGGTGGTTGACAAGCCTTCTGCACAGCTTACCTTCGTAGAGGAATAGCCTGCTTTTCTCCTTCCATAACTGCTTGGCTTCCTCTGGAGCGTCCGAGCCAGGGCTAGCGTCTGCCTGGGTCAACAGGTCTTTCACCAGGCGAATTGCAGGGTCACTATCTTGCGTTTCAGCCCAGCCGTGGTGAGGTAAGGGATTGAACATGACAGTGGTCAAGTCTTTGTCTCTTACACGGTGGGAGTACTGAGTGGCCCCGTACCGGTGGAATGCAGGGAGCTCTATTTCCTCCAACTCATCTGGATCTTCTCCCTCATCAGGCAAGTGGGGAATTCTCGATAGGGCATCTGCATTGGCATTGGCTCGGCCTGCCCGGTACTTGATGGTGAAGTCATAGTTTGCTAGCCGGGCCATCCACCGCTGCTCTAGGGCACCAAGTCTCGCATTGTCCAGATGTGTCTACGGATTGTTGTCCGTGTACACAGTGAACTTCACAGAGGCCAGGTAATGCTTGAAACGTTCTGTTACGTCCCACACCACTGCCAAGGACTCGAGCTTAAAGGAGCTGTAATTCTCCGGGTTTCTCTCGGTGGGCCTCAGCTTCCGGCTGGCGTACGCGATCACCCTTTCTCTGCCCTGTTGGTTCTGTGACAGTACGGCTCCCAGCCCCACATTACTGGCGTCTGTGTGGAGGATAAAAGGCTGGCCATAATCAGGGTAGGCCAGGATCTCATCCCCCGTGAGGGCCATCTTCAGCTGGCGGAAGGACTCCTCTTCCGGCTTGTCTCACTTGAAGGGTGGCTTTTGGCTTCTGGTCTTAGATTGTCCTATAAGGAGGTCCTGCATAGGGGCTGCCATCTTGGTGAACCTGGGGATGAACCTTTGGTAGTAGCCTACCAACCCGAGGAACTGCCTCACTTCTTTTATGTTAGAGGGGCTTGGCCAGTTCTTTATTGCCGTGATTTTGTCAGGGTCGGGGGCTACTCCTTCTGCACTCACCACGTGTCCCAGGTACTGTACCTTCGGCTTTAACAGATGGCACTTGGAGGGTTTCACTTTCATGCCAAAGCCTGCCAGGGCATCGAACACCTCGGCCAGGTGCTTTAGATGGTCCTCGTAAGTCTTCGAATAGACAATCACGTCGTCCAGGTAAAGTAGGACCGTCTCAAAGTTTCGGTGCCCTAGACAGCATTCCATCAGCGTCTGGAAGGTCCCGGGTGCGTTGCAGAGCCCGAACGGCATATAGTTGAATTCACTTAATCCCATCGGGGTGGTGAAGGTGGTCTTCTCCTTATCAGCCTCTGCCACAGGAACCTGCCAGTACCCACTAGTAAGGTCCAAAGTAGAGAAGAAATTAGCTGATTTTAGTGCGACCAAAGACTCCTCTATTCTAGGCAACGGGTATGCGTCTTTATGGGTGATACGACTTGACTTCTCTATAGTCCACGCACATTCTCATAGTACAGTCTTTCTTTTTAACCAGAACCAAGGGGGCTGCCCAGGGGCTACAACTGTCTCTAATGACCCCGGCTTCCTTCATTTCTCTCAGCATGCCCTTTGCGTTGTGATAGTGTGCGGGGTGGTACAGATCTGTATCTTTCTTTTATTGGTGGGTGGCTGTTATGTTCTGCTACCAAAGCTAAGGAAAGAGAGGAGATCTGTCCCTACTATAGGACTCAGCTGAATCCCTACGATGTAACAGGGAACCTGATCCTGCGATCAGACCTGCTAAAGTCCTAATCTAGTCTGTACGGAGACCTATAGATGTGGGGAGGGAATCCCTACAAGTACTAAGGACTGGGAGGAATATGGGACACCTCCTAACAGAAATAGTAGCAGACAGACGAACAAACAAAATAGATAGAACATAGAGGTCCGTAGACCAAGCAAACTAACAGAGTTAGATACAGAGCACAGGCTAGCTAGAAAGTAGATATACAATGAAATCCAGCAAAGCCAGAAGGGCGGAGCAGGATTAAATAGGCCAACAAGGTCATATGACCAGCAAAGGAAAAAAAACCTAACAGCAAGGTTCTAACAGTGGCTCCCCATGGGGATGTGGTGTTCTACCCCTTTCACTCTGCCGAAGTCTAGCGGGTGCTTACTAAAGATTCTCTCGTACTCTTGAACCACCCGGTAGACTCCTTGTTTTTGGTGCAAGGGAGTGGAGTCAGCACCCACGTGGAGTTTCTGGCACCAGTCCTCCTTGGGTTTCTGGGAACCATTACCCTCTGCTTGGGGAGATGGAGGCAAGGGTTCCATGGCCCTGACAGCATTTAAAGTACAGTACCTGGCTACGTGTCCCGGCTGGCTGCAACGGCGGCAAATCGGCTGTCCATCCTCAGTGTAATGATCGGCGGGCCTCCCTCTGAACGACGGGATCCTCCTCCGTCGACGCCACGGGACATCCTCCGGACTGGAAGCCAGCTTGATTGGTCCTGACGGGTCCATCTGTAACGACTGTACGGTCCTGGACAATGCAGCAACACTCTTTGTTAGTTCTTGGACCTGATGGTGCAGGTTTGCAGGCGGGGATGGATTTAGGGCCTGCGCATCAGCCCCCACAAGGTCTGCGGGATAGGGTGCCGCCCCCTGGTGGTAAGGGATGGCAGGGCGCCAGGAAGCTACAGCGCCACCCGGTGCAGGTTCTCGGAGCACCCGGATGGCCCTATCGTTGAACTGTGCAAAAGTCAAATCGGGGTTCTGTAGGGCCATGAGGCGCAGCTGGGTTCTGTGGGCGCTGGACAGCAGACCTTCTATGAACTGGTCAGTCAATAGTTTATCTGTATCCTGCACGCTGCCAGGGTCAGCTTGCTTAATTGCCCCCAAGGCTTCCTGTAAATTTAGGGCATAATCTCGGATGCTATCTTGAGCTCACTGCTTACATCCATAGAACCGCATTTTGATTTCTGCTGAGGTACGGGTATCAAAGGTGTCCCGTAGACGGGTCAGAACCCCCCTTACAGTCCTTTTCTCCTCAGCTGTCCAAGACTTTACCTCCCGCTGGGCCGCACCAGTTAACTGCCCTATCAGTATGCTTACCTTCTGTTCTTCTGTCAGGGGATAAACTTTGAACAGGCTATACAGCCTTTCTTTAAAGTCGCCCAAGGTATGCGACTCGCCGGCATACTGGGCATCCAGGCCGCTCCGGGGATATAGGCAGGGGTGGATTAAGAGTAGCAAGGGCCCCGGGCAGTTTAGAAGGCGCGGGCCCCCTCCACACACCTGATTTATCACGTGACATGTCACATGATCCCCTGTGATAGATCATGTGATAGTTCATGGGAAATTAATTTGGCATAATATTAATTGTGCTGCCTCATCTGAGAGCAGCACAATATTGGGGCAGATACCCTGATTCCAGCGATGTGTCACTTTTTCAGCTGCTTGTTGTCATTTTGAGAAAATCACCGTTTTATCTGCTGCAGATCTAGCAGCTCTCTGAATGCTGCGCTCTGTATAGCCCCACCCACACCACTGATTGGCAGCTTTCTGCCCATGCTCAGTGTACACAGAAATCTACTGATCAGTGATGGGGGTGGGGTCCTACAGAACTTACTAGTCATCTAGTGATAATTACCTTCTGACAAATCAATGAATTTATCAAAACAACACTAAACAGCCCAGTAAGTGACACATTACTGGAATCAGTGCCTCTAACCCTACATTATGCTGCTCTCAGATTAGGTGGCAAAAACCTGATGACAGATTCCCTTTAAAGGAGCTGTAAAGACAAAAAAGTTTGTATTAAAAAAATACAAGCCATTTGTTAAATTAACTTTTTTTCATTGTTAATTCACATTAGACTGTATCTTCAACACTTTTGTCAGCAGGTCTTATTACAGACTCTGAAAAGGGCAGCTCTCTCCCTCTCCCTCAGCAGAAAGTCACAGCATGGTTAAAAAACTGGATCTTTTATGATTTTCTCATAATAAATAAAAAGGACATGCAAGTCCTCCAAACTATTTTCCGTTTCTCTATAGGGAAGGTCCTAAATCTTTCTTGCTCTTTAGTTGATCACATGTCAAAAATGCAAAGCATTTACTATGAACTCGCCTAAAAAAATATACACTTGGAGAGTAATATCATCATCTGCATGTAAATATTCCTTGACTCTAAGGGCTCGCTCACACTGTCGTATAACACGGCCGAATGCTATGTGATGTTTTATCGGATAGGACTCGGCTCTATGTTATACTATGGGACAGTGCGATTATTGGCATGAGAAAATAATCTCATTCGATATTCGGACCATGTGCACCCATACAAGTCTATGGGTGCACGTAAAACATTGGACTGCACTCGGATGTCATCCAAGTGCAGTCCGATGAACACTCACAGAGACTATGGAGAAGATGGAGAAAGTAAGTTCTCCATCTTCTCCATATCTGTGCTGCGAGAGAATCGGATCACACTCAGTTGAAGCTCTGACAGAGTTTGAGCCGAGTGTCATTAGCTTAATTGGCCCTATTCTCTTGCATGAGAGAATATATGGCTTAGTGAGTGGACCCTAAAACTGAATAGTAGTGACGGACAGGCACCACACAAGCGGGATCCATGTAGCTCTCAGATGTCATGTAGGTAGGGCTTCATTCCATGGGGTAGAGCTTAATTTCAAGGTATATAAAAAAATGGACTTCAAATAAAAATTAAATAAACACAAAAAGCCCTAATTGAATTATTTTTTTCATATTTATGTTTGCAGCCCCTTTAAAAACCCTTTGAGGACCAAGGCACATATATGTCCCATAGTTTTAAACTGGAAAAAAATTGATTGAATAAAATTTAAGGTCCTCCAAGGTTTAAGTAGGTCATAAATTCATATGAATACTTGCTCATACAATTGCACATGCCAAAAGATGAAGAAGAACAGAATCAAAAATATGACATTAAGTGGAGCACTTACAGGTATTCAAGGTGAAAGAGACCAGCAAAGGCATCGTCTCGAATGACAGTAAATGAGTTAGAATTCAGCAAGCTGAAAATGAAGACAGCAGGTTAGAAGCGAACCAGACTTTATGGTGCTCAGAATTAGTCAAGCAGAATTTATTGACTGCTCTTGCAAAACACTGAGACTCCCGCTGTGTATAGATGGCTCCGTGCGGCCTCCCGCTGTGTATAGATGGCTCCGTGCGGCCTCCCGCTGTGTATAGATGGCGCCGTGCGACCTCCCACTGTGTATAGATGGCGCCGTGCGGCCTCCCGCTGTGTATAGATGGCACCGTATAGATGGCTACGTGCGGCCTCCTGCTGAGTATACGTGTATAGCTGGCTACGTGCGGCCTCCTGCTGAGTATAGATGCCGCACGGCGCTCCCCCCAGAGACAGCAGGAGGCCGCACAGCGCCATCTATACTCAGCGGGAGACCGCACGTAGCGATCTATACACAGCAGGAGGCCGCACAGCGACATCTATACTCAGCGGGGGGCCGCACGTAGCCATCTATACACAGCGGGGGGCGCACGTAGCCATCTATACACAGCGGGGGGGCGCACGGCGCCGTCTATAAACAGCGAGGGGCCGCACGTAGCCATCTATACACAGCGGGAGGCTGCACGGAGCCCCCCCAGAGACATCAGGAGGCCGCACGGCGCCAACTATACTCAGCAGGAGGCCGCATGCAGTCATACACACACACAAACATATACAGACACGCATAAACACATTTGAAACACAAAAATACATACAAACAGGCATCACACAATGACATCTGCCCACACACACACACAAACAGACAGACATCACACACACACACACCTGCCCACACACACACCTGCCCACACACACACACCTGCCCACATACACATCTGTGTGTGTGTATGTATAGTGTGTGTGTATAATGTGTGTGTATGTATACTGTGTGTGTATGTATAGTGTGTGTGTGTGTGTGTATAATTTGTGTGTGTGTATTTTTTTTTTTAAGTTAAAAACAAGTAAAATGCTTGTGGCATCAATATCAAGACTCCAGATATAAGGGCCTATTCACACTGAATTTTGCAATGCATTCATCTCCTCTTTCCAGGCTTCTATCTAAATCCCTGAAAAATTGCATTCAGATGTGCCTTGACATAGCCATTGATTTGAACAAAGGCAAACCGAGGCTAATGTCTGAATCTTTAGGCTCCATTTTCTCTGCTTTCAGATGTCTCATTTCAGACAGCACAATCCTGAATTTCAGGGATTCAGTTGTAAGCCTTGTGTAAAGACCTGAATGCAGCGCTGAATGTAGTGTGAATAGGTCCTTACATCCTACACCACCTCAGGGGATTGTTGTTATGGAGTATTGCCCCTGGGTGGCCGCAGTTATGACCACCACCAGGGCTCGCGGTCACCCACCATAACTTTGGTATTCTGAGGAGCTGGTATAATGAATATCTGAGAAGAGCCCTAGAGAAGCAAGAACATTGGACAACCAAGAGGTGGTGGCCTCAAGTCAGGTGTAGTGTTCAACAGGGCAAGACTTTCTAACCTGCCCACACACACACACACACACACATATACACACACACACCTGCCCACACAGACACACACACACACCTGCCCACACAGACACACACACACCTGCCCACACACACACATCTGCCCACACACATACACATCTGCCCACACACACACAGACACACACCTGCCCACACACACACACACCTGCCCACACACAAACACACCTGCCCACACACAAACACACCTGCCCACACACACACACCTGCCCACACACACACACACCTGCCCACACACATACACACCTGTCCACACACACACACCAACACCTGCCCACACACACACACACCTGCCCACACACACACACACCTGCCCACACACACACACACACCTGCCCCCACACACACACACACCTGCCCACACACACATCTGCCCACACAGACACCTGCCCGCAAACACACACACACACCCATATACACACACCTGCCCACACACACACCTGCCCACACACACACACACACCTGCCCACACACACACCCACACCTGCTCACACAGACACCTGCCCACACACACACACACACACATATACACACACACACATATACACACACACCTGCCCACACAGACACACACACATATACACACACACACATATACACACACACACACACCTGCCCACACAGACACCTGCCCCCACAGACACCTGCCCACAAACACACACACACCTGCCCACACACACATCTGCTCACACACACACACACTCACCATCCCCCGGCTCAGTTCCTCCTGCCTGCTCTCTCTCTTTTCCGGTGCAGCACTGCAGGCCGGGGCGCACTGTGTGACGTCACAGCTAGGAGACACAGCCGCGCACAGGGCCATGTCTCCTAGCAGTGACGCGGCCGGGCCAGCACAGGGAAGTTAACTGCTGCAGTGCTGGCCCGGCCGATGAAGAAGTAGCGGTGGCCGCTGCTGGGGGAGCAGTCCAGGCCCCCCCCTCCCGCCACTGCTACCGCTATGTGCCGCGGCGGCCCGCACATATAATGAGGGCAATCCGGCATTAGACACCCTGCCTGGAGCCGCGGACCCCCTGCAGGCTCGGGGCCCTGGGCGGTCGCCCGGATTGCCCTCATTATAATCCGCCTATGGATATAGGGCATGGAAAACGGCATCACAGCTGCAGCGGCTACGCTGGTGGTAGAGGGTCCCTCCGCGTCCGACATCTTCCTCCCTCCTAATTAACCGTGGCCTACCTTCTGGCGATCCTCTTCTGTAGGCCGCGGCTTCCCTCGCGATGCTCTGGGAGAGGACCTTGCGTTGCTCGGTGATGACGTCGGCATCCGCTGGATCTCCATCCAGGACCTTGAGCAGCGTCTCAGCGTAGGGCGGGGCTTCAGGTCTCACGCGTTTTTGGACGTCCACGCCCCTCTTCTTCCCGCGCGTCGTCCCGAAGATGGCGCCCGATGGCGGGAAACGGCTCCGATTGGCGGGAAATGGCCCCAAATGGCGGGAAACTTCACTCAGATATGTATAGAGTCTTTTCCAGGCACGCAATACCCGTTTGTGGTGGGTTGGTCACAATTCTGCCGACTACGCCAAAGCTGACTCCCCCCCTGGGCCGTGGGGTACCCGGAACCGGGCCTTCTAGTGTACGGTGCTGATGGGGGTAGTAGTGGCAACCCGATCCCGTGGCTCAGGGTGGTCAGACCAAATGGTGGCAGTCTATTTATCAGTGTTTTGAATGTCCGACTACGCCACCCGTGGATTGCGGTTGGAGATAACCGCCGCTGCAAGGCAGACCGCTGAGGCTGGTGTTGGTGTGCAGCACAGGGGTAGGATAACTCCCCATGGGAAGAGTGTAGCCTCAGGGCAGTGTAGGTGGATGTTGGGGGTGATAGTGCAGGCCGCAATAGCAAGAGTTCAGAGTCCGCTTCAAACAGTTCAGGGTCTTTATTGTAGATATTATTAATGGCCCAACAGTACCGGTTAGGAATGGGCCTGGGTGTCTGAGAGCAATCGGGCGAGCCCCACTGGTCAGGGTGAGTGTGTAGGCCTACCGTTCTCTCTATGCTCTTTCTGACTATCCCCCTTTTCGTGGTGTAATAGCCCACGTCCCTGAGCTGGCCGTGTACTTCTCTCCTGTATGGCTTGCGACTCAGGCCTTGGGTACCTGTTGCTTGCTCCTCGATGTACTGGTCCCTCTGTGTGGCGGAGCCTCCAGGCTTCTTAGGCCAAGGGACCTGAAATCCCTCGCAGCTTGGTTCTCTGATGCTGGGCTTGTAACCCTGACAGCCTCGGACCCCAATGTCCAGTAGATTGGTTCTCTGCCAGGACCGGCTCTCGTCGCCTCTGTCCCTGGCTTGCAGTTTCTCCTCTGCCTCACGTACTCCTCAGCTACAGCTGAACTGTCCCTCCTTCTCTGGGACTAGTCTCACTCCTGAGCTAGGTCTTCCAGTTCTCTCTAACCCTGCCCCCAGTTCCAGCTTTTATAGGGGCAGCCAGCTCCCCCTGCTGGCCTGGGACAGGAGGTGCTGTATGCTAATTGTCCCTAACCAGGGGACCTCCCTCCTGCTTTCAGAAACAGATTATTGTTTGTGGCATCCAGGCCTGGGGTGACACACACACACTGCTCTATATTTAGTATGATGCCCCCACTCCTCCATATATATAGCATGATAGTCCCACTGCTCCATATACAGGTGCATCTCACTAAATTAGAATATCATCAAAAAGTTAATTTATTTCAGTTCTTCAGTACAAAAAGCTGTCTTTCAGCTCATCTGCATTGTTGGGTCTGGTGTCTCTCATCTTCCTCTTGACAATACCCCATAGATTCTCTATAATAGATTCTCTATGGGGTTAAGGTCAGGTGAGTTTGCTGCCAATCAAGCACAGTGATACTGTTGTGTGTAAACCAGGTATTGGTACTTTTGGCCGTGTGGACAGGGGCCAAGTCCTGCTGGAGAATGACATTTCTATCTCCAAAAAGCTTGTCGGCAGAGGGAAGCATGAAGTGCTGTAAAATGTCCTGGTAGCCGGCTGTGCTGACTTTGGTCTTGATAAAACACAGTGGACCTACACCAGCAGATGACATGGCCTCCCAAACCATCACTGATTGTGGAGCCTTCACACTAGACCTCAAGCAGCTTGGATTGTGGACTCTCCACTCTTCCTCCAGACTCTGGGACCTTGATTTCCAAATGAAAATTGGAACTCTAGGACCTTGTGGAGTGTGTCAATGACTGCCTTCTGGACATCTGTCAAGTCAGCAGTCTTCCTCATGATTGTGGAGCATACTGAAACAGTATTGAAGAACTGGAATAAATTAACTTTTTGAAGATATTCTAATTTAGTGAGATGCACCTGTATATACTATGATGGTCCCACTGCCCCACATACATATAGTATAATGGCCCCACTACTCCATATGTAGTATGATGGACCCACTACTCCAGATATATAGTAGGATGGCTCCACTGCCCGATCATTTAAAAAAATATCTCACTTAATCCTGATTCCCTACATCACGGCCTCTGTCTCCTCTTCCATGGCGGGACAGCAGAGCAGAGCGATGCAATGATGTCACCGAGCCACCTGCGTGAGGATGCTGACATCTCGTTAACCGCAGGCCTATGGCGATCTGTGGCATATGAAAGAGATAGTGATAGGGCAGGGAGCTTGTGTCCCACTGCTTTATCATGCGACGCCTCTGCATAAGAGACATTAGGGCTACATTAGCTACGTCACAGAAGACACTGGAGCTGGAGTATATAGAATAGGAGACACTGGGGCTGGCGTATATTCATCACAGGATACATTGGGGCTAGAGCATATACATCACAGAAGAAGCTGGAGTATATAGAATAGGAGACACTGGGGCTGGAGTATATAGAATAGGAGACACTGGGGCTGGCGTATATTCATCACAGGATACATTGGGGCTAGAGCATATACATCACAGAAGAAGCTGGAGTATATAGAATAGGAGACACTGGGGCTGGAGTATATAGAATAGGAGACACTGGGGCTGGCGTATATTCATCACAGGATACATTGGGGCTAGAGCATATACATCACAGAAGAAGCTGGAGTATATAGAATAGGAGACACTGGGGCTGGAGTATATAGAATAGGAGACACTGGGGCTGGCGCATATACAGTTCTGCTCAAAAGTTTACATACCCCGGCAGAATTTTTCCTTTCTTGGCCTTGTTTCAGAAAAAATGAATGATAACAAAAACACTTTTTCTCCACTCATGGTTATTGGTTGGGTGAAGCCATTTACTGTCACATTTCTGTGTTTTCTCTTTTTAAATCTTAATGACAACTAGTGATGAGCGAGCATGCTCGCTACTGCTCGGTGCTTGCCCGAGTATCTCACTGCTCGAGATGCTCTGCGCTCAGCGAGTATTTCCGGGTTGGTCGGGCGGGAAGTCGGGACCCATCCCTGCATGTTTGGTGCTCTTTACAGAGCCAATGAACATGCAGGGATTGCCTGCGATGCACTGTAATGCCATAGCCATGTTGGTTGTGGGCATTACAGTGATTGGCTGGCTGCACAGCGTCATCAGGTCTATATCTGACCTGGCACCGCCATGCTCATCACAGTCACTCCGGATCAGACAGTGTAGGGAGAGCTGCTGCTGCGTTAGGGAGAGATTTGATCGTGCATTAGGTAGTGTAGTGAGAAAAACCGCACATTACACATATACATCTCAACAAACAGTCCTTCTGAGGACTAATCCATCTGCAGAGATATCAGGCAGGCAGTGTAAATAGGCAGGCAGGCAGTGTATATAGCAGACTGCAGTGCATATAGCACAAGAGGCTCCATTCCAATTCTGCCTTCTGCTGCTGTTAGATATTTCTATACAAAGGCCCAGGTCTCAGGGGCGAGGAATACTTTTTTTTGGATCTTAATCCTCATTATTTGCTTATAAAGCAATCCAGAGAACACCGTTTTTCTGCACCATTTGCTTGTTGGCACTGCAGAATACAGCCAGGTCCTTTCCATATTAGAGCGCTAGAAATCCAGCTATTTAAAACTGTGTTTTCTCCGTCACACAGATCACATATACGTTGTCAGAAAATACTGCCATTTCTGGCCTCCATTTTTTCAGTGTGTCAGTGAAGCAATTCACAGCAGTTTGCTGTTCACACTACTTACCTACAGGCCAGGTATTTAAAACTCTGTTTTCTCCATCACACCGATCACATATAACTTCGCTTCAAACTCAATCATTTGTAGTGAGCGTGGAAGATACTATCCTCCATTTAAAATGGGCAAGGCACGTGGCAAGGGACGGGGAACTGGACGTGATGGTAATGGTGCATGCAGAGGCCGAGGACAAGGCCGTGGGCAAGCCGAAATTGTGCCACAACAAACACCCACATCTTCTCGCCTGACCTTCCTGTCCCAATTTCTAGGGGACCGCAGCACACCACTATTGAACCCAGATCAGTGTCAAAAGGTTGTTGGTTGGATAGCGGATAATGCTTCCAGTCACTTAGCCACCACCACCACCACCACCCTGTCTTCCACACGGTCAAGTCTCAGTAGCCATGAGTCTGGACCTCATATTCCTCACCCTGATCCTCCTTCCTCCCACCATGCCGAGTACCCAGAGACAATTGATCCCACACTTGGACAATCTGAAGAGCTGTTCACTTTTCCATTTATAGATTCGGGCCTCTCGCCCATTCCACTTGAAGCGGGGCAAGAGGAGATCACGTGTAGCGATGCCCAAATATTTGAGCAGCCACGGTCACACGAAGGCGACGGTGGGAAACTGTCATAAGAGGTGGACGATGATGAGACACAATTGACAGAAAGTCAGGAATAGTACCAGGGTGCAGAAGTGGGAGACGAGGTGGTGGATGATATAGTAACTGACCCAACCTGGCAGGAGGACATGCAGAGCAAGGACAGCAGCACACAGGGGGAGGGAGGCAGAGCACCCCAACAGGCAGGAAGAAGCAGTGTGGTGGCCGCAGACAGAAGGCAGGCTACCGTTTCCCGTAACACCAACATGAAGGAAGTTGCCACTACAACTGTTAGGTCTTCCCGAGTCTGGTTGTTTTTTAAAGACTCTGCCGATAACTCCAAAAAGGCCATTTGCATCACGAGCCAGACCAGCATCAGCAGGGGTGGCAAAACGACCAGCCTGACCACCACCAGCATGATGAGGCACATGGCAGTAAAGCACTCGACTTTGTGGGCCGAACACCAGGGTCCAGGAACAGTGTCTACAGGTGGCACCATTGCTTCTTCTGCTGTTGTGCATGCAAGTCAATCCCCTGTCCATAGTACAAAGATGCCTCCTGCCCTGCTCCTGTCATTGCACACTCTCAAGTAGCAGCATCAGGAAGCACGTCCATGTCCTTGTCCCAGCGCAGCGTTCAGTTGTTCATACTCCAGTCCTTGGAATGCAAGCGCAAATATGCAGCCAACGTCCCACAGGCCACACTACTAAATTCTCACAATTCACGACTGCTTGGCTCGAAATGTTGCCTTTTAGGCTTGTGGAAACAGAAGCATTCCGCAACCTGATGGCGGCGGCCGTCCCTCGGTATTCTGTCCCCAGCCGCCACTATTTCTCCCAGTGTGCCGTCCCCACATTACACAAGCAAGTGTCCCAAAACATTAGCCGTGCCCTCAACAACGCAGTTACCGGTAAAGTCCACCTAAACACGGACACGTGGACAAGTGCTTGTGGGCAGGGACGGTACATCTCGCTGATGGCACGCTGGGTTAACATAGTGGAAGCCGGGACCCAGTCGGACCTTGGGACGGAACACGTCCTCCCGACGCCAAGGATTGCAGGCCCTAGGTCAATCAGGGTTGCCCCCACGGTCTACAGCTCCTGAACCTCATGCTCCTCAGCCTGCTCCTCCTCCTCAGCCTCCATCTCCGAAATGACCACATCAGTCACAAGCTGGAAGCACTGCAGCACTGCCTCGGCCAAGCGGCAACAGGCTGTGCTGAAGCTAATATGCTTAGGTGAAAAAACACACAATGCTGAAGAGTTATGGACAGCTCTGAAAGAGCAGGCAGATCTGTGGCTCAAACCGCTGAACCTACAGCCAGGCATGGTCGCGTGTGACAATGGCTGGAGCCTGGTGGCGGCTCAGAGGCGAGGCGAGCTCACACACGTACCATGCCTGGCCCATGTGCTTAACCTCGTGGTTCAGCGGTTACTCAAATCCTACCCGGAGCTGCCGGATCTGCTTGTTAAAGTATGCCGCCTGTGTGCCCATTTTAGAAAGTCAGCTACAGCTTCCGCTGCCCTTGCAGTGTTTCAGCAGCGTTTGCAGCTTCTGGCTCACAGACTGGTGTGTGATGTCCCCACACGTTGGAACTCTACATTGCAGATGTTGGGAAGGATTTGTGAGCAGAAGAGGGCAGTTGTTGAGTACCAGCATCAAAAAGGCTATCGGTATTCAGTTCAGACTCCACACATAAGACCTCAGTAGTGGACGTGGATGTCAGACATATGTACCATCCTCCAAAACTTTGAGGACTCCACCAAGATGGTGAGCGGCGATGACGCCATAATTAGCGTCACCATCCCGCTTCTCTGTCTTCTGAAACGCTCTCTGCTCACAATCAAAGATGATGCATTGCAGGCGGAGCATGATAAGATGGAGCAATTAACCATACAGGGTGATTACACACAGCCAAGCCTCATCTCATCCCAACGTGGATTGGGTGACAATGAGGAAGAGGAGGAGGAGGAAGGACAGGAACTAGTTTCATGCACTATAGACGGTGCTATCTGCACAGCTGTCATACCGTCTGTTCAGCGTGGATGGCCAGAGGACAGAGAGGAGGAGGAGGAGAGCATGGTCAGTCATCCTCTTGGTGAGGACACGGAAGTCTTGCCTGTTAGTAGTCTGGCACGCATGGCTGAGTTTATGTTATGCTGCCTTTCCCATGACCCTCGCATTCTCAAAATTTTAGGTCATTACTGGTTGGTGACACTTCTAGACCCACTCTACAAGGAGAACTTTATATCTCTTATTCCTGAGGCGGACAGGTGTACAAAAATGAGGCAGTACCAGAAGGCCCTTGTTGCGGACCTATTAAAAAAATTCCCATCTGAAAACGCTGGAGGCAGAGGGCACACTTCGTTCGACAACCAAGGAGTACAGGCGAGAGAGACACAACTTCAATCCAGCAGAGGCAGGGGAACACTGTCAAAGTTCTGGGAGAGTTTTCTCAGACCCTCCCATCGCACAGGCCCTGAGGCGCAGGGTACTCTCACAAGGAGTGCAAAGTTTGGGAAGATGCTGAGGGAGTACCTTGCCGTACCGTACCAACGTCCTCCGTGATTCCTCTGTGCCTTATAAATATTGGGTATCCAAGCTAGATATGTGGAATGAACTGGCTCTCTATGCCTTGGAGGTCCTGGCCTACCCTGCCGCCAGCGTTTTATCAGATCGGGTTTTTAGTGCCGCTGGTGGAATTATAACTGATAAGCGCATCCTCCTGTCAACTGAAAATGCTGACAGGCTGACTCTTATAAAAATGAACAAGGGCTGGATTGGGCCAGACTTCTCAACACCACCGAATGATAGCAGCGTAACATAAACTCAAATCCAGTGTCTTTTCTTTGGGAGGTGTATTCCCATGCACCTTTTCACACCCACACATGGGTATACGCTTCCTGATTTTGGCTATTTGCTCTTGTCCTCCTCCTTCTCCTCATCCTCCACCACCATATCACCAGGGTGACCGTGGTCCATGATGCAACACCCACATAATTTTTTTTAAGGGTGTTTGACTCGCCCCTGGGCCGTGGGGCACTCGGAGCCGGGCAATAGGGAGACGGTGGGGGTAGTAGTGGCGACCCGGTTCCGTGGCTCAGGGTGGTCAGACCAGTGGTAGTCCTTTAGCCGTCCTAAGTGATGTCCGACTGCGCCACCCGTGGATTGCGGTTATTATGAACCGCCGCTGCAAGGCAGATCGCTGGGGCTGATGATGTATGCAGCTGAGGTAGTGTGACTCCCCACGGGAAGAGTGCAGCCCCAGGGCAGTGTAGTGGATGGTGGGGGTGATGGTGCAGAGAGTCCCAGTGCCGTTAGTGCTGGAGGAGCGAAAGAGTACACAGACAACGTACTGCAGTCCAATGTCTTTTACTCACAGTTCATGTACTCCGGGTCACTTCTGTCAGCAATGACCGCCCGAGCCATGCTGCGTCCACCAGGTGAGGGGCTCGGTCAACCCCAGGCAGTTCAGGAGCATGACACAGGACCCCTTCAATCCTTTCTCTGGCCTGCCTCACCAGTGACCCACTTTTGTCCAGCTGCCGCAGACTTGTGCGGGTAAATGTGGTTCCCGTTCCCCGCTGTCCTATATGGTGCCTTCCTAGCAGGTTTGATGAGGTGTCGCACCAATAAATGACCACGACCTCCGGTCTTTGGCTGAGGGCTGTTTCTCCTCCACCAACTTGGGATCCGGTACCCTTAATCTGCCTGACCCTTCACCCTGTATTCTCGTTGGTTCTTAGGGTCCCTTCTGCCGTCTTGTTCCTGAGCCCTTCTGTTTCTCTCTTTCTCTTTCTCTTCTGTTCCTTTCTGTTCTTGTTCCTTTCTGTTCTTGTTCCTTTCTGTTCCTGGCCTTCACCCTAGGCCTGCCTCGTGGAGCTGGGCCCAGACTGAGCCACAGCTCCCTGTCAGCCCTCTCTGGCTGAACTCCTTCTCTTACTCCACTCACTGAACTTCTCTTCTTCTCTTCTCTCTGTGCTGGCTGGGCCTCAGAGGCTAGGCCCGCCTACAGAGAAGAGCCCCTTGCAGAGGCCCCCACTCTGTCACTTCTTCTCTCTGACTGAACACTGTTCTAAGATGGTGCCTACCTTTTATACCTCCCTCTAGAACATGAGCCCAGGTGACCAGCAAACAATGGGCTCCTATCTACGCTCAGGAACCAACCCCTATCTGCTCCTACATCACTGGGTATTCCTACCCCCTCCCCACTCCAGCCAGGGACATGGTCTGTCGTGCCTGCATTTCTGTCTAATGGGAGCACCGTTGAGCTGTCCCTCGGAAATGGGGTGAGTGTGCTGTATGCAGCTAACTGAACCCTGGTCCATACTCCATCCTTACCCGGGAGTGGAATATCACACCTCTGGCAGAGGTGCAATACCCCTGTAGCGGTCGAGCCCTCGGGGCGCTACATTTTTATGATGCCCGTAAAAAAAATTTTTTATACAGTATGTTCATGTATACCCCCCAGGAGTAAATGTTTGTCAGCCCATACACTTAGTGCATGGCATTACAAGTATAGGAGGCCCGCTCCTTTCTAATGGTAACAATTTTTTATGATGCGCTCCTCCACGTCTCTTCCAAGGGCCATTGAAGTGCCTCCAAATTTTTGGCAGCTCTTGCAGTCACTGCATAGTCCAACACTATGGGAGACTCTCTCCTTTCTAATGGGAATTTGTCATTACTGTGGCCTGGTCTATGTGTCTTTAAATTCTTAGTGGGTTTTTTCCTAAACTTGGTCAGCCGGTGGACTCACTGCATACCCTATAACTGTATAGCAGACCCTTTCCTTTCTAATGGGAACATGTCGTACCTTGTTAATGTGGCCCTGCTCTGTGTGTCCTTAAATTCTTAGTGGGGTTTTTCCTAAAATTTGTCAGCCGTTGGATTCACTGCATACCCTATAACTGTATAGCAGACCCTCTCCTTTCTAACGGGAACATGTCGTACCTTGTTACTGTGGCCATGCTCTTTGTGTCTTTAAATTGTTAGTGTTTTATTCAAAAATTTTGGCCACCCTTGCAGTCACAGCATGGGCATTACCACTATAGAAGACCCGCTCCTTTATAATGGGAACATTTTTTTTACTGAGACCCTCCTCTATGTCTCTTCAAAGGGGTATTAGGTTGCGTCCAAATTTTTGACAACCCTTGCAGTCACTGGATGCGCAATAACAGTATAGGAGACCCACTTGTTAATAATGGGAACAACAAAGCATAGCCCTCTGATGGCTCTCTAACAATAGCTAGGGCCGACTGCTGGCCTTTTAAGAATAGTAAGGGCCGTCTGATGTTCCTATAAAAATAGGCTTTATGACTTTCAGAGTCCCTCCATCATAAATAAAACAGGATGTGTCTGATGACACCACATTGCCAGATTAGGTTGTAAAATGTTAAAATGACTTTTCCCGGTGAATGCATTTGTCATAAAAAATAACATAAAAAAACATAACAATAGGATCTTTCTTTAGTATAAAAAATAGCATCACCAATTTATCCTCAATGTAATCACATTGTTCAGCTCATGCACCTCTTCCTCCATCTCCGAAATGACCACATCAGTCACAAGCTGACAGCACTGCTGCACTGCCTTGGCCAAACAGCAGCAGGCTGTGCTGAAGATAACATGCTTAATGCTTAATTAACAAACCGCCCAGCGCTGCATAGTTGTTGAAAGCTGTAACACAGCAGCTTGATCTGTGGCTCTCACCGCTGAACATACAGCCAGGCATGGTCGTGTGTTACAATGGGCGGAACCTGGTGACGGAGAAATGACAACCGGGGTAAATAAGGTTTCCCTATATGCCAGTCCTTTCACAGAGCTAAAGAATATGGCATGCTGTGAAATACAACTCCCACTGAGAAGCTGTTTCAGATTGAAAAACATTGTGCCCACCAGAGGATTTGTTTCTGAGGGCTAACCTTTCTCACCCGCTCAAGAGCCCCATAGCAGCTGCAAAGTTAGCGCTATCATGAACTCTCCTGAGGTAGAAGCCAAGGCACACCAGAGAATTCTCTGGTGGGACTGTCCAACCCTGTGGGAGAACATACAAATTTCTTGCAGATGTTGTCCTTGCTGGGATTTGAACCCAGGATCCCAGTGCTGCAAGACTTCAGTGCTAACCACTGATCCAATGTGCTGCCGTTCACCCTCTAATATCTAACAGGCTGGAGAAACTTGAACCTACTGCCACTCTATCATCAGCTCCTTTGTGAGAAAATTTATTTTGGCAGCCACTCAGTCTACCAAATAA
Source organism: Phyllobates terribilis (assembly GCF_046119375.1). Lineage (NCBI taxonomy): Eukaryota > Metazoa > Chordata > Amphibia > Anura > Dendrobatidae > Phyllobates > Phyllobates terribilis. The sequence continues at coordinate 3,294,208 of NW_027362959.1, forward strand.
AATTCCAGAGAAGGAAATTGAGGATGGCTTCGCTGCTGGTACTGGGGGCAGTGCTAATACCATGGTGTTGTACCATAGTTTGCTGGAAATATTCCAGGCTGGTAGGAGGCAAGAAAATTGCCACAGAAAAGTACCAGCAGTAATGTTCAGGCCAGATTTCAAATGCAAGCAGCTTTAGAGGGCTTCCTGGGAGAAATGACACTCAGGGTAGATACGGTTTCCCTCTATGCCAGTCCTTTCACTGAGCTAAATACAACTCTTATCAAAAAAAGTTGTGGACTGGCTCCGTACCGTCCCTGGCCACATTCACCTGTCCACGTGTTTGTGGTTAGGCAGTCCTTCTTAGTAAGTGCACTGGGTAGGGCATGGGTAATGTTGTGGGACCCGTGCTTGTGGAAGGCGAAGGCGATACCGGGAAAAATACTGGCGGCTGGGGACCGAGTATGGACACCCGGCCGCCGCCTGCATGAGGTTGTGAAAAGCTTCCACCTCCACAAGCTTAAAAGGCCATATTTCAAGTGCAAAGAGCTGCCCAGAAATCTGTCAGTTTAGTGTTGCGGCCTGTGGGTGGGTGGGTGGCTGGCTGCATACTTGCAATTGCATTCCAAGTAACAGAAAACTAAGCAGATGATGGCCTCTATCATCATCATGGCCTCACCTCGGCACTATGAACTCTCCTGAAGGAGAAGCCAGGGCCCGCCGGAGGAGTCTCTGGTTCTCTGGTGGGCCCGTGCAACCCTGCCGAAAAGCAGCCCTGGCTAAGAAAAGTGTGGGGGAAGGTTCCTGGACACTCTATGGCTGCTTTTTTAATGCGGATCAGCCATGCTTATGCATGTTATTTCTCAAAACGCATTACGGATCAGGCCATTTTCCAACTCTGTATTCAAGAAATTAAATGCGCAAAGAAAGATGTGTGAGTGTCAAAGCACCATTGACAAGTGCGAGTTGATGTTGGATGGGCTGCCATTGCTTCTGCAACAAGCTCAATTACAGGATTTTCTGGGAGAAATGACGCGCAGGGTAGATACGGTTTTCCTCTATGCCAGTCCTTTCACCGAGCTAAATACAACTCTTAGCAAAAAAAGTTGTGGACTGGCTCCGTACCGTCCCTGGCCACATTCACCTGTCCACGTGTTTGTGGTTAGGCGGTCCTTCCCAGTAAGTGCACTGGGGAGGGCACGGGTAATGTTATTGGACCCGTGGTTGTGGAAGGCGGAGGCGATACCGGGAAATATAGTGGCGACTGGGGACCGAGTATGGACACCCGGCCGCCGCCGGCATGAGGTTATGAAAAGCTTCCGCCTCCACGAGCCTAAAAGGCCACATTTCAAGTGCAAGCAGCTGTCAAAAATTTGGCAGTATAGTATTGCAGCCTGTGGGTGGGTGGCTGCCGGCATTCTTGTGCTTGCATTCCAAGGAATGGGGTAGGGACAACTGAACACTGCAGTGGGACAAGGACGTGGACGGTGATTGTTGCAAGTCTGCAACGACAGGTGCATGGCGGGAGGCATCTTCGCATGTGCCAAGGATCACTTATGATGGGCACACATTTAGGCAGTGACCTGGGATTCAGAGATGTTTACAGAGGTCTTCCCCTTGCTGTTCCCATGTCTTTTCAGCACTGTATGCATGTGTCTGATGATGTGTCACACACCACATGGCCAGATAAGGTTGTAAAATGTTAAAATGACATTTCCTGGTGAATGCATTTGTCTTGGTTGAAAGCAATGCAAAAGTGCAAAAACGTGTCAAAAATGCTACGTGTGAACATAGCCCAAGGTGTGTAGGAGTATTTGTGTTTTTGTTTATTTATTTTGCCTTATACAGTACAGACCAAAAGTTTGGACACACCTTCTAATTTAAAGATTTTTCTGTATTTTCATGACTATGAAAATTGTACATTCACACTGAAGGCATCAAAACTATGAATTAACACATGTGGAATTATATACTTAACAAAAAAGTGTGAAACAACTGAAAATATGTCTTATATTCTAGGTTCTTCAAAGTAGCCACCTTTTGCTTTGATGACTGCTTTGCACACTCTTGACATTCTCTTGATGAGCTTCAAGAGGTAGTCACCGGAAATGGTCTTCCAACAATCTTGAAGGAGTTCCCAGAGATGCTTAGCACTTGTTGGCCCTTTTGCCTTCACTCTGTGGTCCAGCTCACCCCAAACCATCTCGATTGGGTTCAGGTCTGGTGACTGTGGAGGCCAGGTCATCCAGCGTAGCACCCCATCACTCTCCTCCTTGGTCAAATAGCCCTTACACAGCCTGGAGGTGTGTTTGGGGTCATTGTCCTGTTGAAAAACAAATGATGGTCCAACTAAACGCAAACCGGATGAAATAGCATGCCGCTGCAAGATGCTGTGGTAGCCATGCTGGTTCAGTATGCCTTCAATTTTGAATAAATCCCCAACAGTGTCTCCAGCAAAGCACCCCCACACCATCACACCTCCTCCTCCATGCTTCATGGTGGGAACCAGGCATGTAGAGCCATCCGTTCACCTTTTCTGCATCGCACAAAGTCACGGTGGTTGAAACCAAAGATCTCAAATTTGAACTCATCAGACCAAAGCACAGATTTCCACTGGTCTAATGTCCATTCCTTGTGTTCTTTAACCCAAACAAGTGTCTTCTGCTTGTTGCCTGTCCTTAGCAGTGGTTTCCTAGCAGCTATTTTACCATGAAGGCCTGCTGCACAAAGTCTCCTCTTAACAGTTGTTGAAGAGATGTGTCTGCTGCTAGAACTCTGTGTGGCATTGACCCGGCCTCTAATCTGAGCTGCTGTTAACCTGCGATTTCTGAGGTTGGTGACTCGGATAAACTTATCCTCAGAAGCAGAGCTGACTCTTGGTCTTCCTTTCGTGGGGTGGTCCTCATGTGAGCCAGTTTCTTTGTAGCGATTGATGGTTTTTGCAACTGCACTTGGGGACACTTTCAAAGTTTTCCCAATTTTTCGCACTGACTGACCTTCATTCCTTAAAGTAATGATGGCCACTCGTTTTTCTTTACTTAGCTGCTTTTTGCTTGCAATAATACAAATTCTAACAGTCTATTCAGTAGGACTATCAGCAGAGTATCGACCAGACTTCTGCACAACACAACTGATGGTCCCAACCCCATTTATAAGGCAAGAAATCCCACTTATTAAACCTGACAGGGCACACCTGTGAAGTGAAAACCTTTTTCGGTGACTACCTCTTGAAGCTCATCAAGAGAATGCCAAGAGTGTGCAAAGCAGTCATCAAAGCAAAAGGTGGCTACTTTGAAGAACCTAGAATATAAGACATATTTTCAGTTGTTTCATACTTTTTTGTTAAGTATATAATTCCACATGTGTTAATTCATAGTTTTGATGCCTTCAGTGTGAATGTACAATTTTCATAGTCTTGAAAATACAGAAAAATCTTTAACCGAGAAGGTGTGTCCAAACTTTTGGTCTGTACTGTATATATATATATATATATATATATATATATATATATATATATATATATATATATATATATATATATATATATACAGTGTTTAGCATAAATCAGTACACCCAAATAGATTTGTCAGCAAACCTGTAGTTTCCTTTCAGAATCATCATTTTATATGGGATACCATACTACAAAATACTCTCGCAAATTTGAGCCATTGAATGCAAACAAGATTTGGTATTTTGCAGACCCCAAAAAAGTAATTTTCTTAACAAACTCATTCAAGATCATGTTTCAAAAATGAGAACATCCCAGTAACAGTCTTAAGAGAAAAGCTAAGTTTAGACAACAAAATTCTAATTAACAAGAACTGAACCACAGGTAAGTGTAATTATTCATTAAACAGATGTCCAGCAGACAGGTGTCTGTAAAAGGAAGTTACTTAATAAAGAAAACTCCTTCCCATTTCATGCTATCAGCAATGGCACCACATAGAAGGGAAATGTCACAAAACCTGAGAAAGAAAATAATTTCTTTGCAATAAATGTAAAGTCTACAAGAAGATCAGCAAAACTTTACTTATCAGTCAGAATACTGTAGCAAAAGTGATGCAAAACTATAACAAAGATGGAACTGCAACCATCTTACAGAGACGTCCAGGCCGACTATGGAAGTTAACACCTAAACAAAAGCGTCCTCGAGTACTCATCACTAATGACAACCAAAAACATCCAAATAATCCTGATCAAAAAGTTTACATACCCTGATGATTTTGGCCTGATAACATGCACAGAATTTGACACAAATGGGTTTGAATGGCTACTAAAGGTAACATCCTCACCTATGACCTGTTTGCTTGTAATCAGTGTGTGTGCATAAAGCTGAGTGAGTTTCTGGGATCCAGCCACTGACGTTTCTGGATTTTGAGATGGGGAAAGCAAAAGAATTATCAACGGATCTACGGGAAAAGGTAGTTGAACTGTATAACACAGGAAAGGGAGGCAAAAAGAGTATAACACAGGAAAGGGATACAAAAAGATATCCCAGGAATTGATAATGCCAGTCTGCAGTGTTCAAACTGTGATTAACAAATGGAAAATCAGATGCTCTGTAAAAACCAAACCACAGTCAGGTAGACCAACAAAAATTTCAGCCACAACTGCCAAGAAAATTGTTCGGGATGCAAAGAAAAACCCACAAATAACATCAGCTGAGAACACACTTAGGGGTGTACTCACTTTTGTTGCCAGCGGTTTAGACATTAATGGCTGTGTGTTGAGTTATTTTGCAGGCACACCAAATTTACAGTTAAACAAGCTGTACACTGACTACTGTACATTGTATCAAAGTGTCGCATCTTCAGTGTTGTCCCATCAAAAATATATATATGTATTCCGGCCCATTTTTGGAGTTTTGTGTGAAATTATGTCCAATTTGCCTTTTTTTTCTCAGTTTTTTTGTGTTGTTCCAATAAACACAAAGGAAATAAACATGCGTGTAATAAAACATGTGTAATTTTCTGAAACAATTTCAAGGGTGCCAGCACTTTCCTCCATGACTGTATATGCAGGTAGAGTCCTTAACCCCTTTACAACCCAAAGTGGTTTGCACGTTAATGAGAAGGCCAATTTTTACAATTCTGACCACTGTCACTTTATGAGGTAATTACTCTGGAACGCTTCAACGGATCCCCCTGGTTCTGAGAATATTTTTTCATGACATATTGTACTTTATGATTGTGGTAAAATTTCTTCGATATCACTTGTGTTTATTTGTGAAAAAAACAGATATTTGGCAAAAATTTAGAAAATTTTGCAATTTTCAAAATTTGAATTTTTATGCCCTTAAATCGGAGAGATATGTCACACAAAAAAAGTTAATAAATAACATTTCCCATATGTCTACTTTACATCAGCACAATTTTGGAACCCAAATTTATTTTTATTAGGGAGCTATAAGGGTTAAAATTGACCAGCGATTTCTCATTTTTCCAACAAAATTTACAAAACCATTTTATTAGGGACCGCATCACATTTGAAGTCACTTTGAGGGGTCTTTATGACTGAAAATACCCAAAAGTGACACCATTCTTAAAACTGCACCCCTCAGTGAATCGGGTCATCATGGCAACATCCGGGAAGCCGCGGCACACATTGCTGGACGCCGGCAGGAGAGGTGACTATCCCGATCACCTCCCCTTGCCCCCGCAATGCTGCGAACGACTTCGATCCCAGCATTGCAGGGGTTAATGTGCGGGACCTCTCCCAGCACATAGCACCGGGTGTCAGTTGTGACAATCAGTTGACACCCGGCGGCGATCACGCCCGCACAGCCTGTGTGCGGGCGCGATCGCAAAGATGTACTAATACATATCAGGCTCTTAAGTCCCAGGGCGCAGATACGTATCAGTACGTCTTGGGCTTTAAAGAAGTTAAAATTATGTGAAAATGGGAAAAGTCACAAAACTTTGCAACTTTTCAAGAGCTTTATGCCAGTTTTCTGGCAAAAACACTGGTGAATCGGGTTCATAATCTCTAATCCTTTCAGCTCCCTTTAATTAGACTACTTTCAACAAACTAATTATAAGTATTGGGTCTGTTTTTTTTTTAATGCTTTTAAAATAATTGTAAATATTTTCAATCCCCTTTTGTTATAAGGATTTCCCAAAAATTAGCTAATCATAGGTTGTCCTGCATTCGTGACAGTGATTGACTGCGCGGTCACTTGGAAGTTTACATTGGCATCACTACAGGGCCGGTAAAGAAGGACTGTCAAGGACCCCCAGAGTGTGGTAAAATGCGCCAACTAATTCATAATTCATTTAATTCTCACACAATATACTAAGTTAGTGTAAGTCTACAAAAAAGCAACAAAACTTGGTGCTAAAAAAATTGAGCATAACTTTTTGAAAAATGAACCAGGTTATGCCAAATCTTACATATTTTGTGACTTTGTGATCAGTTATCAACAGAAATATTTTACTCAAATTACCAGATCGATGGATAAGAATTGGGACTTTTCCCTAAATCTCTCCAAAACATCGCCGCTTATAGAAGACCACCCTCATATCCAGATCAGATTTTCTGTGAGAGATGCCCAGATTCACAATATAGTATGCATACTGGCCATCTATGAGAAGTCCACCCCAATGGAAGTCCAGTTATTAAAGAGGATTTTACTGTTTATATAAGGGGCAGACAATGACAGTGAAGGGCCCTTAATCAGGACTTCTGATCTGGGCCCCCCACCCTCCATCAGGCACCACCTACATATACATTTCCATGTATATTTATATTAGGCACACATATAAAATTTGCACATGCTAATACTCTATACACATTTTAACGTATGCATATGTGGCACCCCAGGGGTCTGGTTTCCACAGTAACAGCAATGTTATGTCTGAGAGCAGGTGGGAGGTCTCTTGGTCAGGAATCCTATGCATGCCACACCTCCTGCCCAGTCCTGGGAGGGGAAGGACTTCCCCTATATAAACCTGGGGCTGAGGCAGGGTTAGAGAGTTCAAAGGGAGAGTTGAGCCAGGAGGGCGGACAGGGAGCTGTGGCTCCGGCTGGGCCCAGCTCCCGGGCCATGCCAGAAGTAGAGACAGAGAAGAGAAGCAGCATAGGAAGAAACAACAGGAGCTCTGTGGGAGCAGTGCTACAAGGAGTCAGGGGCTGGCAGCTGCAGAGCTCGCCCTGACTGAGAAGTTATCACCGGACCCGGAGTCCGAGGCTGTGGGGACTAACCCTTACCCAGCAGCAGAAACCGTCCGGCAGGGGATTTCAAGTCCTCTGGCCCAGAAACCCGAAGGCACGGTCACACGCGTGGGACCAGCACCGCCGTCGTGGAGCGGAAGGCACTAGAAGGCCCCGAGTCACCGGCCATACAGGTGAGCACCACACGGTACACTCAGGGACGTGGGCTACTTTTACCCGCCTCTAGCAAGGTAGCCAGAAGAGTACAGTTAGTTGGGAAGGCCTACAACTCCACCTGGCCAGGGGAGATCCCATCTGCTCAAGGACTGACCAGGCCCCGATCGCTAGCAAGTACTCCGGGAGGGTCTGTCTTTGTCACCAGTAAAGACCCTGAACTACACCGCATCGTCTCTGAGTGGTTCCTGCTACCCCCATCTTCCACGTCGGCTGCCCTGAGGCCATACCCCTCCCGTTGGGGGTTATACCATCCACGCTGCACCATCCTTCCACCGGCCTCAGCGGTCTGCCCTGCAGCTGCAGCTCCATAGCTGCATTCAACGGGTGGCGTAGTCATCCTACATCTACTGCTAATATACCGCCACTTAGTCTGACTCCCTGGGCACGGACCGGGTCACCGCCACGAGACTACTACCCCTATCAGATCCGGCTCCGGGTAGTCCCTGCGTGCGCAACGCTACGTCACATAGGCCCAGGGCGCGTCAACTTTTGGCGTAGTCGGCAGGATTTCGTGCCCGCAACCACCGGGTACTGCGTGCCTGAAAGAGAGACTTAAAACTTACCTGTGGTGAAGATTCCCGCCATCCGGCGCCATCTTCAGCCTTCTTCCCGCCATCCGTGAAGTTTTCCCGCCATCCGGCGCCATCTTCAGCCTTCTTCCCGCCATCTGTGGAGTTTTCCCGCCGTTGGACGCCATTTTGAGGACGCCGCGCGGGAAGAAGAGGGGCGTGGACTCCGAAAAGCCCGCGAGAACTGAAGCCCCGCCTCACGTCCGGACGTTGCGTAAGGTCCTGGAAGGAGCCCAGCAGACGCCGACGTCACAGGAGCGCGACGAGAGGTCCTCAACCCTGACGATCCACCGCGGAGCCGCGGCCTACGGAAGAGGATCATCGCAAGGTAGGCCACGGTCCACTAGGGGGGAGGAAGATGTCGGATACGGAGGAGAGCTTCACTGCCTCAACCCCCGCCAGCGCCACCGCTGCTGCAGTCATGCCTTTCACCATGCCCTATATCCCGGGAGCGGCCTGGCTACCCCAGTACTCAGGGGAGTCACATACCCTACATGACTTTAGAGAAAAGCTGGATAGCCTCTTCCAGGTGTACCCCCTCACAGAAGAGCAAAAAGTGAGCATCCTGGTGGCCCAATTAACCGGGGCAGCCCAAAGGGAGGTAAAGTCCTGGCCATCTGGGAGGAGGACTGTCGCAGAGATACTAACCCGGCTAACCGAGGAGGAGCTGCAGTACTACCAATACGAGGAAAGCCAAGAGGACCCGGACGGGTCTGAGGACTACCCTCAGGAGGGAGCACAAAGAAGACATAGCTGCTGAAGGGAAGTAGCGTGAATAAAGAGCTGTACATAGTTACCCGTTAGGGTACAAGGACTGCTGCTAATTAAAATATGGTCCCCGTTGGGATTAGTGAATTGTTCCCCGTGTGTCCCTATCCCTTACCAGGCTGAGGACTGTGAGCAGCCAATCCTTATCCCCACTGGCCGAGGACTGAGAGCGGCCATATCCTGTAAATAATTATGTGTTTCTAGTTATTTTTAGGAGTCCTTGGTGGATTTACCGGGAATCCTTGTACAGTTAGTGGAGCGTAACCCAGGATGGACTAAAGACTGTTAAGGACTCGGGGCTGGTTACGTCTCCCTGTTTTGGTGAAATGGACACCTTTGTTTTCTTCAAAGACTGAACCCGGTTGCGGACACGCCGTGACCGTCTTTATGTGTTTCCTTATTGTAATGTTATTTTTTTTTTTATGCCTTGTTATGTTTACAAAAGTATGTTTAGTCCCGGAGTACTAAATTTCACTAGGGGGGAATGTGGCACCCCAGGGGTCTGGTTTCCACAGTAACAGCAATGTTATGTCTGAGAGCAGGTGGGAGGTCTCTTGGTCAGGAATCCTATGCATGCCACACCTCCTGCCCAGTCCTGGGAGGGGAAGGACTTCCCCTATATAAACCTGGGGCTGAGGCAGGGTTAGAGAGTTCAAAGGGAGAGTTGAGCCAGGAGGGCGGACAGGGAGCTGTGGCTCCGGCTGGGCCCAGCTCCCGGGCCATGCCAGAAGTAGAGACAGAGAAGAGAAGCAGCATAGGAAGAAACAACAGGAGCTCTGTGGGAGCAGTGCTACAAGGAGTCAGGGGCTGGCAGCTGCAGAGCTCGCCCTGACTGAGAAGTTATCACCGGACCCGGAGTCCGAGGCTGTGGGGACTAACCCTTACCCAGCAGCAGAAACCGTCCGGCAGGGGATTTCAAGTCCTCTGGCCCAGAAACCCGAAGGCACGGTCACACGCGTGGGACCAGCACCGCCGTCGTGGAGCGGAAGGCACTAGAAGGCCCCGAGTCACCGGCCATACGGGTGAGCACCACACGGTACACTCAGGGACGTGGGCTACTTTTACCCGCCTCTAGCAAGGTAGCCAGAAGAGTACAGTTAGTTGGGAAGGCCTACAACTCCACCTGGCCAGGGGAGATCCCATCTGCTCAAGGACTGACCAGGCCCTGATCGCTAGCAAGTACTCCGGGAGGGTCTGTCTTTGTCACCAGTAAAGACCCTGAACTACACCGCATCGTCTCTGAGTGGTTCCTGCTACCCCCATCTTCCACGTCGGCTGCCCTGAGGCCATACCCCTCCCGTTGGGGGTTATACCATCCACGCTGCACCATCCTTTCACCGGCCTCAGCGGTCTGCCCTGCAGCGGCAGCTCCATAGCTGCATTCAACGGGTGGCGTAGTCATCCTACATCTACTGCTAATATACCGCCACTTAGTCTGACTCCCTGGGCACGGACCGGGTCACCGCCACGAGACTACTACCCCTATCAGATCCGGCTCCGGGTAGTCCCTGCGTGCACAACGCTACGTCACATAGGCCCAGGGCGCGTCACATATACATAGTGCACACAAACATAAAATACGGACATACACATAAGATGCACATGCACAGTATAGAGTCCCGGTAGTCCTCATAGTTTTAAGCATGGACCCTGGCAAATTGTAGACGGACTTTTATTGTTCATGGGCTTTAAGGGAGAGAGGCTTCCTTTGTGGAGGACACTCATGAATGCAATTCATTTGCAGTGTACACCGTGTCGTGTCATGGAAAACACTCACCCTAGTTTGGCTTTCTACTTCTTCAGCTAATAGCAATGAATTTGCCTGTCGATTTTCTTCTCATCAGAAGATGCTTTTGTTTAGATGTTAACTTCCATCTGACTGATAAGAAAAGCTTTGCTGATCTTCTTGTAGACTTCACATTTTTTGTAAAGAAATTATTTTCTTTCTCAGAAATGTCTTGTGACATTTCTCTTCTATGTGGTGCCACTTACCCTTCTCATCAGAGGACGCTTTTGTTTAGGTGTTAACTTCCATAGTCGGCCTGGACGTCTCTGTAAGATGGTTGCAGTTCCATCTTTGTTATAGTTTTGCATCACTTTTGCTACAGTATTCTGACTGATAAGTAAAGTTTTGCTGATCTTCTTGTAGACTTTACATTTATTGCAAAGAAATTATTTTCTTTCTCAGGTTTTGTGACATTTCCCTTCTATGTGGTGCCATTGCTGATAGCATGAAATGGGAAGGAGTTTTCTTTATTAAGTAACTTCCTTTTACAGACACCTGTCTGCTGGACATCTGTTTAATGAATAATTACGCTTACCTGTGGTTCAGTTCTTGTTAATTAGAATTTTGTTGTCTAAACTTAGCTTTTCTCTTAAGACTGTTACTGGGATGTTCTCATTTTCGAAACATGATCTTGAATGAGTTTGTTAAGAAAATTACTTTTTTGGGGTCTGCAAAATACCAAATCTTGTTTGCATTCAATGGCTCAAATTTGCGAGAGTATTTTGTAGTATGGTATCCCATATAAAATGATGATTCTGAAAGGAAACTACAGGTTTGCTGACAAATCTATTTGGGTGTACTGATTTATGCTAAACACTGTGTATATATATATATATATATATATATATATATATATATACAGTACAGACCAAAAGTTTGGACACACCTTCTCGGTTAAAGATTTTTCTGTATTTTCAAGACTATGAAAATTGTACATTCACACTGAAGGCATCAAAACTATGAATTAACACATGTGGAATAATATACTTAACAAAAAAGTATGAAACAACTGAAAATATGTCTTATATTCTAGGTTCTTCAAAGTAGCCACCTTTTGCTTTGATGACTGCTTTGCACACTCTTGGCATTCTCTTGATGAGCTTCAAGAGGTAGTCACCGAAAAAGGTTTTCACTTCACAGGTGTGCCCTGTCAGGTTTAATAAGTGGGATTTCTTGCCTTATAAATGGGGTTGGGACCATCAGTTGTGTTGTGCAGAAGTCTGGTCGATACTCTGCTGATAGTCCTACTGAATAGACTGTTAGAATTTGTATTATTGCAAGCAAAAAGCAGCTAAGTAAAGAAAAACGAGTGGCCATCATTACTTTAAGGAATGAAGGTCAGTCAGTGCGAAAAATTGGGAAAACTTTGAAAGTGTCCCCAAGTGCAGTTGCAAAAACCATCAATCGCTACAAAGAAACTGGCTCACATGAGGACCACCCCACGAAAGGAAGACCAAGAGTCAACTCTGCTTCTGAGGATAAGTTTATCCGAGTCACCAACCTCAGAAATCGCAGGTTAACAGCAGCTCAGATTAGAGGCCGGGTCAATGCCACACAGAGTTCTAGCAGCAGACACATCTCTTCAACAACTGTTAAGAGGAGACTTTGTGCAGCAGGCCTTCATGGTAAAATAGCTGCTAGGAAACCACTGCTAAGGACAGGCAACAAGCAGAAGACACTTGTTTGGGTTAAAGAACACAAGGAATGGACATTAGACCAGTGGAAATCTGTGCTTTGGTCTGATGAGTTCAAATTTGAGATCTTTGGTTTCAACCACCGTGACTTTGTGCGATGCAGAAAAGGTGAACGGATGGCTCTACATGCCTGGTTCCCACCATGAAGCATGGAGGAGGAGGTGTGATGGTGTGGGGGTGCTTTGCTGGAGACACTGTTGGGGATTTATTCAAAATTGAAGGCATACTGAACCAGCATGGCTACCACAGCATCTTGCAGCGGCATGCTATTTCATCCGGTTTGCGTTTAGTTGGACCATCATTTGTTTTTCAACAGGACAATGACCCCAAACACACCTCCAGGCTGTGTAAGGGCTATTTGACCAAGGAGGAGAGTGATGGGGTGCTACGCTGGATGACCTGGCCTCCACAGTCACCAGACCTGAACCCAATCGAGATGGTTTGGGGTGAGCTGGACCACAGAGTGAAGGCAAAAGGGCCAACAAGTGCTAAGCATCTCTGGGAACTCCTTCAAGATTGTTGGAAGACCATTTCCGGTGACTACCTCTTGAAGCTCATCAAGAGAATGTCAAGAGTGTGCAAAGCAGTCATCAAAGCAAAAGGTGGCTACTTTGAAGAACCTAGAATATAAGACATATTTTCAGTTGTTTCACACTTTTTTGTTAAGTATATAATTCCACATGTGTTAATTCATAGTTTTGATGCCTTCAGTGTGAATGTACAATTTTCATAGTCATGAAAATACAGAAAAATCTTTAAATTAGAAGGTGTGTCCAAACTTTTGGTCTGTACTGTATATATATATATATATATATATATATATATATATATATATATATATAAACCTTATAAGTTTGGTATCACAGTAATCGTACTACTGACTCTGAATCATTTTGTCAGTTTGTTTTTACAACACAATACACACTGTAAAATGAAGGAACCCAAACCTGGCATTTTTTCTCATTTTTCAACACATTATATGATAAAATGAATGGTGTTGTTCAAAACTACAACACTAAGCGTCAGCACACTGTGATTTGCTGATCTGTAAGATGCGTTCTTTGTGCTGTGAAAATACACAGCTGTGATATCTCACCAAATATTCATAGTGGGAACTTAAAATTATGTTTTTCTGCCATGATTAAGGATGGTTTGGATGTATGAAACATGTTGACCTTTTATTTCTATCTTTGTGGAATTAAGGCTGCATGAACCAGTCACCAACCATTATCTGTATATGTACAAATATTAAGTGCTACTGAGTGCTGTAGGAAAAACTTAGAATAGTGAGGTGATTTGACAGTCCTGCCACAAATAATCTGTTTCTACTGCACACTTAAAATCTCTGATAGTGGGAATGAACCTGATTGCCTGCAGTAGTGCACTCCTGAGAGCTGGTGCAGCAGAGAAAATGTCTTGGACATGAGAGTGGGAGGTCCTGATTATGGAGGATGTTAATCTTAGCTCATTGGAGTGTAGATATGGTAGAGATGCAGGACTGTGCAGCAGTGTGGAGAGGTTTGTGGATGAGTGTAATGACTGGTACAGGGTGGATGCACCAGTGTAATTGCTGGACAGAAATATGAGACTGACTGCTGCATTAAGGATAATGAGAAATACATTTAGTGGGAAGAAGAGCAATTAGTGAGTTACAAGTATTTGTGAATTCAAGACAAAAAGGAATCAGAGCAACAGTAACAGATTTTACTTTTTTTTAATTAATAATGGGATGAATAAAATCGTGAACATTGTCAATAGAATAAATCAAAGTCAGGAAGATAGCCGAGGTCAGATACCAGGTGATCAGTAAATGACAAGTCAGACGAGCAGTATGAATACCGCGGAGCCCAATGACAGAGGCGTTACTGAAACTTGTCCAGGTTGACCAGTCAGAAGGCCACAGGTAGATGGTGAAGGTCCTTCTATACAGCTCCAGCAGTGATGATGGATCTGCTGGACTTCAGGGCGCTGGATGCTTAGGTGTCCCGTCTTTTAGATGGTTTTAGGGCAACAGTGACAGCATGCAAATGCGCGAGCAGCCCTGGATAATCCACGCCGGCAGGATGATAAGATCCGGCGGAAGATGGAACCTATGACAAGAGAAATAAATATAATGTAAGTGATGGGACTCCATATTACATGATAATGCTGTGCAGTCACTGTGGCCGGACGGCAGAGGAATATTATCATACAGAGGTCAGGGGTCATTGTCAGCAATCATACATGTGACAATCCCATCACTGACAGATGACATCTACTCCACATGAATTATTCTCACTGACATCACACAACATGGAGTTGATTCTCACACTTACCTCGTCTCTTTTTCCCATTTTTTCCATTTTCTGAGTTTTGTTGCTCCATACTCAGATTTATTGCCGATTTTCTTTCTTCATGAGATGGAAATTCTGATGAAAAATTAAAAAAAAAATCAGTAACAATATATTCTTATAGGATCTGCTTTGTCATGATATGGATAACATAAGAGACCTATAGTATTGTATAAAACCATGTGGGAATATTTGAGCCTTGAAGTCACCATTCACATTGCTGGTGCTGTAGACATGTACATACCTGGCAATGGGGACGAGGGTGGCAAGATGGTAACAGCATCGTCTGTATTACATACAGGAACAGATACTTTCTGCCTGTTTGAAGAAGAAAAACATGTAAATCTCAAGTAAACTCCGTATAAAAGGGGTTCTCTCACTAGAAGAACACTGACTATAAGGCCTAGTAGGACATATGACTGTCATAGTGGGGAAGGTCTTCTGCTCAAGACTACCTTTTATAGAGAGCTGAGAGGAAAACAACTACCAAGAATGGCCGGCATTTCATACTACATCTCTCCTACAGTGAGGGCAGCACTAAAAGTGCATGACCGGCCACAATTATGGGCTGTTATCTCCAACAATTCCGAAAGCTGAAAGCACAATGACCCATAACCATGGGGCGGTGGATGCTACATTTGATATTATGGTATTTATGTCCTATATTTGGTGTTGTGCACATATATCAGCCTGGAGCTCCCAGTAATGACCCCATAATCTACTCACATTTCTGAGATGTTTGTGTTGGATTCTGGTGTACACTCTGGAGGGGCCTTGGGATCCTCGTTGTTCACCATCCCGTTAGTGGTGGTAGAGTGCTAAATGTGGATAACAATAAGTTATTAAATATACATACTTTTTAATTTTATAGATCCTTTTTTTGTACATATTTTGGATTTATCGATCACATACTTACTTTAGAAAGCCTCTCAGAAGATGATGATGCAAATATTCGGAAGATAAAGTTCTCATCGTCCTCACTTGTGCCCTCCTTATCCTCTGAGATCAGATGGTTGTTTTCATCAGAGTGATCTACAAGACATAGGTAATGAAGGATTGTTAGAGGGTGTCAGTATAACACAGTCGCTATATCTCACTAGGTTAATAGATGATGCAACGTAATATACAGAATACATGAAAAAAAACTCCTGTACAAAATTAGGGAAATAGGGATACAGTACGAACCCATGGTCAACATAGCTGAGATCCATGAAACATGGATAACATAGTAGACCAGAAAAACCATGTGGAAATATTTGAGCCTTGAAGTCAACATTCACATTGTTGGTGCTGTAGACATGTACATACCTGGCAATGGGGACGAGGGTGGCAAGATGGTAACAGCATCGTCTGTATTACATACAGGAACAGATTCTTTCTGCCTGTTTGAAGAAGAAAAACATGTAAATCGTAAGTAAACACAGTATAAAATGGGTTGTCTCACTATAAGAACACTGACTATAAGGCCTAATAGGACATATGACTGTCATAGTGGGGAAGGTTTTCTGCTCCAAACTACCTTCCATGGATCAGAACACAACTACCAAGAATGGCTGGCAAGTAATACTACAGCTCTCCTACAGAGTAGGCAGTGCTAAAAATGCATGACCTGCCACAATTATGGGCTGTTATCTTCTGCATTTTCTGAAGCCAAAAGTACAATGACCGTTAACCATGAAGCGGTGAATGCTGCATTTGATATTCTGATATTTATGTCCTATATTGGGTGTTGTGTACATAGATCAGCCTGGAACTCCCAGTAATGAAGTAATGACCCTTTATAATCTACTCACATTTCTGAGATGTTTGTGTTGGTTTCTGGTGTATACTCTGGAGGAGCATTGGGATCCTCATTGTTCACCATCCTGGTAGCGATGATACAGAGCTAAATACGGATAAAAATAAGATATAAAATATTTTTTTTATGTACTTTTAGAGTTGTTTTACATTTTTTTTACATATTTTGGATTTATTAATCACATACTTACTTTACAAAGCTTTTCAGAAGATGACGTAAAATTTTGGAAGTCAAGGCTCTCATTGTTCTCACTTGTGCCTTCCTCATCCTTTGAGACCAGATGTTTGTTTATATCAGAATGATCTACAAGAAATAGGTAATGAAGTATTATTAGAGGTTGTCAGTATAACACAGTCACTATTTAACACTAATATTAATGGGAACAGATGATCACATATTAGGGAAGATGAGACAAACAGTCGCTTAGTCTAGATGACGTCTCCTTCTACTTACTGATAAATAAGCTGGTGTCTGCATCTGAAACAAGCTGAGGAACATACTCCAGCTCCTGGCTCAGAATGTTGTCAAAGTCCAAGTCACTCAGGAATGGATGAACCTTGATCTCAAATGCTCCTCCTAGAAAAAGAAAAACAAAAGTGATGCGGACATAGTCAGGGATGGCTCCATATCTGAACAGTTTATCGTAATCTAAACTAATGACAAAACTGAGCCGACATGAAGGAAATAAACTGAAAGTCTTAGTGTGGAGAACTAGAAATACAGTAGATGAGCTGATAGAGAAATGCTGATCTTCATGGACATGAGCGATATGTCCTTGGTCTAATAAGGGAATATTAATACTAGTATATCTGTTACCTGTCCCAAGTCTACGCACAGGATTTCTTCTGAGCAGCTCAGTGATGAGATTCTGAGCATCCAGGGGTGGAGCGCGATCACAATTCCAAATTAGTTCTCCTGTTACATAGAAAATTACAGAAAATAAAACCTCTTTACTGGACTGTAACATAAAGCAAAGGAAATAACTAAACAAATGTAACCAATCAACGCAATGATCGGATTATTCTACTCACCAATGACAACCCTTTTATAAAGCTCAGTGAGGGAATCAGCATCAAATGGTACACATCCCAGCAGGAATTTATACAGGATGATCCCCAATGACTACCAGTCAACAGGTCTTCTATAGCCTTCTTTCAGGATGATCTCTGGGGCTATGTAACATGGGGTGCCACAGAACTGGAAACCAACAGAACATAGAGATGAGAATCGATGAAACAATTATTATGACAAGATATCATCGTTAAAACACAATGCAGAAGATAAAATATTAGTGGAAAAGTTCTCTAGAAAGGAAGAACGTAGAGAAGAGACAATAGTGTGATGAGATTTGCAAATAACAAGCTAAGTTCTTGTAGGTGATGCTGACCTCACGGTCCTGGAACTCTCTGGAGATGTCCACTGCTAATTCCTTGTAGGTGTTGGTTTTCGGTATCATTAGACCAAGTTTTGAAATCCCCAAATCGGTAACTTTAATATGTTGCAAAAGAGAAGATGGTTTTAGCCTCACAGACTGAATGATAATAAATGACAACTTTCCCCACTTTATTATACTTCGGGGGCACTTACTTTTCCGGCTTCAGGTCTCTGTGCACCACACCGTAACTATGCAGGTATTCCACGGCAAGTACCGCCTCTGCAAAGTACAAGCGGGCCATGGGGACAGAGAAAGGACCCCTGGTGCTTAGAAGGGTCCCACAGTCTCCACCTATAGAAGAAAGGAAATATGACCAGTGAGGGGTTTATACAGAAGATAACCATGATATACCACGAGCAGATAACCATGATGTATAATGAGCAGTGAGCGGAAACATCCTGGGGAGATCACACAGATAGTGGCATACATAGAAATCACAAGACCCCATATCAAAAGTTGTAATTGCCCCCCACCCTAAAAAATAAAAAAGAAATATATTTATATCCCTGTTGAAGCAGCTTGGTGTTCTCACCAGCAATACAACTTTTATGGCCATTTTAGAGTATGATGCTCCCAAAAATGCCCACACCCACACTCAATGAGTATGGTATTGACGCGCCCCCTGGGACATATTCCTTTTTGAAGGGAATACCCGGCACCGGATCAGATGGGGGGTTGTAGTCTCCGAGCGGCTGTGACCCGGTCCCGTGCCCAGGGCGTCAAGCTCAGTGTTATGTGGCAGTCCTTACTGATGTTATTAAAGTTCGTTGTGTCGACTACGCCACCCGTTGTGATGCGGTCACTGTGGCCGCCGCTGCTGCAGGGTCCGCTGAGGCTGATGGTGGGTGCGCAGCTTGGTGGGATAACCCCCAACGGGAGGGGTATAGCCTCAGAGGGGACAGGCGCAGAGGATGGGGGTTGTGGTGGTGCAGTGCAGCCGGTAATGATGACAGACTCGGGTTGTGCAGTCAAGGGTCTTTACTTACTGCAGATGTTCCTGGTCACTCTAGCTCCAAGTGACCTCCCGAGCCGTGCTGCGTCCACCAGGTCCTGGATCCGGCCAACCCCCAAACAAGTCCGGAGCGTGGCCCTGAGCTCTCCCTCTGTCCTTTCTTCAGCCGTCCCCACCAGTGATTCACCTAAATCCAGCTCCCTCGGGCCTTCTGTTGGGCAACCTTTGGCCTCAGGTTCCCTGACCCTCCATGTGGTGTGCCTTCAGGGTGAATGTAGTGGGTGACCGTGACAGACACTGCCCACGGTCTCCGGTCTCTGGCTGGGGAATGTCTTTACCCCCACCAGCTTGGGTTCCGGTACCCTTCTGCTGACTCCTCACCCGGTGATCTGATTTGGGTTCTTGGGTCCCTTCTTTGTCCCCCTCTGGGTCTTTCTCACTGCTCCTCTCTCGCTTTCTCCTCAGGGCTGCTCTTCCTCTCTGTTACTGACAGGATGTCCTCTGCCTTACTCCAGCTGACAGACTTGTCTTCTGCAACTGACTGACCCTGATTCTTGATGGTGCCCTCCTTATATATCCCTCTATGTGTGAGCTCAGGTGACCAGCACCCAATGAGCTCCTACCACTACCCAGACTGCTCCCCCTATCTGCCCCTACACTACATGGGATGTTCCTCCCCCCTCCCACTCCAGCCAGGAACAGGCTCGGTCGCACCTGCACATTTCTAAGTGGGAGTGCCGTCGGCCTGCTCCTCTGGAATGGGATGTATGTAGTGCATGCAGTCTATCTGAGCTCAGTTCCACACTCCTTCCTTACCCGGGAGTGGAATATCACACCTCTGGGTTGAGGTGCAATACTCCTGCAGCAGCCGAATCCTCAGGGTGCTACATTCCCCCCTGGTAAATCACAGCACGTCCTCGGGCTGCAAAGACATAAAACACCAAAACATACAAATTTTTATAAACATGTAAAACACATAAAACATATATATATCAAACTTTCTCGTCGTCTCTTTCTTTCTTCTGTTCCTCTGGTCACCGTGCAACTCGTGACCAGGTAGAATGCGACAGTCCTTTGAAAAACAGTTTCCCAAATAAAACCGGTAGGGGGCGCTTTAGCAAGCGCAACTATGTACAGGGAAATTTTGGCCGTTCTCAGTCCCCGGCCAGGTAAAGGGAAAGGGATGGCTGCTCACAGTCCTCAGCCTGGTATGGAAAGGGTTACAGGTAACAGTTCACTGGTCCCAACGGGGACTATTTTAGCAGCAACAACAGTTCCAGTTTCAGTTTCAGTTTCAGTTCCGATTCACTGTGCCCCGACGGGCAACTATATACAGTCTCCTGCTCTGCCGCACTCAACGGCGTCTGCCTCCTGCTCTTATCTTACGGCTGGTGGTTTCTTCAGACCCGTCCGGGTCCTCTGGCTCCTCCCAGATGCGGCACTCTTGGTCTTATGGGCGCGGTGGTGGTGGCGCCCGGGTTGCCCAGGCCTTGCGGCCAGGCCTGGGGCACCTGGAAGGTGAAGGGCACCGTTAGGACGGCGGCGCCCTGGGCTACCTGGCCTTGCGGCCAGGCCGGAGGCTCCGCGGAGGTAGGGGGCGCTGTTGGTGGTGCGGCGCCCGGGGGTACTAGGCCTTGCGACCAGGCTGGTGGTAATTCCTGCTTTGTCACGCTCCGGGTCGGGGCGCGTGACGTCACAGGGGTCGCTGCGGCGGCTTCCGGTCGGGGCCTAGTCCATGGCGGTGACCTGGCGGCTACGGGCACAGCAGGGGGACTTTCGGGCTCTGCGACGGGGAGCTGGGGCAGGTGAGCGGTGTCACGGCTTGGGGTATAGGCGTCCCCTTTACCTGCCTCCATGCGTCTCGCTCCCTCTTCTGCGCCGTCTCCGGCCTTGGGTCCTCCTGCTTCATCCGCAGAGGCAGTCGATGTCTTCTTCCAAGGGAGCGGGCTCCGTGGACGGGTTCCAGCTTGCTGGGCCATCTCCCGGCCCCACTCCGCCAGGATCTCCCTCTGCACTCGGGCCATCCTTCCCGCGAGGCCCTCCAGGGCACTCCGCGCGCACTCCCGGTCTCGGGGGAGCTGCGCTAGGATCTCCGCTAAGCCTAGCGGGGTTGTTGACTCCAGCAGGCTCCTGACCATCGGGTCGGTGCTGCTCTGCTCCGTTTCCGGCAGGCTCCTGGCCATCGGGCCGGTGCTGCTCTGCTCTCCTCCTTCTTCCTCCAGCAGGCTCCTGGCCAGCGGGCCGGTGCTGCTCTGCTGCCGCTCCATTCCCGGGTCTACTCTTTCTCTCCTCGACTCCGGGTGCTCTCGCTCTAGACACCTTGTCTCCGGGTGCGCTCGTTCTAGACTCCTCCAGGCGACACCCATCTTCTCTCTTTCCTTTCGTCTCCTCCCACTTCGAGGGCGGTCCCGGGGCAACTCGGTGACTGTCAGCTCCAGGGGGAGTTCTTTCACGCTGACAGACACCTCCAGCATCACAGTCTCTGTTGGTGGGGGCGGTTTCCACTTTTGGCGCCATTTTCTGTCCTGGCCCACGATGGGAGGTGGCCTCTTGCCCTCCTTTGGCACGCCCATAATGGCGTCCGCTGCTCTTCCAAGGCGGGAAATCTGCGGTTTTGGCGGGAAGCGTCGCCCAGTGGCGGGAAACTCTGCAGATGGCGGGAACAAGTTGGAAATGGCGGACAATCGGCGGGAAACGACTGGTGATGGAGTCCGATGGCGTGGACCCTCCGGAACCGACGGGAGACTTCTTTCTGAGGTAAACTTGCACTTTTCTTCAGGCACGCAGTACCCGGGTGTTGCGGGCACGTAATCCTGCCGACTACGCCAAAGTTGACGCGCCCCCTGGGACATATTCCTTTTTGAAGGGAATACCCGGCACCGGATCAGATGGGGGGTTGTAGTCTCCGAGCGGCTGTGACCCGGTCCCGTGCCCAGGGCGTCAAGCTCAGTGTTATGTGGCAGTCCTTACTGATGTTATTAAAGTTCGTTGTGTCGACTACGCCACCCGTTGTGATGCGGTCACTGTGGCCGCCGCTGCTGCAGGGTCCGCTGAGGCTGATGGTGGGTGCGCAGCTTGGTGGGATAACCCCCAACGGGAGGGGTATAGCCTCAGAGGGGACAGGCGCAGAGGATGGGGGTTGTGGTGGTGCAGTGCAGCCGGTAATGATGACAGACTCGGGTTGTGCAGTCAAGGGTCTTTACTTACTGCAGATGTTCCTGGTCACTCTAGCTCCAAGTGACCTCCCGAGCCGTGCTGCGTCCACCAGGTCCTGGATCCGGCCAACCCCCAAACAAGTCCGGAGCGTGGCCCTGAGCTCTCCCTCTGTCCTTTCTTCAGCCGTCCCCACCAGTGATTCACCTAAATCCAGCTCCCTCGGGCCTTCTGTTGGGCAACCTTTGGCCTCAGGTTCCCTGACCCTCCATGTGGTGTGCCTTCAGGGTGAATGTAGTGGGTGACCGTGACAGACACTGCCCACGGTCTCCGGTCTCTGGCTGGGGAATGTCTTTACCCCCACCAGCTTGGGTTCCGGTACCCTTCTGCTGACTCCTCACCCGGTGATCTGATTTGGGTTCTTGGGTCCCTTCTTTGTCCCCCTCTGGGTCTTTCTCACTGCTCCTCTCTCGCTTTCTCCTCAGGGCTGCTCTTCCTCTCTGTTACTGACAGGATGTCCTCTGCCTTACTCCAGCTGACAGACTTGTCTTCTGCAACTGACTGACCCTGATTCTTGATGGTGCCCTCCTTATATATCCCTCTATGTGTGAGCTCAGGTGACCAGCACCCAATGAGCTCCTACCACTACCCAGACTGCTCCCCCTATCTGCCCCTACACTACATGGGATGTTCCTCCCCCCTCCCACTCCAGCCAGGAACAGGCTCGGTCGCACCTGCACATTTCTAAGTGGGAGTGCCGTCGGCCTGCTCCTCTGGAATGGGATGTATGTAGTGCATGCAGTCTATCTGAGCTCAGTTCCACACTCCTTCCTTACCCGGGAGTGGAATATCACACCTCTGGGTTGAGGTGCAATACTCCTGCAGCAGCCGAATCCTCAGGGTGCTACAGTATCCCCACAGTGAATCCTCCTAAGGAGGCCACCACTTAGAAGGAGGCCAGCCACAACCCCCTACTCGGTGTGATGGCACCCACAGCAACCCTCCCACTCAGGATAATGGTTCCCACAGTCCCTCACACAATATAATGGTCCGCATAACTCCCCACTCAGTATGATGTCCCCACACAGAATGGGGCCCTCCATACAGAGTGAGGACCCCCACAGCACCCCACTTAATATGATGACCTCCACTCAGCATTCACAGTCCCCCCATATCTAGTCATACGGCCCCCTTTCAGTATTTTGGCCCCTACTAGCCACCTACTCAGTATTTTTGCCCCCACCAGCCCCACCTCCTTGAAGAAGCAAATACCGCTGAAATTGTGATGACAGGTGGAGGGATGCTGCCCACTGCTGAGCGTCGACAGACCCCCTCCGACTGATGAGCCCCATAGCGCCCCTGCACCAAGATCAATGAATTTACGAGCATCTTGGTAATAGATAACCTATAGTAAATGCTCTGTGGGGATGTAACCAACAATGTCCTAATGATATGAGCAGTGATAAGATGAAAGCAGACATGGGCTGAATATAATACAATAGATGTGTCTTACCTCCTACATACTCCATGACCATACACAGGTGAGATCTAGTTGGAAAGGAGCAGAGCATGGAGACCACAAAGGGACAATCAGCAAATGTTAAGATGTCCCTCTCCAGAAAGGCCCATTCCAATCTCTGTGCAGTATTTAGGTTCCGCTTAGCCATTTTCTTCATAGCAAAGGTCTGGTGTGAGTCTTTATGATGCACTAAGTAGACGGCCCTGGAGAGAAGGAGAATCCATCGGTTATAATAAATCCTTATTAATAATCCATATATAGAAATCATTATATGTTTAATACTGGTATCCTGGTAACATTTCTCCTTGCGGAGAGTGACATGTTAAGCTTGTCAAGGTGAGGAGACTTTTAAGCCTCAATGATCCTCTGGGAAATATGCAAATTGTCTCTTCAGAGAGGAAGAGAACTAGAACTCTAGTGCCACCTATAGGAAGTAGTAATCCTAAAAGTTAATATCGACCCTTTAACGAGCCTTATCACATGACATGGAATAATAGCCATAACCAAAATCTCAATTTTCGGACACTATGTTTTGGGGTACAAGCACTCATCAGTGCAAAGTGTGAGATATGGTTTGGCTGGGTAAGAGGCATCTGACCGGGATCCAAGCGGTAACGTTTCTCCTTGCGGAAAAAGCCATGTTAAGCATGTCAAGGTGAGGAGACTTTTAAGCTGCAATGCTCTTCTGGGAAATATGCAAATTGTCTCTTTTCAGAGAGGAAGAGAACTAGCACCCTAGTGCCACCTATGGGAAGTAGCAATCCTATTTCCCAGAGGAGCATTGTGGCTTAAAAGTCTCCTCATGTCCGCAAGGAGAAATGTCAACCCCTTGGATACCGGTCAGACACCTCTCACCCAGTCAAACCATATCTCACACTTTGCACTGAAGAGGGGCAGTACCCCAGAACACAGTTCCTGCAAATTGAGATTTTGGTTTTGGCTATTATCCTAAGTCATGTGACAAGGCTTGTTAAAGGGTCGATATTGACTTTTAGGATTGCTACTTCCTATAGGTGGAGTTCTAGTTTGCTTCCTCTCAGAAGAGACAATTTGCATATGTTTAATACTAGAAGTCTGGCCGACACTATAAATCCACATCTAGAAATACATAAAATAGCACTACATAGATCACCTATTGGAGGTCTCCACAATGCCACTTCTGCCGGAGCCATCACCCAGGTCACATTATAGATACGAGAATCTACTGAAATTCTCTTTGGGCAGATTCGCTATAACTGACCAAATACAATTTAGTGCAAATAAAATTGGTCCAAAATGAATGTGCTCCAGGGCTCTCTTCTGCTGCTGAGGCCAGTGATTGGGCCCACATGGTCATGGTGGAGGGTGTAGATGTCATTGACGTCAATATGGTGTCACCCTTCATGTGACCATGTGTAGCCAACTTCTCTGATCAGCTTCATAATGGAGCCCCCCCATCAAAACAAAGATCAGAGTGGAGAGCAGAAAAGCTCAGGTGGAGGAGGCAGCATAAGAACAGATGAGAGTCTAGCACAGGCGAATGTAATAATATTATATTATTATATATTATATTATATGTAATTATATTATTTAAATCACTTTCCTTGCAGTTTGATTTGCTACAGATCACATAATTTCCCTATGATAACACTGAATGGCAGAGTGCAGGGGCAGAAGCATTGTCATAGGGAACCCTGAGAAATGTGGATTATGGCAACAGAAATCTCACCCAAAATTTCCACTGCTGATGAGTTTGGAAGTTTCATAGTCGCTCATATGCGGCTTTCTCGCCGGAACCAATGAATCCATCACGCTCTATAAAAGAATAAGAAATAATACTGATTTATTGAAGATGCAGGAAAAAAGTTACAGATGCAAAAACTTCTCCCCCCATATTATGTCCCAGATGATTTACACTGATATGATGTTGGGAGGATACAAACCGGACGCTGGGCAGACCTGGCGCTAGCACCCAGCACACCCAGGCAAGTGCCGGGGCCCTGAGTAGGCGGGCCTTGCTCCCCCCCCCCCTCAATGCTTGCCCAGGACCACGGCCGGCACAATACTTACCTCTCCACAGCTGGTGAGCAGTGAGGTGAGCATTTGATTTTTTTTTTATGTATGGAGGTATGGGGCATTATATGGGGGGAGAAGTGACATCCTGCATGGGGCATTATATGGGGGGGAGGTAGGGACATCCTGCGTGGGGTATTATATGGGGGGGAGAAGTGACATCCTGCATGGGGCATTATATGGGGGGGAGTGACATCCTGCATGGGGCATTATATGGGGTGAGAGGTGACATCCTACATGAGGCATTATATGGGGGGGACATCCTGCATGGGGCATTATATAGGGGGGTGACATCCTGCATGGGGTATTATATGAGGGGGAGAAGTGACATCCTGCATGGGTCATTATATGGGGGGGGGAGTGACATCCAGCATAGGGCTTTATATGGGGTGAGAGGTGACATTCTGCATGGGGCATTATATGGGGGGTGACATCCTGCATGGGGCATTATATGGGGGGAGTGACATCCTGCATGGGGTATTATATGGGGGGAGAAGTGACATCCTGCATGGGGCATTATATGGGGTGAGAGGTGACATCCTGCATGGGCCAATATATGGGGTGAGAGGTGACATCCTACATGGGGCATTATATGGGGGGGGTGACATCCTGCATGGGGCATTATATGGGAGGTGACATCCTGTATGGGTCATTATGTGGGGTGGGACATCCTGCATGGAGCATTATGTGGGGGGGGACATCCTGCATGGGAAATTATATGGGGGGTGACATCCTGCATGGGGCATTATGTGGGGGGGATATCCTGCATGGGGCATTATGTGTGGGGGACATCCTGCATGGGCCATTATGTGGGGGGGCACAGCCTGCATGGGGCATTATGTGGGGGGCACAGCCTGCATGGGGCATTATGTGGGAGGGACATTCTGCATGGGGAATTATATGGGGGGTGACATCCTGCATGGGCCATTATGTGGGAGGGGGACATCCTGCAAGGGGCATTATGTGGGGGGGGCACAGCCTGCATGGGGCATTATGTGGGGGGTCAAAGCCTGCATGGGGCATTATGTGAGGGTCACAGCCTGCATGGAGCATTATGTGGGGGGTCAAAGCCTGCATGGGGCATTATGTGGGGGGCACAGCCTGCATGGGGCATTATGTGTGGGGTCACAGCCTGCATGGGGCATTATATGGGGGCACAGCCTGCGTGGAGCATTTTATGGGGTCCATTATTCTATATGGAGCAATATATGGAGCTCATAATACGGTATAGAGGACTATGTGGTGCCATTATACTGTGTGGAGGACATTACTGTCCGGTCTGCACTGTGAGCTGTGAGGATTCGCCGCTTTCTGAGTTATTGTGGAATTTACAATAGATATCGCTCATGTAATGTAAGAAGTGAAATCTTCGGCCTTGTACTATATATATATATATATATATATATATATATATACATATATGTATATATATTTATCTGCGGTATCTGTGCATCATGAATCGTGGTATGTGTTAAAGGGGCCACTGAGACTCTTTCGCCCAGGGCCCACGAAATCCTGGAGCCGCCCTGCAACGGTCATCATACATTACTATAACATTCTGGATAATGTGGGCGATCACACAGAGGAGGACTTACAGGTAATCTGTCACCAGGTGTTTGCTATGTATTCTGAAAGCACCATGATGTAGGGGCAGAGACCCTGATTCCAGTGATGTGTTACTTACTAGGCTGTGTGTGGCTGTTTCAATAAAATCAGTAGATTATCACTAGAAGACTATCTGTCTAGCCAGGTAGTCCTATTGCTCTGTACCCCTGCCTCCACCACTGATTAGCAGCTTTCTGCCTATGCACAGTGTACACAGAAAGCTGCCAATCAATGGTGTGGGCGGGGTTATACAAGACTCAGCATTCAGAGCTCTGCAGCAGAAAAAAATAGTGATTTTATCACAACTGCTCCACCGAGTAAAGTAATCAACACATGGAATCAGGGTCTCTGTCCCTGCATCATGCTTCTCTCAGACCAAATAGCATAAACCTGGTGACAGATTCCCTGTAATTCACATGTAATTAACACCATAGGGTCATCTACACTTAGAATAGAGACGTACCATGGTTGTATGGGGGATAATACTGGACGAGTCATTCACACCCCATGATCTGATGACACACACGCATCCCCCTCTATGATACTTACGAATTCTTGGATCTCCGGGATCTCAGTAATTCTATTGTTAGGATTCAACAGCTCAGTTGTTTCTAAAATAATGATGAAGAAATGAAATGTATTAGAGGATATTATTCCTACATAGATAATACAGCAATAAAACGGAGAAATGACAAGATGTCTGTAAATGGGATTAATACTCGTTATATGGGGATTCTAAATATGAGAATATACGGGGAATCCATAGATAAATGTAATGTAAATGATGGAGGAACCCCTTCATAAATAACAAAAGACTGACCATCACTTCCGAAAAGAAAATGGGTGTGAACAGGTGCATACTAAGAGTAGCCATCCAAATACATAACTAACAAAGTTGCACTCTGTAACGCTATAGCATGTAAACATGAAATAAATGAAATTTGAATTGCATTACTGCTGTATAAAATAGGATAAAAGGAAGATACTTAGCGCATAATTTGGCCAATTCATGCATGGCCAGCAGCCACGGCAAGGCGACCTTCTTTTTCTGGGTGCATGCCAAGTAGCCACGGCAAGGTGACCTTATTTTTTGCTGGGTGCACGCCCAGCAGTCACGGCAAGACGACCTTCTTTTGCTGGGTGCATGCCCAGGAGTCACGACAAGGCGACCTTCTTTTGCTGGGTGCATGCCCAGCAGTCACGACAAGGCGACCTTGTTTTGCTGGGTGCATGCCTAGCAGCCACGGCAAGGCGACCTTCTTTTGCTCGATGCATGCCCAGCAGTCACGGCAAGGCGACCTTTTTTGCTGGGAACCTATCTCCACCCATCAGCCCGGGGTGGTTTTAATTACAACAGGATCCTACCTACCCATATAAATGTAGGCTTCAGCCTAGGAGAGGATTCACATTAGGAGAGGATTCCAACAAAAAGATGGCCTTGTCATTGGCTGCTGGGCATTCATGAATTGGCCAAATTATGTGCTCAGTATCTTAGTTTTTTCCCATTTTCTAGAGCAGTAATGCAATTTAAATTTAATTTATTTCATGTTACTTGCTATAGCACTGCAGAATGGACCCTCCAGCACATGAATGAGGAAGCCCCCACCCACGCTGCACATATGAGTGATGGTAAGAGAGCTGAAACATAGGAGAGATTTGCAAATTAGCCTGGAAGTGCACTGGGGGCGTGTCACTGCACTTGGATTTCTTCTTTCACGCCCCCAGTGCACTTCCATTCTAATTTGAATATGGTGTCTACTTTACATTTCTCCTGACTGGCACATTGGATTTCTACAAACAATTATTATTAGGGGACAATGGCCTATACCGTCACACCACTACTTCTATATGTAACAATGTGCTGCCAGGTTCCCATTACACAGAGTAGAGAGTAAATCTAACATTATCCTCCGTCCTCTGTAATATCTGGATATTCCTTGTAGAAGGTCGGGTGATCGCTCACCTGTAATCAGATCGCTGTTCAGCTCCGGCTGACTCCTATTAGGGTCAGGGATTTTCGGGGTCACATTTTGCCCATATTTGGCGTCGCCTCCTGTTGTTTCCTGATAGATATAATGTATATAATTACTATGTGGAAGATTTCACTAAATCACCAAATACATAAATCATGAAGGACTAAACCAACATTTACAGATGCACCAATTGTAACGATACAAATCCCGCGCCATCTTCAGACCTTTTCTCAGAAAGTCTCCTCAGATACGGTGGATTAAGATACGTCTATTAATATTGATCCTTACCGGGCGTTCCAATGAGCGTTCTAGTATAGACAGGACTTTTTCGGCCAGTTCTTTAAAGACAGCCAAATCTTCAGTCTGAGATCTTTCTTCAGCCTATAAAGAAGGAAAAATGGAAAGGAGAATTTTGAGATGAGAGCGATCAGAATGGAGGCGGAAATTGTATGTGACATCGGTTCTCTGTCTGCAGATACAATGACTACATACTGCATTTGGGGACTCGTTGTGTTTTACCGTATTTTTTGGACTATAAGATGCCTTTTTTTCCAAAATTTTTGACCTCCCTTCTAACACTCTCGCACCCCTCCAATCTATCCTAAACTCTGCTGTCTGACTAATCCACCTGTCCCCCCGCTATTCCCTGGCTTTTCCCCTCGCTCCGCCAATCCCTTCACTGGCTCCACATTACCCAGAGACTCCAGTTCAAGACCCTAACCTTGGCATGCAAAGCCACCCACAACCTGTCTCCTCCATATATCTGTGACCTAGTCTCCCGGTACTTACCTGCACGCAACCTCCGATCCTCACAAGATCTTCTTCTCTACTCCCCTCTTATCTCCTCTTCCCACAATCGCATACAAGATTTCTCCCGTGCATCCCCCCTACTCTGGAACTCTCCACCCCAGCATATCAGACAGATTATTAATAATAATAATTGTCTGAATGTAGCTTACCAGGGGGGTGGCTGTGGTGGAGTGAGGTCACAGGAAGTAGGGTCACTGCTGCAGGAAGCCAGCAGTAGAAGTGGGGCGCTCCTGCGGGCCAGCGGGGTGTCCAGGAGGTGCGAGGCTGCGGGCCCTGGGCTTCAAGGAAATGTTAGCGGTGATTTAGGAGGGGAGTCCCCGCTCTGCCCATTGATTTTCTGGCGGTGGGCTTCAGGCAAATGGCCGCTGGAGGCAGTGCATGTGCAGATTTAGATCTCGGCTCAATGAGGAGCTGAGATCTCAAACTGCGTATTGGCCATCTCCAGCAGCCTACTTCTTGAAGCCCACTGCAGAGAAATCAATAAGCAGAGCAGGGCCTCCCCTCCTGAATTACCGCTAACATTTCCTTGAAGCCCAGGGCCCGCAGCCTCGTACCTTCTGGACACCCCGCTCCTCCCAGCTTGGAGCCCGCAGCAGCGCCCCACTCCTACTGCCGACTTCCTGCAGCAGCGACTCTGCCTCCTGTGACCTCGCTCCACTGCCACCACCCCCCCTCAGTAAGCAACCGAAAATTCGGACTATAAGACAGACCCCCATTTTATTATAATAAATGTTTTTCCTATTTACCTCCCAAAAAATTTTGGTGCGTCTTATGGTCTGCAAAATACGATATATTAGAAGAAAAAGCTTCTATCCCTCCATTATTATCTGTTAATATTGAGATGTTCTGTGCAGAGTGTCCGCCACTTACCTGGTGTAGTAATGTCCTGATGTTCTGAAGTAAATCCGTCAGATAGTCTGACGTTAGACGACGTTGTCGGTGTTTGGTCAGGCAATCCTTTACTAGCTCCATCACCAGCCGGTGAGTGAAGCTGAGGACGCCATCGGGTAGTAGAAGCACACTGTTAGGACGATTGATCATAAGGATCATCAATAGTGCTTTTACCTGAGGAATGTCCAAAACAATTCCAGCCATAGTGAAAAACTGCAAGTGCTATCAGTCACTATAGAGCCAAGAAAGGCACGGGTGAGCCTATGTGCATTGTATATATAGCGACTGTGAGCAGTGATGTCACCATCACCTGTGATGTCATCACGGAATCTTGTGATAGAATCTTCACGGAGCAGCTCTGCGCAAATAGAATGCGGCCTGGTAATATTTAAAGTGAAAACACCATACAATTAACTACCCATGTTATCATGGCCGTTCTATTTTATATCCAATTAGAACACAACCAGGATAAAGGTGTGTTCACAAGTTGTATTTTGGCAGTATTTTTTTTCTACCTCAAAAATCAAAGGAGGCAGGAAAAACGCTGCTTAAAATTCAGGTGTTTTTACTTGTGTTTTTTTTTCCATTCATTTGAATGGGTGAAAAATGCTGCAAAACCTCTGAAAGACTTGACAAGCTGCAGATTTTAAAAAAATGCAAAAAAAACAGCATGTGAATGAGATTTCAGAAATGTCATTCACTAAGATGGTGCTGTAAAACACAGCATTTATTGCTGCAGAAGAAAAAACAGTGAATACACCCTAAAGATATCCTCAGTCATATTATGGGAAATATTGTATATTTCGCATTTATTATCTCACGTGTTTTTCTTCACCATAGAACTTTTAAGGCTGTGTGCCCACTATGCGTTTTTTAGGCGTTTCTGCAGCGTCACTTTCGCTGCGGAAACACTTAAAAAACGCTTGGTGATAGGTCTGCAATGGTCCCCAATGATAATCCGCATGTGCTGTGCACATGCCGCGGAGATTTCCGCTGCGGATTATCATTGCGGAAAAATGCGCAGCACGTCCTTTAATTTTGCAGAGTCGCTGCGATTTAGCCGCCATTGACTTGCATTGGAACGCATAACATCCGCATGACTACAAATACACATGTGGATATTATGCGACTCAATGCGTGGATGGTACCCGGGTCTGGAGATGAAGAGACTCTCCTCCAGACCCGGGTACCATAGTACCTGTAGTTAAAATAGAATTAAAATAAAAAATAAACATATACTTACCTTCTGATGGCCCCTGTCTGCTCCCGGCGGTGCTGCTGGCTCTTCGGCTGCTCGCGGTGGTAAAAGGACCTTCCATGATGCCATTTAGTCATGTGACAGGTCACGTGACCGCTGACATCGGCGGTTGCGTGACCTGTCACATGACTAAATGACGTCATGAAAGGTCCTTTTACAGCACCGTGATCCGCCAAAGACACCGGACGCACCGGAGAAGGAGATCGAGGACCATCGGAAGATGAGTATAATGTTTTTTTTTTATTTTTCACCATTATTATTCTTTTTTTTTATTATTGATGCTGCATTTGCAGCATTGTAACTTGGTCACACTATATAAATCCATGCCGGTTGCATGGAATTATATAGTGTGACCAAGTTGTCAAGCACTTTTCCAAGTGATGCTAAAATCACTTGGCAAAGCGCTTGACAACCCAGGGAGATGCAGAAACGCTTAGGAAAAATCCGCAGCATTTCTGCATCGTGGTCATATATCCTAACTCATTGGCGAACCGTTATACAAGGCTATATTCACACTAGACGTTTTTTTAGCGGGCTTTTTTATGCAAATTTTCAGCTGCGTTTTACAGTACCAACAAAGTCTATGAGATTTCCGAAATCTCATGCACAAAGCTTGCTTATTTGTCCTCAGTATTTTGTGCTTTCCATGGCTTTTTGCAATAGAGTATGTCACTTGTTTCAGCGTTTTTCACCCATTAAAAAAAAGGGTGGTGGAAAAAAATGCTGAAAAAAAGCCTAGTGTGAACATTTTGCTGCGTTTTTAGTGAAAAAAGCAAGTATGTGACACACATTTATTCTTGTGATTTTCCCAAGTTTAAACCATCTTGTCTTGGTCACCTGAGATAGCAGCTTGGATTATTACAGTTTAATTAAATTAGTGATGCCTACAAAGTAAACATTGGTTGAGCTAGGTGTGAGATTGAACAACACGTGTGGCCCAGGGAGGTGTGAAAATGAACAATGCCTGAGCAACTCAATGGCAAACCATAATGTGAAAGTAAATAGTGTCCTACAAATTCAATGCACTGCCAGGGTCTTAGATAAACCATTCCAGACCAATTCACCCCCCACCCGCCCCCTGTTACATTTGTAATGTGTACTTTTTCATGAACATATGTCTTGCAATGGTGACCTGTTTTCATGTGTCTATGGTGGAAGTGACGCGCCCCTGGGCCTGTGTCGCGCTGCGTTGCGCACGCGGGAGCTTACCCGGAGCCGGATCTCTTGAGGGTTGTAGTCTCGTGGCGGTGACCCGGTCCGTGCCCAGGGAGTCAAACTGAGCGGCGATGTATCAGCGGTAGATGTTGTACGACTACGCCACCCGTTGAGTGCAGCTATGGAGCTGCCGCTGCAGGACAGTCCGCTGAGGCCGGTGGATGGATGGTGCAGCGTAGATGGTATAACCCCCAACGGGAGGGGTATGGCCTCAGGGCAGCAGATGTGGATGATGGGGGTAGCAGGAACCACTCGGAGACGGTACGGTGTAGTTCAGGGTCTTTACTGGTGACAACGATAGACCCTCCCGGAGTACTGGCTAGCGATTGGGGCCTGGTCAGTCCTTGAGCAGATGGGATCTCCCCTGGCCAGGCGGAGTTGTAGGCCTCCCAAACTGACTGTACTCTTCTGGCTACCTTGCTAGAAGCGGGTATAAGTAGCCCACGTCCCTGAGTGTACCGTGTGGTGCTCACCCGTATGGCCGGTGACTCAGGGCCTTCTAATGGCTTCCGCTCCACGATGGCGGTGCTGGTCCCACGCGTGTGACCGTGCCTTCGGGCTTCTTGGCCAGAGGACCTGAAATCCCCTGCCTGACGGATTCTGCTGCTGGGTAGGAGTTAGTCCCCACAGCCTCGGACGCCGGGTCCGGTAAGAAATCTTCTCAGTCAGGGCGAGCTCTGCAGCTGCCAGCCTCTGACTCGTAGTAGTATTGCTCCCACTGAGCTTCTGCTGTTTCTTCCTATGCTGCTTCTCTGTCTCTACTCTCCTTGACTGACTAACCCTGCCTCAGCCCCGGGTTTATATAGGGGAAGTTCTTCCCCTCCCAAGACTGGGCAGGAGGTGTGGCATGCATAGGATCCCTGACCAAAGGACCTCCCACCTGCTCTCAGACATAACATTACATTACTGTGGAAACCAGACCCCTGGGGTGCCACATTCCCCCCTAGTAAAATTTAGTACTCCGGGACTAAACACATTTTAGAAAAACATAACAAGGTAAAAACAATAATAATACAATAAGAAAAACATATAAAGATGGTTACGGCATGTCCGTAACCGGGTGCAGTCTTTGAGGGGAAGCAAGGTGTCCATTTCACCAAAACAGGGAGACGTAACCAGGTAGGGGTCTGTCCTACCCCGAGTCCTTAACAGTCTCTAGTCCATCCTGGGTTACGCTCCAACTATGTACAAGGATTCCCGGTAGATCCACCAAGGATTCCTAAAAATAACTAGAAACACAAAATTATACACAAGCAACAATACACAGGTAAACATAAATGAAACAATTTATACACTTCAAATCCTCCACCGTGCGGGTAACTGGCCTCTAGTGGCCCTAGTGGACCTACGGAGCTGACTGCCTAGCCCTGAACTACAGGGTGTAGGAGCTGTCAAGGGTAAACTGGGCAGCTGTCTACCGGCTCTTTGGCTCACTAGGGATATGGCAGGCTCACTGCAAGCAGAGGGTTGACCCTCCTGGTCTGCGGGTGTGGGGTCTTCTGCCTCCTGGACCGGCTGTTCTTCCAGCTCTACCTGTTGCTCCGTAGGTGCTTGGGATGCTGGTTGGAGGAAGGTAAGTACGGGTACCACAACTGCACCATTGACTTGAGTCCAAGACCGAGGGAAGTCCCCGAGCACAGTACTAACCATATCTTCCCTTTCCTCTACGGGTCGATGGTCTTCTTGTTCCTCTTCAGGGTTCCTCAGTTGTTCGGGACACTTCTTCAGGTGGTCCCGGGATACAATGGCTGTGGTTTCCCCTCCGTCTTTACTGATGGTACAAACCTTCGGGTTCTCGTGGCTTGAGGGCAGTACGGTGTACGGGTCCTTCTCCCACTGGTCGTCCAACTTGTGGAGCCGTCTCTTCCTCTTCAAGACCTGCTCTCCGGGTACCAGGGGAACAGCGGGAGCATACTGGTTGTAAGTTTTCTCTTGTCTTTCCCTAGCCTGACAGAGACTTCGCTCCACGCTCTCCTGTACTCTCCGGTACTGCTGCTGCCTCTCTGTGTCCCAGTCTGTTTCTGGTGAAGTGTCCTCGGGTGTCAGGACTCCCATTTCCAGGTCAACAGGTAACTTACCAGGTCTTGCCCTCATTAGGTAAGCCGGGGTACAGTTGGTGGAACCTACCGGGATGTGGTTGTATAGGTCCACCAGATCGGGCAACTTCTCAGGCCACAGACTGCGTTCTTCCAGGGGCAACGTTTTTAGAAGATCCATTACCACCTGGTTCATTTTCTCACAAAGTCCATTAGTTTGCGGATGGTAGGGTGTCGTCCTTATCTTCCGGCAGCCATACAGATTGCAGAATTCCTGGAAGACCTCCGCTTCAAAGGCAGGTCCCTGGTCCGTCAGCACTTGGTCCGGGTACCCGTGTGGACGGCAAAAGTGCTGCTGGAAGGCTCTAGCTGCTGTTTGAGCCGTTAAGTCCTTGACGGGGACGACAACCAGAAACCGGGAGTAATGATCCACAATGGTTAACGCGTAGACGTAGCCACTTCTGCTTGGGGTCAGTTTTACATGATCCAAGGCTACCAGTTCCAACGGTTGCCGGGTGACGATGGACTGCAGGGGAGTCTTCTGGCTGGCGCGGTCCTTCCTTCTCAGGTTGCACGGGCCACAGTCTCTGCACCACTTCTCAATGGTTCCCCTCATGCCTACCCAGTGGAATCGCTCGGGCAGCAGGAACTCCAGCTTCTTCCACCCGAAGTGTCCAGCTCCGTCGTGGTATGCCTCCATCACCATGGCTGCGTCTCTTCGTGGCACCACTACTTGCCAGAGTAGTTCATGCGTCCGGGAGTTAACCATTCTGCGGCACAACTTCCCCTTGTAAAGGAACAGTCGACTCTTCTCTGCCCATAGTTGTTTGGCTTCCTCCGGAGCGTCTGGTTCAAGGCAAGCCTCCGGGCGAGTCAGCATCTCCTTCACCAGTCGGACGGCAGGGTCGCTGTCTTGCGTTTCCGCCCAGTTGTAGTGAGGTAAGGGGTTCAACGTAACAGCCTGCTTACTCCTTACCCGGTGGGAATACTGGATAGTCCCATGACGGTGGAACGCAGGGAGTTCAACTTCTTCCAGTCCCTCCGGATCTTCTCCTTCGTCCGGCAGGTTGGGCATCCTGGACAGGGCATCCGCGTTGGTATTGGAGCGTCCGGCCCGGTATTTGATTGTGAACTCGTAGTTGGACAGACGGGCCATCCACCTCTGCTCCAGGGCACCGAGTCTTGCCGTGTCCAGGTGTGTCAACGGGTTGTTATCCGTATACACGGTGAACCGGGAAGAAGCGAGGTAATGCTTAAAGCGCTCGGTGACTGCCCATACTACGGCCAGGAACTCTAGCTTAAATGAGCTGTAATTCTCGGGGTTCCTTTCGGTGGGTCGCAGTTTTCGGCTGGCGTAGGCGATTACTCGTTCCTTCCCCTGCTGGATCTGGGACAGTACGGCTCCTAGCCCGATGTTACTGGCGTCGGTGTAGAGGATAAAGGGCTGGCTATAATCCGGGTACGCCAGGATTTCGTCCCCCGTGAGGGCCATCTTCAGCTGGCGGAAGGACTCTTCTTCCAGCTCCTCCCATTTGAAGGGCGGCTTCTGGTTCTTGGCCTTCCGGGACTGGCCTATCAGGAGGTCCTGCATAGGTGCTGCATTTTTGGTGAAACCGGGAATAAACCTTCGGTAGTAGCCTACCAACCCGAGGAACTGCCGCACTTCTTTTACGCTGGAGGGGCTTGGCCATTCCTTAATTGCGGTGATCTTATCAGGGTCGGGAGCCACTCCGTCAGCGCTCACCACGTGTCCCAGGTACTGCACCTTTGGCTTCAGGAGGTGACACTTAGAGGGCTTCACCTTCAGGCCGTAACTTGCCAGGGCTTCGAACACTTCCGCCAGATGTTTCAGGTGGTCCTCATAAGTCTTGGAATATACGATGACATCGTCCAGGTACAACAGGACCGTCTCGAAGTTTTTGTGTCCCAGACAGCACTCCATTAATCGTTGGAAGGTTCCTGGTGCGTTACAAAGTCCAAACGGCATGCAGGTAAACTCACTAAGTCCCATCGGGGTGGTGAATGCGGTCTTCTCCCGGTCCGCCTCTGCTACAGGAACCTGCCAGTACCCGCTAGTGAGATCCAAGGTAGAGAAGAAGTTAGCAGATCTTAAAGCAGCCAAAGACTCCTCTATCCTTGGTAAAGGGTACGCATCCTTGTGTGTGATACGGTTGATTTTCCGGTAATCTACACACATCCTCATAGTGTTGTCTTTCTTTTTGACTAAAACTAGTGGGGCTGCCCAGGGGCTACAGCTATCCCGGATTACCCCAGCCTCCTTCATGTCTCTAAGCATCCCCTTGGCGTGTTGGTAATGTGCAGGGGGTACGGGTCGATACCTCTCTTTTATGGGAGGATGGTCTCCCGTGGGGATGCGGTGTTCTACCCCCTTGACTCGCCCGAAGTCTAACGGGTGTTTACTAAACACTCTCTCATACTCTTGAACCACCCGGTAGACTCCCTGTTTCTGGTGGGAGGGAGTGGAGTCAGTTCCCAAGTGTAGTTGCTGACACCAATCCTCCATTACTTTCTTAGAGCCGTTACCTTCCTCCGGGTGAGATGGAGGCAAGGGTTCCACAGACTGTATAGAGTTTTGGTTGATGGTATATAATTTGGCTAGCGTGGCATACCGGGGCAGGTACACTTCCCTCTCCCCGATATTGATTATGCGAACGGGCACCCTCTCATGGCGAACATTGACCACCCCCCGTGCTGTCAAAATGGTGGGCCTACTGTCTGAGTAAACTGGTTCTACCATTGCCTGGTAATCTCTACCTCTCGGACCAATAGCTGCCCGGCACCAAATCATCATTTCACTTTTTGGGGGCATGGCAATAGGGAAAGGGTCACACATTCTTACGCTACCAATCTCACCGCCGGAGAGTTCCACCTGTTGCCGTCGCATCAGTGCCCGGATCTCTTTCTGGAGCACCCGCTGCTCGCCGGAGCTGGCGTTCTTGGCAACCTGCTGTAAAAGGAAAATCACCTCTGCAAGACAATTTTCAATTACATTAGTTCCTAGAGTTATTTTTGGGTGACTCTCATGTTTGTCAATATCTACAATGATCAGTCCCTGTGCTGCCAGTTCGACTCTACCGATTTTGATGGTCACCTCTTTAAATCCGATCTGTGGCACGGGCTGGCCATTGCTGGCGATGATACTCAAGTCGTCGTCAGGGTAGCGGGTAATATCCGAGTCATTCCAGTACTGCTTAAAGAGCACGTACGGGATGGTGGTGACCTGTGACCCGGTGTCCAGTAGGGCACTCATGGGAATGCCATCCAGTACCACAGGCAAGACTGGACGTCCTCCCACATATCTGTCGCGCCAGTTCGATGGGCCTGGTGATCTTTTTCCTGGGGGTTGGCCCTCTACCCCAGGTTGTGCCCGTTTAAAGAACAGTACCTTGCCATATGTCCGGGTTGATTGCAGCGGCGGAAGATGGGTCGTCCGTCCTCGCTGTATCGGTCACTGGGTCTTCCTCTGGCCGGTGGGGTCCTCCTTGGTCGACGCCACGGGATGTCCTCCGGTCCGGATGCCAGCTGGATCTTCCCTGGGGTGGAAGCCTGTAAAGACTGCACAGTTCGGGTTAGCGCAGCAACGCTCTTAGCTAGCTCTTGGACCTGATGGTGTAGGTCTGGAGCCGGGTCATTGTCCAAAGCCTGCGCATCAGCTCCCACAGGCCCTGCCGACAAGGGCGCCGCCTCCTGGTGGTAAGTGATAGCAGGGCGCTTGTGGGTCACAACGCCACCCGGTGCCGGTTCTCGGAGCACCCGGATGGCTCTGTCCTTGAACTGTGCAAAGCCCAGATGGGGATCCTGTAAGGCCATTGCCCGCAACTGGGTTCGGTGGGTATTACAATACAGTCCCTCTATAAACTGTTCGGTCAGCAGCCTGTCCTCGTTTCCCACTCCATCAGGGTCGGTCTGCTTAATGGCCCTCAGGGCCTCTTGTAGGTTTAGTGCATAGTCCCTTATACTCTCATGCGCTCGTTGCTTGCACCCGTAGAATCTAAGCTTAATCTCGGCTGAGGTGCGGGTATCAAAGGTTTCCTTCAGCCGGGTTAGTATCCCTGCGACAGTCTTCCTCCCAGGTGGCCAGGATTTTACTTCCCTTTTGGCTGCCCCGGTTAGTTGGGCCACCAGGATGCTCACTTTTTGCTCTTCTGTGAGGGGGTACACCTGGAAGAGGCTATCCAGCTTTTCTCTAAAGTCATGCAGGGTATGTGACTCCCCTGAGTACTGGGGTAGCCAAGCTGCTCCCGGGATATAGGGCATGGTGAAGGGCATAACTGCAGCAGCGGTAGCGCTGGCGGGGGTTGAGGCAGTGAAGCTCTCCTCCGTATCCGACATCTTCCTCCCCCCTAGTGGACCGTGGCCTACCTTGCGATGATCCTCTTCCGTAGGCCGCGGCTCCGCAGTGGATCGTCAGGGTTGAGGACCTTCCGTCGCGCTCCTGTGACGTCGGCGTCTGCTGGGCTCCTTCCAGGACCTTACGCAACGTCCGGACGTGAGGCGGGGCTTAAGTTCTCGCGCGCTTTCGGAGTCCACGCCCCTCTTCTTCCCGCGCGGCGTCCTCAAGATGGCGTCCAATGGCGGGAAAACTCCACGGATGGCGGGAAGAAGGCAGAAGATGGCGCCGGATGGCGGGAAACTTCACCGATGGCGGGAAGAAGGCTGAAGATGGCGCCGGATGGCGGGAATCTTCACCACAGGTAAGTTTGAAAAGTCTCTTTTTCAGGCACGCAGAACCCGGTGGTTACGGGCACGAGATCCTGCCGACTACGCCAAAGTTGACGCGCCCCTGGGCCTGTGTCGCGCTGCGTTGCGCACGCGGGAGCTTACCCGGAGCTGGATCTCTTGAGGGTTGTAGTCTCGTGGCGGTGACCCGGTCCGTGCCCAGGGAGTCAAACTGAGCGGCGATGTATCAGCGGTAGATGTTGTACGACTACGCCACCCGTTGAGTGCAGCTATGGAGCTGCCGCTGCAGGACAGTCCGCTGAGGCCGGTGGATGGATGGTGCAGCGTAGATGGTATAACCCCCAACGGGAGGGGTATGGCCTCAGGGCAGCAGATGTGGATGATGGGGGTAGCAGGAACCACTCGGAGACGGTACGGTGTAGTTCAGGGTCTTTACTGGTGACAACGATAGACCCTCCTGGAGTACTGGCTAGCGATTGGGGCCTGGTCAGTCCTTGAGCAGATGGGATCTCCCCTGGCCAGGCGGAGTTGTAGGCCTCCCAAACTGACTGTACTCTTCTGGCTACCTTGCTAGAAGCGGGTATAAGTAGCCCACGTCCCTGAGTGTACCGTGTGGTGCTCACCCGTATGGCTGGTGACTCAGGGCCTTCTAATGGCTTCCACTCCACGATGGCGGTGCTGGTCCCACGCGTGTGACCGTGCCTTCGGGCTTCTTGGCCAGAGGACCTGAAATCCCCTGCCTGACGGATTCTGCTGCTGGGTAGGAGTTAGTCCCCACAGCCTCGGACGCCGGGTCCGGTAAGAAATCTTCTCAGTCAGGGCGAGCTCTGCAGCTGCCAGCCCCTGACTCGTAGTAGTATTGCTCCCACTGAGCTTCTGCTGTTTCTTCCTATGCTGCTTCTCTGTCTCTACTCTCCTTGACTGACTAACCCTGCCTCAGCCCCGGGTTTATATAGGGGAAGTTCTTCCCCTCCCAAGACTGGGCAGGAGGTGTGGCATGCATAGGATCCCTGACCAAAGGACCTCCCACCTGCTCTCAGACATAACATTACATTACTGTGGAAACCAGACCCCTGGGGTGCCACAGAAGCAAAGCTGAACTTTGGGATCCTGAAAAACGCACCAAAAATGCACCAAGAACCACTGCAAAAAAACACACCAAAACCTGCGTTTTTGACGCTACTTCTTTCCTGCCAAGAGATTATGTTTTGCTGCAGAAAAAAACACCTAGTGTGA
This sequence comes from Phyllobates terribilis, assembly GCF_046119375.1. Classification (NCBI taxonomy): domain Eukaryota; kingdom Metazoa; phylum Chordata; class Amphibia; order Anura; family Dendrobatidae; genus Phyllobates; species Phyllobates terribilis. The sequence goes on from NW_027362959.1 coordinate 3,335,354, forward strand.
ATATAGCCTAAGACTTACTCTGCCAGCATTAATAGTCAATATTCTGTATACAAATAGGACTCCAATCCAGGTATTCAGTTTATCATAAACAAGCCTGAGTTAATCTGCCAAATACACATAGTATGCTTTCTCATAGGTGAAATATAAATCCTGTTAAAGGTCCAAGTTGCAGCAGTTAAGTAGAACAAAACAGACCTCTTCATTCTTTGTAGGTGGAAAAACTTTCGAAATTATCAGTGTATCAAGTACTTATACTCCTGACTGTATATAGTATAATTGCCGCACTGCTACATACAGGTGCTTCTCAGAAAATTAGAATATCATCAAAAAGTGAATTAATTTCAGTTCTTAAATCCAAAAAGTGAAACTCATATATTATACAGAGTCATTACAAACAGAGTGATCTGTTTTAAGTGTTTATTTCTGCTAATGTTGATGATTATGGCTTACAGCCAATGAAAACACAAAAGTCACTATCTCAGTAAATTAGAATTAACAAGAAACACCTGCAAAGGCTTCTTAAGCATTTAAAAAGGTCCCTTAGTCTGTTTTAGTAGGCTCCACAATCATGGGCAAGACTGCTGACTTGACAGATGTCCAAAAGGCAGTCATTGACACACTCCTCAAGGAGGGTAAGCCACAAAAGGTCATTGCTAAAGAAGCAGCTGTTCACAGAGTGCTGTATCCGAGCATATTAATGGACGTGGAAGGAAAAAGTGTGGTAGAAAAAGGTGCACAAACAACCGGGATAACCGCAGCCTTGAAAGGATTGCTAAGAAAAGGCCATTCAAAAATTTGGGGGAGATTCACAAGGAGTGGACTGCTGCTGGAGTCACTGCTTCAAGAGCCACCACACACAGACGTATCCAGGACATGGGCTACAAGTGTCGCATTGCTTGTGTCAAGCCCCTCATGACCAATAGACAACGCCAGAAGCGTCTTACCTGGGCCAAAGAGAAAAAGACCTGGACTGATGCTCAGTGGCCCAAGGTGTTGTGTTCAGATGAAAAGTAAATTTTGCATTTCATTAGGAAATCAAGGTCCCAGAGTCTGGAGGAAGAGTGGAGAGGCCACAATCCAAGCTGCTGGAGGTCTAGTGTGAAGTCTCAACAATCAGTGATGGTTTGGGGAGCCATGTCATCTGCTGGTGGAGGTCCACTGTGTTTTATCAAGACCAAAGTCAGCGCAGCCGTCTACCAGGACATTTTACAGCACTTCATGCTTCCCTCTGCCCACAAGCTTTATGGAGATGGAAATGTCATTCTCCAGCAGGACTTGGCCCCTGTCCACACTGCCAAAAGTACCAATACCTGGTTTACACACAACAGTATCACTGTGCTTGATTGGCAGCAAACTCGCCTGACCTTAACCCCATAGAGAATCTATTATAGAGAATCTATGGGGTATTGTCAAGAGGAAGATGAGACCCCAGACCCCACAATACAGATGAGCTGAAGGCTGCTATCAAAGCCACCTGGGCTTCCATAACACCTCAGCAGCGCCACAGGCTGATCGCCTCCATGCCACATTGCCGCATTAATGCAGTAATTGATGCACAAGGAGCCCGACCAAGTATTGAGGGCATTTACTAAACATACATTTCAGTAGGCCAACTTTTCGGATTTTAAAAACATTTTTCAAGCTGTTGTTATGAAGTATTCTAATTTACTGAGATAATGACTTTTGTGTTTTCATTGGCTGTAAGCCATAATCATCAACATTAACAGAAATAAACACTTAAAATAGATCCCTCTGTGTGTAATGACTCTATATAATAGATCCCTCTGTGTGTAATGACTCTATATAATAGATCCCTCTGTGTGTAATGACTCTATATAATAGATCCCTCCGTGTGTAATGACTCTATATAATAGATCCCTCTGTGTAATGACTCTATATAATAGATCACTCTGTGTGTAATGACTCTATATAATATAGGAGTTTCACTTTTTGCATTGAAGAACTGAAATAAACTAACTTTTGATGATATTCTAATTTTGTGAGAAGCACCTGTATATAGTATGAAGCCCCACTGCCCCATATGTGTATGTATAATTTGATGCACATGACTCGCCCCCTGGGCCGTGGGGTATACGGAACCGGGCCTTCTAGTGTACGGTGCTGATGGGGGTAGTAGTGGCAACCCGATCCCGTGGCTCAGGGTGGTCAGACCAAATGGTGGCAGTCTATTTATCAGTGTTTTGAATGTCCGACTACGCCACCCGTGGATTGCGATCAGGGATAACCGCCGCTGCGAGGCAGACTACTGAGGCTGGTGTTGGTGTGCAGCACAGGTGTAGGATAACTCCCCACGGGAAGAGTGTAGCCTCAGGGCAGTGTAGGTGGATGTTGGGGGTGATAGTGCAGGCCGCAATAGTAAGAGTTCAGAGTCCGCTTCAAACAGTTCAGGGTCTTTATTGTAGATATTATTAATGACCCAACAGTACCGGTTAGGAATGGGCCTGGGTGTCTGAGAGAATTCGGGCGAGCCCCACTGGTCAGGGTGAGTGTGTAGGCCTACCGTTTTCTCTATGCTCTTTCTGACTATCCCCCTTTTCGTGGTGTAATAGCCCACGTCCCTGAGCTGGCCGTGTACTTCTCGCCTGTATGGCATGCGACTAGGGCCTTGGGTACCTGTTGCTTGCTCCTCGCTGTACAGGTCCCTCTGTGTGGCGGAGCCTCCAGGCTTCTTAGGCCAAGGGACCTGAAATCCCTCGCAGGTTGGTTCTCTGCTGCTGGGCTTGTAACCCTGACAGCCCCGGACCCCAATGCCCGGTAGATTGGTTCTCTTCCAGGACCGGCTCTCGTCGCCTCTGTCCCTGGCTTGCAGTTTCTCCTCTGCCTCACGGACTCCTCAGCTACAGCTGAACTGTCCCTCCTTCTCTGGGACTAGTCTCACTCCTGAGCTAGGTCTTCCAGTTCTCTCTAACCCTGCCCCCAGTTCCAGCTTTTATAGGGGCAGCTCCCCCTGCTGGCCTGGGACAGGAGGTGCTGTATGCTAATTGTCCCTAACCAGGGGACCTCCCTCCTGCTCTCAGACACAGATTATTGTTTGTGGCATCCAGGCCTGGGGTGACACATTCTCCCCTAGTAAAATGTAGTACTCCGGACTAAACAGGAAACACAAATACAGGGTATAAATGACAACATAACATATATACAAGTATATTTTGTCCTTGAGGTCACGGCGCTTCCGTGACCGGGTGTCCATTTCACCCAACAAGGTGAAGTTTTCCACGGTGTGGGGACCTGTTTTCATAAACCCCAATTTCCTGGCCTTGGGCGTGGCGACAAGGCTGAGCTCTCTACTTTGGGCCACAAGGAGGCCACACCAGACAGATTTTTCTTCCGTGGCCATCTTCGAAAGAGGGCACCAAGTGCAACTATCTACAAGATAGTTCCGGTTATTCAGCGTCCATAACCTGTTAGTCCATGAACTAGAAAGACTGGAAAAACATAATTAGCAACCAGGCAACAAACATAAAACATTTACAATATACAGCATTTAGATCTTTCAGCGAGCTGGTATTTGCCCCCTAGTGCTCCGGGTTGACCTGCGTAACCCACTGTCTGGTGGTGGTCTAACCTGACTTTCCCCACTAGCATTCAGGGTACAGCTACTAGCTGGGTTTACAGGCAGTGCAGGCAGCTATCTGCGGGTCCTTTGGCTTACCGCAGGTATGGCAGGCTCACTGTCAGCAGAGGGTTGACTCTCCTGGGCTGCTGGCATGGGTTCTTCTGCCTCTAGGGCTGCTTGGTCTTCTGATTCTTCCTGCTCTCCTGTAGGTTCCTGCTGGGTTGGTTGAAGGAAGTGTAGGACGGGTACCACTATTGCATCATTTATCCGAGTCCAGGACCGGGGGAACTCTCCAAGAACTGTGCTGATCATTTCTTTCTTGTCTTCTGCGGGTTCAAGGTCATCTTGATCTTCTCCTGCACTCTGTAGTTGCTCGGGGCACCTTTTTAGGTGGTGTCTGGAGACGGTGCTAGTGGTTTCTCCTCCAACCTTGGTAATTACACATACCTTCGGGTTGTTGTGGTTGGACTGCAGTACTGTGTACGGGTCGCTCTCCCACTGGTCATCTAGCTTGTGAAGCCTTCTCTTCCGCTTCAGGACCTGCTCACCAGGTTCCAGGGGACCAGCAGGGGCGTGTTGGTTGAAGAGCCTCTCTTGCTTTTCTCTCGCTTGAGCCAGACTCCTCTCCACACTCTCCTGTACCTTCTTGTACTGTAGCTGCCGTTCCGTATCCCAGTCCGCGTCTGGGGAGGTGTCCTCGGGGGTCAGGACTCCCATCTCCAGGTCTATCGGCAGCTTACCTGGTCTTGCCCTCATCAGGTAAGCCGGGGTGCAATTTGTAGCATTCACCGGGATATGGTTGTATAAGTCTATCAGGTCTGGCAGCTTCTCCGGCCACAGGCTGCGTTCTTCCAGGGGCAACGTTTTGAGGAGATCAATGACGATATTATTCATTTTCTCACACAGCCCGTTGGTTTGTGGGTGGTAAGACGTTTTCCGAATCTTCTTACAGCCGTAGAGGTTGCAGAACTCCTGGAAGATTTCAGCCTCAAACGCTGGACCTTGATCTGTCAAGACCTGTTCCGGATACCCGTGTGGACGGCAGAAGTGTTGTTGGAAGGCTCTGGCCGCTGTTTGGGCTGTCAAGTCTTTAACAGGAACCACCAGCAGGAACCGGGAATAGTGGTCCACTATTGTCAGGGCATAGACGTAGCCCGACCGGCTTGGAGCCAGTTTCACATGGTCCAGAGCTACCAGCTCAAGAGGCTGCCTGGTGACGATGGGCATCAAGGGCGTCTTCTGGCTGGTACCGCCTTCCTTCTGAGGTTACATGGGCCACAGTCCCTGCACCACTTCTCTATGGCCCCTCTCATTCCGACCCAGTAGAACCGCTCTCTCAGTAGGAACTCCAGTTTCTTCCACCCGAAGTGTCCCGCTCTGTCATGGTAGGCCTCCAGTACCATTGCTGCATCTCGTCTCGGGACCACTACCTGCCAGGTCAGCTCGTGCGTCCGGTGGTTGACAAGCCTTCTGCACAGCTTACCTTCGTAGAGGAATAGCCTGCTTTTCTCCTTCCATAACTGCTTGGCTTCCTCTGGAGCGTCCGAGCCAGGGCTAGCGTCTGCCTGGGTCAAGAGGTCTTTCACCAGGCGAATTGCAGGGTCACTATCTTGCGTTTCAGCCCAGCCGTGGTGAGGTAAGGAATTGAACATGACAGTGGTCAAGTCTTTGTCTCTTACAAGGTGGGAGTACTGAGTGGCCCCGTACCGGTGGAATGCAGGGAGCTCTATTTCCTCCAACTCGTCTGGATCTTCTCCCTCATCGGGCAAGTGGGGCATTCTCGATAGGGCATCTGCATTGGCATTGGCTCGGCCTGCCCGGTACTTGATGGTGAAGTCATAGTTTGCTAGCCGGGCCATTCACCGCTGCTCTAGGGCACCAAGTCTCGCATTGTCCAGATGTGTCTACGGATTGTTGTCCGTGTACACAGTGAACTTCACAGAGGCCACGTAATGCTTGAAACGTTCTGTTACGGCCCACACCACTGCCAAGGACTCCAGCTTAAAGGAGCTGTAATTCTCCGGGTTTCTCTCGGTGGGCCTCAGCTTCCGGATGGCGTACGCGATCACCCTTTCTCTGCCCTGTTGGTTCTGTGACAGTACGGCTCCCAGCCCCACATTACTGGCGTCTGTGTGGAGGATAAAAGGCTGGCCATAATCATGGTAGGCCAGGTTCTCATCCCCCGTGAGGGCCATCTTCAGCTGGCGGAAGGACTCCTCTTCCGGCTTGTCCCACTTGAAGGGTGGCTTTTGGCTTCTGGTCTTAGATTGTCCTATAAGGAGGTCCTGCATAGGGGCTGCCATCTTGGTGAACCTGGGGATGAACCTTTGGTAGTAGCCTACCAACCCGAGGAACTGCCTCACTTCTTTTATGTTAGAGGGGCTTGGCCAGTTCTTTATTGCCGTGATTTTGTCAGGGTCGGGGGCTACTCCTTCTGCACTCACCACGTGTCCCAGGTACTGTACCTTCGGCTTTAACAGATGGCACTTGGAGGGTTTCACTTTCATGCCAAAGCCTGCCAGGGCCTCGAACACCTCGGCCAGGTGCTTTAGATGGTCCTCGTAAGTCTTCGAATAGACAATCACGTCGTCCAGGTAAAGTAGGACCGTCTCAAAGTTTCGGTGCCCTAGACAGCATTCCATCAGCCTCTGGAAGGTCCCGGGTGCGTTGCAGAGCCCGAACGGCATATAGTTGAATTCACTTAATCCCATCAGGGTGGTGAAGGCGGTCTTCTCCTTATCAGCCTCTGCCACAGGAACCTGCCAGTACCCACTAGTAAGGTCCAAAGTAGAGAAGAAATTAGCTGATTTTAGTGCGGCCAAAGACTCCTCTATTCTAGGCAATGGGTATTTATCTTTATGGGTGATACGATTGACTTCTCTATAGTCCACGCACATTCTCATAGTACCGTCTTTCTTTTTTACCAGAACCAAGGGGGCTGCCCAGGGGCTACAACTGTCTCTATTGACCCTGGCTTCCTTCATTTCTCTCAGAATGCCCTTTGCGTTCTGATAGTGTGCGGGGTGGTACAGGTCTGTATCTTTCAGCAATTGGTGGGTGGCTCCCCGTGGGGATGTGGTGTTCTACTCCTTTCACTCTGCCGAAGTCTAGCGGGTGCTTACTAAAGATTCTCTCGTACTCTTGAACCACCCGGTAGACTCCTTGTTTTTGGTGCAAGGGAGTGGAGTCAGCACCCACGTGGAGTTTCTGGCACCAGTCCTCCTTGGGTTTCTGGGAACCATTACCCTCCGCCTGGGGAGATGGAGGCAAGGGTTCCACGGCCCTGACAGCATTGTGTTCAACAGTATACAATTTGGCTAGTGTAGCGTACCGGGGCAAATGTACTTCCCTTTCCCCAATGTTTAAGATCCGGACGGGCACCCTTCCATGGCGGACATAGACCACCCCCCGGGCTGTCAAAATGGTGGGCCTGCTGTCTGAGTACACGGGTTCTACCATGGCTTGGTAGTCTCTCCCTCTTAACCCGATTGCAGTCCGACACTTTTGGGGGGCATAGCAATGGGGAACGAGTCGCTCATCCTCACGCTACCGATCTCACCACCAGACAGTTCTACCTGTTGCCATCTCATCAGGGCTCTTATCTCCTTCTGGAGGACCCTCTGTTGGCTGGAGCTCGCATTCATCGCCACCTGCTGAAAAATTACAATTACTTCTGAAAGACAATTTTCAATCACATTAGTACCCAAGGTTATTTTAGGGTGACTTTCTCGATGGTCAATGTCCACAATGATCACTCCCTGTGCCGGCAGTTCAACTTTACCAATCTTAATGGTCATCTCTCTGAACCCCACCTGCGGCACGGGTTGACCATTGCTGGCGATGATGCTCAAGTCATCGTCTGAATAACGAGTTATATCAGTGTCACTCCAGTACTGCTTGAAAAGTACATAGGGGATGGTAGTCACTTGGGACCCGGTGTCCAGCAGTGCACTCATGGGGATACCGTCCAGCACTACGGGTAAAACCGGGCGTCCCCCTACGTACTTATCACGCCAATTAGATGGGCCTGATGACCTTATGCCTGGGGGTTGGCCCTTTGCCCCAGGTCGGACCCATTTAAAGTACAGTACCTGGCTACGTGTCCCGGCTGGCTGCAACGGCGGCAAATCGGCTGTCCATCCTCAGTGTAATGATCGGCGGGCCTCCCTCTGAATGACGGGATCCTCCTCCGTCGACGCCACGGGACATCCTCCGGACTGGAAGCCAGCTTGATTGGTCCTGACAGGTCCATCTGTAACGACTGTACGGTCCTGGTCAATGCAGCAACACTCTTTGTTAGTTCTTGGACCTGATGGTGGAGGTTTGCAGGCGGGGATGGATTTAGGGCCTGCGCATCAGCCCCCACAAGGTTTGCGGGATAGGGCGCCGCCCCCTGGTGGTAAGGGATGGCAGGGCGCCGGGAAACTACAGCGCCACCCGGTGCAGGTTCTCGGAGCACCTGGATGGCCCTATCTTTGAACTGTGCAAAAGTCGAATCGGGGTTCTGTAGGGCCATGAGGCGCAGCTGGGTTCTGTGGGCGCTGGACAGCAGACCTTCTATGAACTGGTCAGTCAATAGTTTATCTGTATCCTGCACGCTGCCAGGGTCAGCTTGCTTAATTGCCCCTAAGGCTTCTTGTAAATTTAGGGCATAATCTCGGATGCTATCTTGAGCTCGCTGCTTACATCCATAGAACCGCATTTTGATTTCTGCTGAGGTACGGGTATCAAAGGTGTCCCGTAGATGGGTCAGAACCCCCCTTACAGTCCTTTTCTCCTCAGCTGTCCAAGACTTTACCTCCCGCTGGGCCGCACCAGTTAACTGCCCTATCAGTATGCTTACCTTCTGTTCTTCTGTCAGGGGATAAACTTTGAACAGGCTATACAGCCTTTCTTTAAAGTCGCCCAAGGTATGCGACTCGCCAGCATACTGGGCATCCAGGCCGCTCCGGGGATATAGGCAGGGGTGGATTAAGAGTAGCAAGGGCCCCGGGCAGTTTAGAAGGCGCGGGCCCCCTCCACACACCTGATTTATCACGTGACATGTCACATGATCCCCTGTGATAGATCATGTGATAGTTCACAGGAAATTTATTTGGCATAATATTAATTGTGCTGCCTCATCTGAGAGCAGCACAATATTGGGGCAGATACCCTGATTCCAGCGATGTGTCACTTTTTCAGCTGCTTGTTGTCATTTTGAGAAAATCACCGTTTTATCTGCTGCAGATCTAGCAGCTCTCTGAATGCTGCGCTCTGTATAGCCCCACCCACACCACTGATTGGCAGCTTTCTGCCCATGCTCAGTGTACACAGAAATCTACTGATCAGTGATGGGGGTGGGGTCCTACAGAACTTACTAGTCATCTAGTGATAATTACCTTCTGACAAATCAATGATTTTATCAAAACAACACTAAGCAGCCCAGTAAGTGACACATTACTGGAATCAGTGCCTCTAACCCTACATTATGCTGCTCTCAGATTAGGTGGCAAAAACCTCATGACAGATTCCCTTTAAAGGAGCTGTAAAGACAAAAAAGTTTGTATTAAAAAAAATACAAGCCATTTGTTAAATTAACTTTTTTTCATTGTTAATTCACATTAGACTGTATCTTCAACACTTTTGTCAGCAGGTCTTATTACAGACTCTGAATAGGGCAGCTCTCTCCCTCTCCCTCAGCGGAAAGTCACAGCATGGTTAAAAAACGGGATCTTTTATGATTTTCTCATAATAAATAAAAAAGGACATGCAAGTCCTCCAAACTATTTTCCGTTTCTCTATAGGGAAGGTCCTAAATCTTTCTTGTTCTTTAGTTGATCACATGTCAAAAATGCAAAGCATTTACTATGAACTCGCCTAAAAAAATATACACTTGGAGAGTAATATCATCATTTGCATGTAAATATTCCTTGACTCTAAGGGCTCGCTCACACTGTCGTATAACACGGCCGAATGCTATGTGATGTTTTATCGGATAGGACTCGGCCCTATGTTATACTATGGGACAGTGCGATTATTGGCATGAGAAAATAATCTCATTCGATATTCGGACCATGTGCACCCATACAAGTCTATGGGTGCACGTAAAACATTGGACTGCACTCGGATGTCATCCAAGTGCAGTCCGATGAACACTCACAGAGACTATGGAGAAGATGGAGAAATTAAGTTCTCCATCTTCTCCATATCTGTGCTGCGAGAGAATCGGATCACACTCAGTTGAAGCTCTGACAGAGTTTGAGCCCAGTGTCATTAGCATAATTGGCCCTATTCTCTTGCATGAGAGAATATATGGCTTAGTGAGTGGACCCTAAAACTGAATAGTAGTGACGGACAGGCACCTCACAAGCGGGATCCATGTAGCTCTCAGATGTTATGTAGGTAGGGCTTCATTCCATGGGGTAGGGTTTAATTTCAAGGTATATAAAAAAAATGGACTTCAAATGAAAATTAAATGAACACATAAAGCACTAATTGAATTATTTTTTTCGTATTTATGTTTGCAGCCCCTTTAAAAACCCTTTGAGGACCAAGGCACATATATGTCCCATAGTTTTAAACTGGAAAAAAATTTGATTGAATAAAATTTAAGGTCCTCAAAGGTTTAAGTAGGTCATAAATTCATATGAATACTTGCTCATACAATTGCACATGCCAAAAGATGAAGAAGAACAGAATCAAAAATATGACATTAAGTGGAGCACTTACAGGTATTCAAGGTGAAAGAGACCAGCAAAGGCATCGTCTCGAATGACAGTAAATGAGTTAGAATTCAGCAAGCTGAAAATGAAGACAGCAGGTTAGAAGCGAACCAGACTTTATGGTGCTCAGAATTAGTCAAGCAGAATTTATTGACTGCTCTTGCAAAGCACTGAGACTCCCGCTGTGTATAGATGGCGCCGTGCGGCCTTCCGCTGTGTATAGATGGCGCCGTGCGGCCTCCCGCTGTGTATAGATGGCGCCGTGCGGCCTCCCGCTGTGTATAGATGGCACCGTATAGATGGCTACGTGCGGCCTCCTGCTGAGTATACGTGTATAGATGGCTATGTGCGGCCTCCTGCTGAGTATAGATGCCTCACGGCGCTCCCCCCAGAGACAGCAGGAGGCCGCACAGCGCCATCTATACTCAGTGGGAGACCGCACGTAGCCATCTATACACAGCAGGAGGCCGCACGGCGACATCTATACTCAGCGGGGGGCCGCACGTAGCCATCTATACACAGCGGGGGGCGCACTTAGCCATCTATACACAGCGGGGGGCCGCACGGCGCCGTCTATAATGCACGGAGCACCACCAGAGACATCAGGAGGCCGCACGGCGCCAACTATACTCAGCAGGAGGCCGCATGCAGTCATACACACACACAAACATATACAGACACGCATAAACACATTTGAAACACAAAAATACATACAAACAGACATCACACAATGACATCTGCCCACACACACACACACAAACAGACAGACATCACACACACACCTGCCCACACACACACACACCTGCCCACACACACACACCTGCCCACATACACATCTGTGTGTGTGTATGTATTGTGTGTGTGTGTGTATAATGTGTGTGTATGTATACTGTGTGTGTATGTATAGTGTGTGTGTGTGTGTATAATGTGTGTGTATGTATAGTGTGTGTGTATGTATAGTGTGTGTGTGTGTGTGTATAATTTGTGTGTGTGTATTTTTTTTTTAAGTTAAAAACAAGTAAAATGCTTGTGGCATCAATATCAAGACTCCAGATATAAGGGCCTATTCACACTGAATTTTGCAATGCATTCATCTCCTCTTTCCAGGCTTCTATCTAAATCCCTGAAAATTGGCATTCAGATGTGCCTTGACATAGCCATTGATTTGAACAAAGGCAAACCAAGGCTAAAGTCTCAATCTTTAGGCTCCATTTTCTCTGCTTTCAGATGTCTCATTTCAGACAGCACAATCCTGAATTTCAGGGATTCAGTTGTAAGCCTTGTGTAAAGACCTGAATGCAGCGCTGAATGTAGTGTGAATAGGTCCTTACATCCTACACCACCTCAGGGGATTGTTGTTATGGAGTATTGCCCCTGGGTGGCCGCAGTTATGACCACCACCAGGACTCGCGGTCACCCACCCTAACTTTGGTATTCTGGGGAGCTGGTATAATGAATATCTGAGAAGAGCCCTAGAGAAGCAAGAACATTGGACAACCAAGAGGTGGTGGCCTCAAGTCAGGTGTAGTGTTCAACAGGGCAAGACTTTCTAACCTGCCCCCCCCACACACACACACACATATACACACACCTGCCCACACAGACACACACACACACCTGCCCACACACACACACACACACACACACACACACCTGCCCACACACACACACACACACACATACACCTGCCCACACACACACACACATATACACACACACACACACCTGCCCACACACACACACACATATACACACACACACACCTGCCCACACAGACACACACACACACCTGCCCACACAGACACACACACACCTGCCCACACACACACACACCTGCCCACACACATACACACCTGCCCACACACACACACACACCTGCCCACACACACACACACACCTGCCCACACACAAACATACCTGCCCACACACAAACACACCTGCCCACACACACACACCTGCCCACACACACACACACACCTGCCCACACACATACACACCTGCCCACACACACACACAAACACCTGCCCACACACACACACACCTGCCCACACACACACACACCTGCCCACACACACACACACCTGCCCACACACACATCTGCTCACTCAGACACCTGCCCGCAAACACACACACACACCCATATACACACACCTGACCACACACACACACACACACCTGCCCACACACACACACACCTGCCCACACAGACACCTGCCCACACAGACACCTGCCCCCCCCCCCACACACACACACATATACACACACACATATACACACACACCTGCCCACACAGACACACACACATATACACACACACACATATACACACACACACACACCTGCCCACACAGACACCTGCCCCCACAGACACCTGCCCACAAACACACACACACCTGCCCACACACACATCTGCCCACACACACACACACACTCACAATCCCCCGGCTCAATTCCTCCTGCCTGCTCTCTCTCTTTTCCGGTGCAGCACTGCAGGCCGGGGCGCACCGTGTGACGTCACAGCTAGGAGACACAGCCGCGCACAGGGCCATGTCTCCTAGCAGTGATGCGGCCGGGCCAGCACAGGGAAGTTAACTGCTGCAGTGCTGGCCCGGCAGATGAAGAAGTAGCGGCGGCCGCTGCTGGGGGAGCGGACCGGGCCCCCCCCTCCCGCCACTGCTACCGCTATGTGCCGCGGCGGCCCGCACATATAATGAGGGCAATCCGGATTGCCCTCATTATAATCCGCCTATGGATATAGGGCATGGAAAACGGCATCACAGCTGCAGCGGCTACGCTGGTGGTAGAGGGTCCCTCCGCGTCCGACATCTTCCTCCCCCCTAGTTAACTGTGGCCTACCTTCTGGCGATCCTCTTCTGTAGGCCGCGGCTCCGCTCGCGATGCTCTGGGCGAGGACCTTGCTTTGCTCGGTGATGACGTCGGCATCCGCTGGATCTCCTTCCAGGACCTTGAGCAGCGTCTCAGCGTAGGCGTGGCGTCCCGAAGATGGCGCCCGATGGCGGGAAATGCTCCGATTGGCGGGAAATGGCCCCGAATGGAGGGAAACTTCACTCAGATATGTATAGAGTCTTTTCCAGGCACGCAATACCCGTTTGTTGCGGGTTGGTCACAATTCTGCCGACTACGCCAAAGCTGACTCGCCCCCTGGGCCGTGGGGTACCCGGAACCGGGCCTTCTAGTGTACGGTGCTGATGGGGGTAGTAGTGGCAACCCGATCCCGTGGCTCAGGGTGGTCAGACCAAATGGTGGCAGTCTATTTATCAGTGTTTTGAATGTCCGACTACGCCACCCGTGGATTGCGATTGGAGATAACCGCTGCTGCAAGGCAGACCGCTGAGGCTGGTGTTGGTGTGCAGCACAGGGGTAGGATAATTCCCCACGGGAAGAGTGTAGCCTCAGGGCAGTGTAGGTGGATGTTGGGGGTGATAGTGCAGGCCGCAATAGTAAGAGTTCAGAGTCCGCTTCAAACAGTTCAGGGTCTTTATTGTAGATATTATTAATGACCCAACAGTACCGGTTAGGAATGGGCCTGGGTGTCTGAGAGCATTCGGGCGAGCCCCACTGGTCAGGGTGAGTGTGTAGGCCTACCGTTCTCTCTATGCTCTTTCTGACTATCCCCCTTTTCGTGGTGTAATAGCCCACGTCTCTGAGCTGGCCGTGTACTTCTCTCCTGTATGGCTTGCGACTCAGGCCTTGGGTACCTGTTGCTTGCTCCTCGATGTACTGGTCCCTCTGTGTGGCGGAGCCTCCAGGCTTCTTAGGCCAAGGGACCTGAAATCCCTCGCAGGTTGGTTCTCTGCTGCTGGGCTTGTAACCCTGACAGCCTCGGACCCCAATGTCCGGTAGATTGGTTCTCTGCCAGGACCGGCTCTCGTCGCCTCTGTCCCTGGCTTGCAGTTTCTCCTGTGCCTCACGGACTCCTCAGCTACAGCTGAACTGTCCCTCCTTCTCTGGGACTAGTCTCACTCCTGAGCTAGGTCGTCCAGTTTTCTCTAACCCTGCCCCCAGTTCCAGCTTTTATAGGGGCAGCCAGCTCCCCCTGCTGGCCTGGGACAGGAGGTGCTGTATGCTAATAGTCCCTAACCAGGGGACCTCCCTCCTGCTTTCAGAAACAGATTATTGTTTGTGGCATCCAGGCCTGGGGTGACACACACACACTGCTCTATATTTAGTATGATGCCCCCACTCCTCCATATATATAGCATGATGGTCCCACTGCTCCATATACAGGTGCATCTCACTAAATTAGAATATCATCAAAAAGTTAATTTATTTCAGTTCTTCAATACAAAAAGCTGTCTTTCAGCTCATCTGCATTGTTGGGTCTGGTGTCTCTCATCTACCTCTTGACAATACCCCATAGATTCTCTATAATAGATTCTCTATGGGGTTAAGGTCAGGCGAGTTTGCTGCCAATCAAGCACAGTGATACTGTTGTGTGTAAACCAGGTATTGGTACTTTTGGCCGTGTGGACAGGGGCCAAGTCCTGCTGGAGAATGACATTTCCATCTCCAAAAAGCTTGTGGGCAGAGGCAAGCATGAAGTGCTGTAAAATGTCCTGGTAGCCGGCTGTGCTGACTTTGGTCTTGATAAAACACAGTGGACCTACACCAGCAGATGACATGGCCCCCCAAACCATCACTGATTGTGGAGCCTTCACACTAGACCTCAAGCAGCTTGGATTGTGGACTCTCCACTCTTCCTCCAGACTCTGGGACCTTGATTTCCAAATGAAAATTGGAACTCTAGGACCTTGTGGAGTGTGTCAATGACTGCCTTCTGGACATCTGTCAAGTCAGCAGTCTTCCTCATGATTGTGGAGCATACTGAAACAGTATTGAAGAACTGGAATAAATTAACTTTTTGAAGATATTCTAATTTAGTGAGATGCACCTGTATATACTATGATGGGCCCACTGCCCCACATACATATAGTATAATGGCCCCACTACTCCATATGTAGTATGATGGACCCACTACTCCAGATATATAGTAGGATGGCTCCACTGCCCGATCATTTTAAAAAAAAAATAACGTTTATTCTCACTTAATCCTGATTCCCTACATCACGGCCTCTGTCTCCTCTTCCATGGCGGGACAGCAGAGCAGAGCGATGCAATGATGTCACCGAGCCACCTGCGTGAGTATGCTGACATCTCGTTAACCGCAGGCCTATGGCGATCTGTGGCATATGAAAGAGATAGTGATAGGGCAGGGAGCTTGTGTCCCACTGCTTTATCATGCGACGCCTCTGCATAAGAGACATTAGGGCTACATTAGCTACGTCACAGAAGACACTGGGGCTGGAGTATATAGAATAGGAGACACTGGGGCTGGCGTATATTCATCACAGGATACATTGGGGCTAGAGCATATACATCACAGAAGAAGCTGGAGTATATAGAATAGGAGACACTGGGGCTGGAGTATATAGAATAGGAGACACTGGGGCTGGCGTATATTCATCACAGGATACATTGGGGCTAGAGCATATACATCACAGAAGAAGCTGGAGTATATAGAATAGGAGACACTGGGGCTGGAGTACATAGAATAGGAGACACTGGGGCTGGCGCATATACAGTTCTGCTCAAAAGTTTACATACCCCGGCAGAATTTTTCCTTTCTTGGCCTTGTTTCAGAGAAAATGAATGATAACAAAAACACTTTTTCTCCACTCATGGTTATTGGTTGGGGGAAGCCATTTACTGTCACATTTCTGTGTTTTCTCTTTTTAAATCTTAATGACAACTAGTGATGAGCGAGCATGCTCGCTACTGCTCGGTGCTTGCCCGATTATCTCACTGCTCGAGATGCTCTGCGCTCACCGAGTATTTCCGGGTTGGTCGGGCGGGAAGTCGGGTCCCCTCCCTGCATGTTTGGCGCTCTTTACAGAGCCAATGAACATACAGTGATTGCCTGCCATGCACTGTAATGCCATAGCCATGTTGGTTGTGGGCATTACAGTGATTGGCTGGCCGCACAGCGTCATCAGGTCTATATCTGACCTGGCGCCGCCATGCTCATCACAGTCACTCTGGATCAGACAGTGTAGGGAGAGCTGCTGCTGCGTTAGGGAGAGATTTGATCGTGCATTAGGTAGTGTAGTGAGAAAAACCGCACATTACACATATCCATCTCAACAAACAGTCCTTCTGAGGACTAATCCATCTGCAGAGATATCAGGCAGGCAGTGTATATAGGCAGGCAGGCAGGGTATATAGCAGACTGCAGTGCATATAGCACAAGAGGCTCCATTCCAATTCTGCCTTCTGCTGCTGTTAGATATTTCTATACAAAGGCCCAGGTCTCAGGGGCGAGGAATACTTTTCTTTGGATCTTAATCCTCATTATTTGCTTATAAAGCAATCCAGAGAACACCGTTTTTCTGCACCATTTGCTTGTTGGCACTGCAGAATACAGCCAGGTCCTTTCCATATTAGAGCGATAGAAATCCAGCTATTTAAAACTGTGTTTTCTCCGTCACACGGATCACATATACGTTGTCAGAAAATACTGCCATTTCTGGCCTCCATTTTTTCAGTGTGTCAGTGAAGCAATTCACAGCAGTTTGCTGTTCACACTACTTACCTACAGGCCAGGAATTTAAAACTCTGTTTTTTCCATCACACCGATCACATATAACTTCGCTTCAAACTCAGTCATTTGTAGTGAGCGTGGAAGATACTATCCTCCATTTAAAATGGGCAAGGCACGTGTCAAGGGACGGGGAACTGGACGTGATGGTAATGGTGCATGCAGAGGCCGAGGACAAGGCCGTGGGCAAGCCGAAATTGTGCCACAGCAAACACCCACATCTTCTCGCCTGACCTTCCTGTCCCAATTTCTAGGGGACCGCAGCACACCACTATTGAACCCAGATCAGTGTCAAAAGGTTGTTGGTTGGATAGCGGATAATGCTTCCAGTCACTTAGCCACCACCACCACCACCCTGTCTTCTACACGGTCAAGTCTCAGTAGCCATGAGTCTGGACCTCATATTCCTCACCCTGATCCTCCTTCCTCCCACCATGCCGAGTACCCAGAGACAACTGATCCCACACTTGGACAATCTGAAGAGCTGTTCACTTTTCCATTTATAGATTCGGGCCTCTCGCCCGGTCCACTTGAAGCGGGGCAAGAGGAGATCACGTGTAGCGATGCCCAAATATTTGAGCAGCCACGGTCACATGAAGGCGACGGTGGGAAACTGTCACAAGAGGTGGACGATGATTAGACACAATTGGCAGAAAGTCAGGAATAGTACCAGGGTGCAGAAGTGGGTGACTAGGTGGTGGATGATATAGTAACTGACCCAACCTGGCAGGAGGACATGCAGAGCAAGGACAGCAGCACACAGGGGGAGGGAGGCAGAGCACCCCAACAGGCAGGAAGAAGCAGTGTGGTGGCCGCAGACAGAAGGCAGGCTACCGTTTCCCGTAACACCAACACGAAGGAAGTTGTCACTACAACTGTTAGGTCTTCCCGAGTCTGGTTGTTTTTTAAAGACTCTGCCGATAACTCCAAAAAGGCCATTTGCATCACGAGCCAGACCAGCATCAGCAGGGGTGGCAAAACGACCAGCCTGACCACCACCAGCATGATCAGGCACATGGCAGCAAATCACTCGACTTTGTGGGCCGAACACCAGGGTCCAGGAACAGTGTCTACAGGTGGCACCATTGCTTCTTCTGCTGTTGTGCATGCAAGTCAATCCCCTGTCCATAGTGCATGCAAAGATGCCTCCTGCCCTGCACCTGTCATTGCACACTCTCAAGTAGCAGCATCAGGAAGCACGTCCATGTCCTTCTCCCAGCACAGCGTTCAGTTGTTCATACTCCAGTCCTTGGAATGCAAGCGCAAATATGCAGCCAACGTCCCACAGGCCACACTACTAAATTCTCACAATTCACGACTGCTTGGCTCGAAATGTTGCCTTTTAGGCTTGTGGAGACAGAAGCATTCCGCAACCTGATGGCGGCGGCCGTCCCTCGGTACTCTGTCCCCAGCCGCCACTATTTCTCCCAGTGTGCCGTCCCCACATTACACAAGCACGTGTCCCAAAACATTAGCCGTGCCCTCAACAACGCAGTTACCGGTAAAGTCCACCTAACCACGGACACGTGGACAAGTGCTTGTGGGCAGGGACGGTACATCTCGCTGATGGCACACTGGGTTAACATAGTGGAAGCCGGGACCCAGTCGGACCTTGGGACAGAACACGCCCTCCCGACGCCAAAGATTGCAGGCCCTAGGTCAATCAGGGTTGCCCCCACGGTCTACAGCTCCTGAACCTCATGCTCCTCAGCCTGCTCCTCCTCCTCAGCCTCCATCTCCGAAATGACCACATCAGTCACAAGCTGGAAGCACTGCAGCACTGCCTCGGCCAAGCGGCAACAGGCTGTGCTGAAGCTAATATGCTTAGGTGAAAAAACACACAATGCTGAAGAGTTATGGCCAGCTCTGAAAGAGCAGGCAGATCTGTGGCTCAAACCGCTGAACCTACAGCCAGGCATGGTCGTGTGTGACAATGGCTGGAACCTGGTGGCGGCTCTGAGGCGAGGCGAGCTCACACACGTACCATGCCTGGCCCATGTGCTTAACCTCGTGGTTCAGCGGTTACTCAAATCCTACCCGGAGCTGCCGGATCTGCTTGTTAAAGTATGCCGCCTGTGTGCCCATTTTAGAAAGTCAGCTACAGCTTCCGCCGCCCTTGCAGTGTTTCAGCAGCGTTTGCAGCTTCTGGCTCACAGACTGGTGTGTGATGTCACCACACGTTGGAACTCTACATTGCAGATGTTGGGAAGGATTTGTGAGCAGAAGAGGGCAGTTGTTGAGTACCAGCATCAAAAAGGCTATCGGTATTCAGTTCAGACTCCACACATAAGACCTCAGTAGTGGATGTGGATGTCAGACATATGTACCATCCTCCAAAACTTTGCGGACTCCACCAAGATGGTGAGCGGCGATGACGCCATAATTAGCGTCACCATCCCGCTTCTCTGTCTTCTGAAAAGCTCTTTGCTCACAATCAAAGATGATGCATTGCAGGCGGAGCACGATAAGATGGAGCAATTAACCATACAGGGTGATTACACACAGCCAAGCCTCATCTCATCCCAACGTGGATTGGGTGACAATGAGGAAGAGGAGGAGGAGGAAGGACAGGAACTAGTTTCATGCACTATAGACGGTGCTATCTGCACAGCTGTCATACCGTCTGTTCAGCGTGGATAGCCAGAGGACAGAGAGGAGGAGGAGGAGAGCATGGTCAGTCATCCTCTTGGTGAGGACACGGAAGTCTTGCCTGTTAGTAGTCTGGCACGCATGGCTGAGTTTATGTTATGCTGCCTTTCCCATGACCCTCGCATTCTCAAAATTTTAGGTCATTACTGGTTGGTGACACTTCTAGACCCACTCTACAAGGAGAACTTTATATCTCTTATTCCTGAGGCGGACAGGTGTACAAAAATGAGGCAGTACCAGAAGGCCCTTGTTGCGGAACTATTAAAAAAATTCCCATCTAAAAACGCTGGAGGCAGAGGGCACACTTCGTTCGACAACCAAGGCCCCCACTCTGTCACTTCTTCTCTCTGACTGAACACTGTTCTAAGATGGTGCCCTCTAGAACATGAGCCCAGGTGACCAGCAAACAATGGGCTCCTATCTACGCTCAGGAACCAACCCCTATCTGCTCCTACATCACTGGGTATTCCTACCCCCTCCCCACTCCAGCCAGGGACATGGTCTGTCGTGCCTGCATTTCTGTCTAATGGGAGCACCATTGAGCTGTCCCTCGGAAATGGGGTGAGTGTGCTGTATGCAGCTAACTGAACCCTGGTCCATACTCCATCCTTACCCGGGAGTGGAATATCACACCTCTGGCAGAGGTGCAATACCCCTGTAGCGGCCGAGCCCTCGGGGCGCTACATTTTTATGATGCCCGAAAAAAAAAAAATTTATACAGTATGTTCATGTATACCCCCCAGGAGTAAATGTTTGTCAGCCCATACACTTAGTGCATGGCATTACAAGTATAGGAGGCCCGCTCCTTTCTAATGGTAAAAAAAATTTATGATGCGCTCCTCCACGTCTCTTCCAAGGGCCATTGAAGTGCCTCCAAATTTTTGGCAGCCCTTGCAGTCACTGCATAGTCCAACACTATGGGAGACTCTCTCCTTTCTAATGGGAATTTGTCATTACTGTGGCCTGGTCTATGTGTCTTTAAATTCTTAGTGGGTTTTTCCTAAACTTGGTCAGCCGTTGGACTCACTGCATACCCTATAACTGTATAGCAGACCCTCTCCTTTCTAATGGGAACATGTCATATCTTGTTACTGTGGCCCTGCTCTGTGTGTCTTTAAATTCTTAGTGGGGATTTTCCTAAAATCTGTCAGCCGTTGGACTCACTGCATACCCTATAACAGTATAGCCGACCCTAGAATTTCTAATGGGAATTTGTCGTTACTGTGACCCTGCTCTATGTGTCTTTAAATTCTTAGTCGTTTTTTTCCTAAAATTGGTCAGCCGTTGGACTCACTGCATACCCTATAACTGTATAGCAGATCCTGTCCTTTCTAATGGGAGCATGTCGTACCTTGTTACTGTGGCCCTGCTCTGTGTGTCTTTAAATTCTTATTGAGGTTTTTCATTAAAATTTGTCAGCCGTTGGATTCACTGCATACCCTATAACTGTATAGCAGACCCTCTACTTTCTAATGGGAACATGTCGTACCTTGTTACTGTGGCCCTGCTCTGTGTGTCCTTAAATTCTTAGTGGGGTTTTTCCTAAAATTTGTCAGCCGTTGGATTCACTGCATACCCTATAACTGTATAGCAGACCCTCTCCTTTCTAACGGGAACATGTCGTACCTTGTTACTGTGGGCATGCTCTTTGTGTCTTTAAATTGTTAGTGTTTTTTTTCAAAAATTTTGGCCACCCTTGCAGTCACAGCATGGGCATTACCACTATAGAAGACCCGCTCCTTTATAATGGGAACATTTTTTTTACTGAGACCCTCCTCTATGTCTCTTCAAAGGGGTATTAGGTTGCGTCCAAATTTTTGACAACCCTTGCAGTCACTGGATGCGCAATAACAGTATAGGAAACCCACTTGTTAATAATGGGAACAACAAAGCATAGCCCTCTGATGGCTCTCTAACAATAGCTAGGGCCGACTGCTGGCCTTTTAAGAATAGTAAGGGCCGTCTGATGTCCCTATAAAAATAGGCTTTATGACTTTCAGAGTCCCTCCATCATAAATAAAACAGGATGTGTCTGATGACACCACATTGCCAGATGAGGTTGTAAAATGTTAAAGTGACATTTCCCGGTGAATGCATTTTTCATAAAAAATAACATAAAAAAACATAACAATAGGATCTTTCTTTAGTATAAAAAACAGCATCACCAATTTAACCTCAATGTAATCACATTGTTCAGCTCATGTACCTCCTCCTCCATCTCCGAAATGACCACATCAGTCACAAGCTGACAGCACTGCAGCACTGCCTTGGCCAAACAGCAACAGGCTGTGCTGAAGATAACATGCTTAATGCTTAATTGACAAACCGCCCAGCGCTGCATAGTTGTTGAAAGCTGTAACACAGCAGCTTGATCTGTGGCTCTCACCGCTGAACATACAGCCAGGCATGGTCATGTGTTACAATGGGCGGAACCTGGTGACAGAGAAATGACAACCGGGGTAGATAAGGTTTCCCTCTATGCCAGTCCTTTCACAGAGCTAAAGAATATGGCTGTGGTGAAATACAACTCCCACTGAGAAGCTGTTTCAGATTGAAAAACATTGTGCCCACCAGAGGATTTGTTTCTGAGAGCTAACCTTTCTCCCCCCGCTCAAGAGCCCCATAGCAGCTGCAAAGTTAGCGCTATCATGAACTCTCCTGAGGTAGAAGCCAAGGCACACCAGAGAATTCTCTGGTGGGACTGTCCAACCCTGCTGAGAAGCAGTCCTGGCTAAGAAAAGTGTGTGGGAAGATTCCAGGACACTCTATTTTTACTGAGGAGGAAACACATGCAAACATGGGGAGAACATACAAATTTCTTGCAGATGTTGTCCTTGCTGGGATTTGAACCCAGGATCCCAGTGCTGCAAGACTTCAGTGCTAACCACTGATCCAATGTGCTGCCGTTCACCCTCTAATATCTAACAAGCTGGAGAAACTTGAACCTACTGCCACTCTATCATCAGCTCCTTTGTGAGAAAATTTATTTGGGCAGCCACTCAGTCTACCAAATAAAATTCCAGAGAAGGAAATTGAGGATGGCTTCGCTACTGGTACTGGGGGCAGTGCTAATACCATGGTGTTGTACCATAGTTTGCTGGAAATATTCCAGGCTGGTAGGAGGCAAGAAAATTCCCACAGAAAAGTACCAGCAGTAATGTTCAGACCACATTTCAAGTGCAAGCAGCTTTAGAGGACTTCCTGGGAGAAATGACACGCAGGGTAGATACGGTTTCCCTCTATGCCAGTCCTTTCACTGAGCTAAATACAACTCTTATCAAAAAAAGTTGTGGACTGGCTCCGTACCGTCCCTGGCCACATTCACCTGTCCACGTGTTTGTGGTTAGGCAGTCCTTCTTAGTAAGTGCACTGGGTAGGGCATGGGTACTGTTCTGGGACCCGTGCTTGTGGAAGGCGAAGGCGATACCGGGAAAATTACTGGCGGCTGGGGACCGAGTATGGACACCCGGCCGCCGCCTGCATGAGGTTGTGAAAAGCTTCCACCTCCACAAGCTTAAAAGGCCATATTTCAAGTGCAAAGAGCTGCCCAGAAATCTGTCAGTTTAGTGTTGCGGTCTGGGGGTGGGTGGGTGGCTGGCTGCATACTTGCAATTGCATTCCAAGTAAAAGAAAACTAAGCAGATGATGGCCTCTATCATCATCATGGCCTCACCTCGGCACTATGAACTCTCCTGAAGGAGAAGCCAGGGCCCGCCAGAGGAGTCTCCGGTTCTCTGGTGGGCCCGTCCAACCCTGCCGAAAAGCAGCCCTGGCTAAGAAAAGTGTGGGGGAAGGTTCCCGGACACTCTATGGCTGCTTTTTTAATGCGGATCGGCCATGCTTATGCATGTTATTTCTCAAAACGCATTACGGATCAGGCCATTTTCCAACTCTGTATTCAAGAAATTAAATGCGCAAAAAAAGATGTGTGTGTGTCAAAGCACCATTGACAAGTGCGAGTTGATGTTGGATGGGCTGCCATTGCTTCTGCAACAAGCTCATTTACAGGATTTTCTGGGAGAAATGACACGCAGGGTAGATACGGTTTCCCTCTATGCCAGTCCTTTCACCGAGCTAAATACAACTCTTAGCAAAAAAAGTTGTGAACTGGCTCCGTACCGTCCCTGGCCACATTCACCTGTCCACGTGTTTGTGGTTAGGCGGTCCTTCCCAGTAAGTGCACTGGGGCGGGCACGGGTAATGTTATGGGAGCCGTGATTGTGGAAGGCGGAGGCGATACCGGGAAATATAGTGGCGGCTGGGGACCGAGTATGGACACCCGGCCGCCGCCGGCATGAGGTTATGAAAAGCTTCCGCCTCCACGAGCCTAAAAGGCCACATTTCAAGTGCAAGCAGCTGTCAAAAATTTGGCAGTATAGTATTGCAGCCTGTGGGTGGGTGGCTGCCGGCATTCTTGTGCTTGCATTCAAAGGAATGGGGTAGGGACAACTGAACACTGCAGTGGGACAAGGACGTGGACGGTGATTGTTTCAAGTCTGCAACGACAGGTGCATGGCGGGAGGCATCTTCGCATGTGCCAAGGATCACTTATGATGGGCACACATTTAGGCAGTGACCTGGGAGTCAGAGATGTTTCCAGAGGTCTTCCCCTTGCTGCTCCCATGTCTTTTCAGCACTGTATGCATGTGTCTGATGATGTGTCACACACCACATGGCCAGATAAGGTTGTAAAATGTTAAAATGACATTTCCTGGTGAATGCATTTGTCTTGGTTGAAAGCAATGCAAAAGTGCAAAAACGTGTCAAAAATGCTACGTGTGTAGGAGTATTTTTGTTTTTGTTCATTTATTTTGCCTTATATACAAGTCATCACCCTGGAAAGGATGTTCCTTACGCCGTAAAAGTGGCGTAATACTCTGACGACGTTGTTGACAGCAGTGTTCTGGGAGTCAGAGATGCTTCCAGGGGTCTTCCCCATGTTGTTCCCATGTCATTTGAGCACAGTTCCCATCGATTTGGGTAATTTTTAGGCCCTCTGCAGACCGCCGTGGGGAGCCACCTGAAAAATGCTCAAGTTTCCCCTAGACTTATATTGGGCTCATTGCTCGGGTTGAGCACCCGAGTATTTCAATTTGCTCGACCCGAGCAACGAGTACTCGAGCATTTTAGTGCTCGCTCATCACTAATGACAACCAAAAACATCCAAATAATCCTGATCAAAAAGTTCACATACCCTGGTGATTTTGGCCTGATAACATGCACAGAATTTGACACAAATGGGTTTGAATGGCTACTAAAGGTAACATCCTCACCTATGACCTGTTTGCTTGTAATCAGTGTGTGTGCATAAAGCTGAGTGAGTTTCTGGGATCCAGCCACTGACTTTTCTGGATTTTGAGATGGGGAAAGCAAAAGAATTATCAACGGATCTACGGGAAAAGGTAGTTGAACTGTATAACACAGGAAAGGGAGGCAAAAAGAGTATAACACAGGCAAGGGATACAAAAAGATATCCCAGGAATTGATAATGCCAGTCTGCAGTGTTCAAACTGTGATTAACAAATGGAAAATCAGATGCTCTGTAAAAACCAAACCACAGTCAGGTAGACCAACAAAAATTTCAGCCACAACTGCCAAGAAAATTGTTCGGGATGCAAAGAAAAACCAACAAATAACATCAGCTGAGAACACACTTAGGGGTGTACTCACTTTTGTTGCCAGCGGTTTAGACATTAATGGCTGTGTGTTGAGTTATTTTGCAGGCACACCAAATTTACAGTTAAACAAGCTGTACACTGACTACTGTACATTGTATCAAAGTGTCGCATCTTCAGTGTTGTCCCATCAAAAATATATATATGTATTCCGGCCCATTTTTGGAGTTTTGTGTGAAATTATGTCCAATTTGCCTTTTTTTTCTCAGTTTTTTTGTGTTGTTCCAATAAACACAAAGGAAATAAACATGCGTGTAATAAAACATGTGTAATTTTCTGAAACAATTTCAAGGGTGCCAGCACTTTCCGCCATGACTGTATATGCAAGTAGAGTCCTTAACCCCTTTACAACCCAAAGTGGTTTGCACGTTAATGAGAAGGCCAATTTTTACAATTCTGACCACTGTCACTTTATGAGGTAATTACTCTGGAACGCTTCAACGGATCCCCCTGGTTCTGAGAATATTTTTTCATGACATATTGTACTTTATGATTGTGGTAGAATTTCTTCGATATCACTTGTGTTTATTTGTGAAAAAACAGATATTTGGCGAAAATGTTGAAAATTTTGCAATTTTCAAAATTTGAATTTTTATGCCCTTAAATCGGAGAGATATGTCACACAAAAAAAGTTAATAAATAACATTTCCCATATGTCTACTTTACATCAGCACAATTTTGGAACCCAAATTTATTTTTATTAGGGAGCTATAAGGGTTAAAATTGACCAGCGATTTCTCATTTTTCCAACAACATTTACAAAACCATTTTATTAGGGACCGCATCACATTTGAAGTCACTTTGAGGGGTCTTTATGACTGAAAATACCCAAAAGTGACACCATTTTTAAAACTGCACCCCTCAGTGAATCGGGTCATCATGGCAACATCCGGGAAGCCGCGGCACACATTGCTGGAAACCGGCAGGAGAGGTGACTATCCCGATCACCTCCCCTTGCCCCCGCAATGCTGCGAACGACTTCGATCGCAGCATTGCGGGGGTTAATGTGCGGGACCTCTCCCAGCACATAGCACCGGGTGTCAGCTGTGACAATCAGTTGACACCCGGCGGCGATCACGCCCGCACAGCCTGTGTGCGGGCGCGATCGCAAAGATGTACTAATACATATCAGGCTCTTAAGTCCCAGGGCGCAGCTACGTATCAGTACGTCTTGGGCTTTAACCCCTTAATAACATCTGACGTACTAATACGCGTCTGTGCCCTGGGACTTAAGAGCCAGACTCGTATTAGTACGTCATCGCGATCGCGCGCGCACATAGGCTGTGCGGGCGCGATCGCCGCCGGGTGTCAGCTGATTGTCACAGCTGACACCCGGTACTATGTGCAGGGAGCGGTCCTGCACCGCTCCCAGCACATTAACCCCCGCGATGCTGCGATCGAAGTCGATCGCGGCATTGCGGGGGCAAGGGGAGGTGATCGGCGATACTCACCTCCTCTTCCGGCTTCCAGCGCAGTCTGCAAAGGCTTCCCGGGTGTTGCCATGACGACCCGATGTCGTCATGACAACATCCGGGTCACCAGAGAGCAGGAAGATTGCTTGGACATGCGCAGTGCATCTCCAAGCAATCTTCACACTGTGCATTTCTGACAGCCTTCATGGCATAGGGATGGTGCTCCATTCCTGTGCCATGCAGGCGATCAGAAAAAAAAAAAGTGAAAGTGCCAGAGTGGGACAAAGTAATAAAGTGTATAAACTGTGTGAAAGTGGAAAAAAAAAAAAAAAATGTGCAAAAATATTATAAAAAAATAAAAAAAATAATACACCAAAAATAAAAATATAATGTACCCATCAATAAATATTATTATAAAAAAAATATTTGGTATCGCCGCGTCCGGAAAAACCTGACCTATAAAACTGTCCCACTAGTTAACCCCTTCAGTGAACACGGTAAAAAAAAAAAAAAAAAACGAAGCAAAAAGCAATGCTTTATCACCATACCGCCAAACAAAAAGTGGAATAACACGCGATCAAAAAGACGCATATAAATAAAAATGATACCGCTGAAAACGTCATCTCGTCCCGCAAAAATCAAGCCGCCATACAGCTCCATCAGCCGAAAAATAAAAAAGTTATAGCTCTCAGAATAAAGCGATACTAAAAAATATTTTTTTCTATAAAATAGCTTTTATTGTGTATAAGCGCCAAAACATAGAAAAATGATACAAATGTGGTACCGCTGTAAACGTACTGACCCGAAGAATAAAGCTACCTCATCAATTTTACCACACGCGGAACAGAATAAAAAAAAAACAATTCCTGAATTGTTGGTTTTTGTTTATTCTGCCTCCCAAAAATCGGAATAGAAAGCGATCAAAAAATGTCACGTGCCTGAAAATGGCACCAATAACAACGTCAAGTCATCCCGCAAAAAACGAGCCGTCACATGACTGTCTGCCAAAATCTGGAAAAATTATAGCTCTCAAAATATGGCGATGCAAAAACTAGATTTAAAAAAAAATGCGTCTTTTAGTGTGTGACAGCTGTCAGTCATAAAAACCCCATATGATTCTGGCATTGCTTTAATCACACCGACCCGAAGAATAAAGTCGTCTAATCACTTATACCGCACAAGGAACGGCGTCAAAAATAAACTCTTGGGTTAGGATTGGGCTAGGGTTAGGGCTGGGTTTGGGGCTAGGGTTGTGCTGGGGCTAGGGTTGTGCTGGGGCTAGGGTTGTGCTGGGGCTAGGGTTGTGCTAGGGTTAGGGCTGGGGTTGTGCTAGGGTTAGGGCTGGGGTTGGGATTTTTTTCAAAAGTAAGAAAAAAAGATGACGATATGGCGACTAGTGTTGAGAGCAAGTGCTCGCTACTTGAGTTTGCATCGGGTGCTCTGGTATGCATTGAGTATCGTGGGTATTTGAGTGACATGCTCGAGTCTCTGCCCCATATGCTTCGCGGCCAAAAAACTTTACGGGGATTGCCTGCCATGCACGAGCGATCCCCACATGTTTATTTTGGGGTGTCTAATAACCGTGAAACATGCGGGGCAGGGACTCGAGCATGTCACTCGAGCACACGCTGTACATGGTGCATACCTGAGTACCCGATGCAAACTCAAGTAGCGAGCACTTGCGCTCAAGAATAATGACAACTTATTCAATATGATGACCTAATGTAAACAAATTCTGTGCCGTACCTCTGGGTTCAAAATGTTCACTATACACCTTAATAAAATCCTTGAGGGGTATAGTTTCCAAAATGGGGACACTTGTGGGGGAGCTCCACTGTTTAGGCACATCACGGGCTCTCCAAACGCGACATGGTGTCCGCTAACAAATTGAATGGAAAATCGGCTCAAATTGTTAGCGGACGCCATGTTGCGTTTGGAGAGCCCCTGTGTGCCCAAACATTGGAGCTCCCCCACAAGTGACCCCATTTTGGAAACTAGACCCCCGAAGGCACCTATCTAGATGCATAGTGAGCACTTGGAATCCCCAGGTGCTTCACAAATTGATTCGTAAAAATGAAAAAGTGAAAAAAAAAAACACTTTTTCATTTTTATGAATCAATTTGTGAAGCACCTGGGGTTCCAAGTGCTCACTATGAATCTAGATAGGTGCCTTGGGGGGTCTAGTTTCCAAAATGGGGTCACTTGTGGGGGAGCTCCAATGTTTGGGCACGCAGGGACTCTCTAAATGCAACATGGTATCCGCTAACAAATTGAATGGAAAATCGGCTCAAATTGTTAGCGGATACCATGTAAAGTAGACATGTGGGAAATGTTATTTATTAACTCTTTTGTGTGACATATCGCTCTGATTTCAGGGCTTAAAAATTCAAATTTTGAAAATTGCAAAATTTTCAAAATTTTCGCCAAATTTCCGTTTTTTTCACAAATAAACGCAAGTGATATCGAAGAAATTTTTCCACAATCATGAAGTACAATATGTCACGAAAAAACAATCTCAGAATCAGGGGGATCCGTTGAAGCGTTCCAGAGTAATTACCTCATAAAGTGACAGTGGTCAGAATTGTAAAAATTGGCCCGGTCATTAACGTGCAAACCACCCGCGGGGCTTAAGGGGTTAAAGAAGTTAAAATTATGTGAAAATGGGAAAAGTCACAAAACTTTGCAACTTTTCAAGAGCTTTATGCCAGTTTTCTGGCAAAAACACTGGTGAATCGGGTTCATAATCTCTAATCCTTTCAGCTCCCTTTAATTAGACTACTTTCAACAAACTAATTATAAGTATTGGGTCTGTTTTTTTTTTAATGCTTTTAAAATAATTGTAAATATTTTCAATCCCCTTTTGTTATAAGGATTTCCCAAAAATTAGCTAATCATAGGTTGTCCTGCATTCGTGACAGTGATTGACTGCGCGGTCACTTGGAAGTTTACATTGGCATCACTACAGGGCCGGTAAAGAAGGACTGTCAGGGACCCCCAGAGTGTGGTAAAATGCGCCAACTAATTCATAATTCATTTAATTCTCACACAATATACTAAGTTAGTGTAAGTCTACAAAAAAGCAACAAAACTTGGTGCTAAAAAAATTGAGCATAACTTTTTGAAAAATGAACCAGGTTATGCCAAATCTTACATATTTTGTGACTTTGTGATCAGTTATCAACACAAATATTTTACTCAAATTACCAGATCGATGGATAAGCATTGGGACTTTTCCCTAAATCTCTCCAAAACATCACCGCTTATAGAAGACCACCCTCATATCCAGATCAGATTTTCTGTGAGAGATGCCCAGATTCACAATATAGTATGCCTACTGGCCATCTATGAGAAGTCCACCCCAATGGAAGTCCAGTTATTAAAGAGGATTTTACTGTTTATATAAGGGGCAGACAATGACAGTGAAGGGCCCTTAATCAGGACTTCTGATCTGGGCCCCCCACCCTCCATCAGGCACCACCTACATATACATTTCCATGTATATTTATATTAGGCACACATATAAAATTTGCACATGCTAATACTCTATACACATTTTAACGTATGCATATACATAGTGCACACAAACATAAAATACAGACATACACATAAGATGCACATACACAGTATACAGTCCCGGTAGTCCTCATAGTTTTAAGCATGGACCCTGGCAAATTGTAGACGGACTTTTATTGTTCATGGGCTTTAAGGGAGAGAGGCTTCCTTTGTGGAGGACACTCATGAATGCCATTCATTTGCAGTGTACACCGTGTCGTGTTATGGAAAACACTCGCCCTGGTTTGGCTTTCTACTTCTTCAGCTAATAGCAATGAATTTGCCTGTCGATTTTCTTCTCATCAGAAGATGCTTTTGTTTAGATGTTAACTTCCATCTGACTGATAAGAAAAGCTTTGCTGATCTTCTTGTAGACTTCACATTTATTGCAAAGAAATTATTTTCTTTCTCAGGTTTTGTGACATTTCCCTTCTATGTGGTGCCACTTACCCTTCTCATCAGAGGACGCTTTTGTTTAGGTGTTAACTTCCATAGTCGGCCTGGACGTCTCTGTAAGATGGTTGCAGTTCCATCTTTGTTATAGTTTTGCATCACTTTTGCTACAGTATTCTGACTGATAAGTAAAGTTTTGCTGATCTTCTTGTAGACTTCACATTTATTGCAAAGAAATTATTTTCTTTCTCAGGTTTTGTGACATTTCCCTTCTATGTGGTGCCATTGCTGATAGCATGAAATGGGAAGGAGTTTTCTTTATTAAGTAACTTCCTTTTACAGACACCTGTCTGCTGGACATCTGTTTAATGAATAATTACACTTACCTGTGGTTCAGTTCTTGTTAATTAGAATTTTGTTGTCTAAACTTAGCTTTTCTCTTAAGACTGTTACTGGGATGTTCTCATTTTTGAAACATGATCTTGAATGAGTTTGTTAAGAAAATTACTTTTTTGGGGTCTGCAAAATACCAAATCTTGTTTGCATTCAATGGCTCAAATTTGCGAGAGTATTTTGTAGTATGGTATCCCATATAAAATGATGATTCTGAAAGGAAACTACAGGTTTGCTGACAAATCTATTTGGGTGTACTGATTTATGCTAAACACTGTATATATATATATATATATATATATATATATATATATATATAAACCTTATAAGTTTGGTATCACAGTAATCGTACTACTGACTCTGAATCATTTTGCCAGTTTGTTTTTACAACACAATACACACTGTAAAATGAAGGAGCCCAAACCTGGCATTTTTTCTCATTTTTCAACACATTATATGATAAAATGAATGGTGTTGTTCAAAACTACAACACTAAGCGTCAGCACACTGTGATTTGCTGATCTGTAAGATGCGTTCTTTGTGCTGTGAAAATACACAGCTGTGATATCTCACCAAATATTCATAGTGGGAACTTAAAATTATGTTTTTCTGCCATGATTAAGGATGGTTTGGATGTATGAAACATGTTGACCTTTTATTTCTATCTTTGTGGAATTAAGGCTGCATGAACCAGTCACCAACCATTATCTGTATATGTACAAATATTAAGTGCTACTGAGTGCTGTAGGAAAAACTTAGAATAGTGAGGTGATTTGATAGTCCTGCCACAAATAATCTGTTTCTACTGCACACTTAAAATCTCTGATAGTGGGAATGAACATGATTGCCTGCAGTAGTGCACTCCTGAGAGCTGGTGCAGCAGAGAAAATGTCTTGGACATGAGAGTGGGAGGTCCTGATTATGGAGGATGTTAATCTTAGCTCATTGGAGTGTAGATATGGTAGAGATGCAGGACTGTGCAGCAGGGTGCAGAGGTTTGTGGATGAGTGTAATGACTGGTACAGGGTGGAGGCACCAGTGTAACTGCTGGACAGAAATATGAGACTGACTGCTGCATTAAGGATAATGAGAAATACATTTAGTGAGAAGAAGAGCAATTAGTGAGTTACAAGTATTTGTGAATTCAAGACAAAAAGGAATCAGAGCAACAGTAACAGATTTTACTTTTTTTTAATTAATAATGGGATGAATAAAATCGTGAACATTATCAAAAGACTAAATCAAAGTCAGGAAGATAGCCGAGGTCAGATACTAGGTGATCAGTAAATGACAAGTCAGACGAGCAGTATGAATACCGCGGAGCCCGATGACAGAGGCGTTACTGAAACTTGTCCAGGTTGACCAGTCAGAAGGCCACAGGTAGATGGTGAAGGTCCTTCTATACAGCTCCAGCAGTGATGATGGATCTGCTGGACTTCAGGGCGCTAGATGCTTAGGTGTCCCGTCTTTTAGATGGTTTTAGGGCAACAGTGACAGCATGCAAATGAACGAGCAGCCCTGGATAATCCACGCCGGCAGGATGATAAGATCCGGCGGAAGATGGAACCTATGACAAGAGAAATAAATATAATGTAAGTGATGGGACTCCATATTACATGATAATGCTGTGCAGTCACTGTGGCCGGACGGCAGAGGAATATTATCATACAGAGGTCAGGGGTCATTGTCAGCAATCATACATGTGACAATCCCATCACTGACAGATGACATCTACTCCACATGAATTATTCTCACTGACATCACACAACATGGAGTTGATTCTCACACTTACCTCGTCTCTTTTTCCCATTTTTTCCATTTTCTGAGTTTTGTTGCTCCATACTCAGATTTATTGCCGATTTTCTTTCTTCATGAGATGGAAATTCTGATGAAAAATTAAAAAAAAAAAATCAATAACAATATCTTCTTATAGGATCTGCTTTGTCATAATATGGATAACATAAGAGACCTATAGTATTGTATAAAACCATGTGGGAATATTTGAGCCTTGAAGTCACCATTCACATTGTTGGTGCTGTAGACATGTACTTACCTGGCAATGGGGACGAGGGTGGCAAGATGGTAACAGCATCGTCTGTGTTACATACAGGAACAGATACTTTCTGCCTGTTTGAAGAAGAAAAACATGTAAATCTCAAGTAAACTCCATATAAAAGGGGTTGTCTCACTAGAAGAACACCGACTATAAGGACTAGTAGGACATATGACTGTCATAGTGGGGAAGGTCTTCTGCTCAAGACTACCTTTTATAGAGAGCTGAGAGGAAAACAACTACCAAGAATGGCCGGCATTTCATACTACATCTCTCCTACAGTGAGGGCAGCACTAAAAGTGCATGACCGGCCACAATTATGGGCTGTTATATCCAACAATTCCGAAAGCTGAAAGCACAATGACCCATAACCATGGGGCGGTGGATGCTGCATTTGATATTATGGTATTTATGTCCTATATTTGATGTTGTGCACATATATCAGCCTGGAGCTCCCAGTAATGACCCCATAATCTACTCACATTTCTGAGATGTTTGTGTTGGATTCTGGTGTACACTCTGGAGGGGCCTTGGGATCCTCGTTGTTCACCATCCCGTTAGTGGTGGTAGAGTGCTAAATGTGGATAACAATAAGTTATTAAATATATATACTTTTTAATTTTGTAGATCCTTTTTTGTACATATTTTGGATTTATCGATCACATACTTACTTTAGAAAGCCTCTCAGAAGATGATGATGCAAATATTCGGAAGATAAAGTTCTCATCGTCCTCACTTGTGCCCTCCTTATCCTCTGAGATCAGATGGTTGTTTTCATCAGAGTGATCTACAAGACATAGGTAAGGAAGGATTGTTAGAGGGTGTCAGTATAACACAGTCGCTATATCTCACTAGGTTAAAAGATGATGCAACGTAATAAACAGAATACATGAAAAAAAACTCCTGTACAAAATTAGGGAAATAGGGATACAGTACGAACCCATGGTCAACATAGCTGAGATCCATGAAACATGGATAACATAGTAGACCAGAAAAACCATGTGGAAATATTTGAGCCTTGAAGTCAACATTCACATTGTTGGTGCTGTAGACATGTACATACCTGGCAATGGGGACGAGGGTGGCAAGATGGTAACAGCATCGTCTGTATTACATACAGGAACAGATTCTTTCTGCCTGTTTGAAGAAGAAAAACATGTAAATCGTAAGTAAACACAGTATAAAATGGGTTGTCTCACTATAAGAACACTGACTATAAGGCCTAATAGGACATATGACTGTCATAGTGGGGAAGGTCTTCTGCTCAAGACTACCTTCCATGGATCAGAACACAACTACCAAGAATGTCTGGCAAGTAATACTACAGCTCTCCTACAGAGTAGGCAGTGCTAAAAATGCATGACATGCCACAATTATGGGCTGTTATCTTCTGCATTTTCTGAAGCCAAAAGTACAATGACCGTTAACCATGAAACGGTGAATGCTGCATTTGATATTCTGTTATTTATGTCCTATATTTGGTGTTGTGTACATAGATCAGCCTGGAACTCCCAGTAATGAAGTAATGACCCTTTCTAATCTACTCACATTTCTGAGATGTTTGTGTTGGTTTCTTGTGTATACTCTGGAGGGGCATTGGGATCCTCATTGTTCACCATCCTGGTAGCGATGGTACAGAGCTAAATACGGATAAAAATAAGATATAAAATATTTTTTTATGTACTTTTAGAGTTCTTTTTCTTTTTTTTTACATATTTTGGATTTATTAATCACATACTTACTTTACAAAGCTTTTCAGAAGATGACGTAAAATTTTGGAAGTCAAGGCTCTCATTGTTCTCACTTGTGCCTTCCTCATCCTTTGAGACCAGATGTTTGTTTATATCAGAATGATCTACAAGAAATAGGTAATGAAGTATTATTAGAGGTTGTCAGTATAACACAGTCACTATTTATCACTAATATTAATGGGAACAGATGATCACATATTAGGGAAGATGAGACAAACAGTCGCTTAGTCTAGATGACGTCTCCTTCTACTTACTGATAAATAAGCTGGTGTCTGCGTCTGAAACAAGCTGAGGAACATACTCCAGCTCCTGGCTCAGAATGTTGTCAAAGTCCAAGTCACTCAGGAATGGATGAACCTTGATCTCAAATGCTCCTCCTAGAAAAAGAAAAACAAAAGTGATGCGGACATAGTCAGGGATGGCTCCATATCTGAACAGTTTATCGTAATCTGAACTAATGACAAAACTGAGCCGACATGAAGGAAATAAACTGGAAGTCTTAGTGTGGAGAACTAGAAATACAGTAGATGAGCTGATAGAGAAATGCTGATCTTCATGGACATGAGCGATATGTCCTTGGTCTAATAAGGGAATATTAATACTAGTATATCTGTTACCTGTCCCAAGTCTACGCACAGGATTTCTTCTGAGCAGCTCAGTGATGAGATTCTGAGCATCCAGGGGTGGAGCGCGATCACAATTCCAAATTAGTTCTCCTGTTACATAGAAAATTACAGAAAATAAAACCTCTTTACTGGACTGTAACTTAGAGCAAAGGAAATAACTAAACAAATGTAACCAATCAACGCAATGATCGGATTATTCTACTCACCAATGACAACCCTTTTATAAAGCTCAGTGAGGGAATCAGAATCAAATGGTACACATCCCAGCAGGAATTTATACAGGATGATCCCCAATGACCACCAGTCAACAGGTCTTCCATAGCCTTCTTTCAGGATGATCTCTGGGGCTATGTAACATGGGGTGCCACAGAACTGGAAACCAACAGAACATAGAGATGAGAATCGATGAAACAATTATTATGACAAGATATCATCGTTAAAACACAATGCAGAAGATAAAATATTAGTGGAAAAGTTCTCTAGAAAGGAAGAACGTAGAGAAGAGACAATAGTGTGATGAGATTTGCAAATAACAAGCTAAGTTCTTGTAGGTGATGCTGACCTCACGGTCCTGGAACTCTCTGGAGATGTCCACTGCTAATTCCTTGTAGGTGTTGGTTTTCGGTATCATTAGACCAAGTTTTGAAATCCCAAAATCGGTAACTTTAATATGTCCAGTAGATGTAATCAGGAGGCTGCAAAAGAGAAGATGGTTTTAGCCTCACAGACTGAATGATAATAAATGACAACTTTCCCCACTTTATTATACTTCGGGGGCACTTACTTTTCCGGCTTCAGGTCTCTGTGCACCACACCGTAACTATGCAGGTATTCCACGGCAAGTACCGCCTCTGCAAAGTACAAGCGGGCCATGGGGACAGAGAAAGGACCCCTGGTGCTTAGAAGGGTCCCACAGTCTCCACCTATAGAAGAAAGGAAATATGACCGGTGAGGGGTTTATACAGAAGATAACCATGATATACCACGAGCAGATAACCATGATGTATAATGAGCAGTGAGCGGAAACATCCTGGGGAGATCACACAGATAGTGGCGTACATAGAAATCACAAGACCCCATATCAAAAGTTGTAATTGCCCCCAACCCTAAAAAATAAAAAAGAAATATATTTATATCCCTGTTGAAGCAGCTTGGTGTTCTCACCAGCAATACAACTTTTATGGCCATTTTAGAGTATGATGCTCCCAAAAATGCCCACACCCACACTCAATGAGTATGGTATCCCCACAGTGAATCCTCCTAAGGAGGCCACCACTTAGAAGGAGGCCAGCCACAACCCCCTACTCGGTGTGATGGCACCCACAGCAACCCTCCCACTCAGGATAATGGTTCCCACAGTCCCCCACACAATATAATGGTCCGCATAACTCCCCACTCAGTATGATGTCCCCACACAGAATGGGGGCCTCCATATAGAGTGAGGACCCCCACAGCACCCCACTTAATATGATGACCTCCACTCAGCATTCACAGTCCCCCCATATCTAGTCATACGGCCCCCTTTCAGTATTTTGGCCCCTACTAGCCACCTACTCAGTATTTTTGCCCCCACCAACCCCACCTCCTTGAAGAAGCAAATACCGCTGAAATTGTGATGACAGGTGGAGGGATGCTGCCCACTGCCGAGCGTCGACAGACCCCCTCCGACTGATGAGCCCCATAGCGCCCCTGCACCAAGATCAATGAATTTACGAGCATCTTGGTAATAGATAACCTATGTAAATGCTCTGTGGGGATGTAACCAACAATGTCCTAATGATATGAGCAGTGATAAGATGAAAGCAGACATGGGCTGAATATAATACAATAGATGTGTCTTACCTCCTACATACTCCATGACCATACACAGGTGAGATCTAGTTGGAAAGGAGCAGAGCATGGAGACCACAAAGGGACAATCAGCAAATGTTAAGATGTCCCTCTCCAGAAAGGCCCATTCCAATCTCTGTGCAGTATTTAGGTTCCGCTTAGCCATTTTCTTCATAGCAAAGGTCTGGTGTGAGTCTTTATGATGCACTAAGTAGACGGCCCTGGAGAGAAGGAGAATCCATCGGTTATAATAAATCCTTATTAATAATCCATCTATAGAAATCATTATATGTTTAATACTGGTATCCAAGGGGTAACATTTCTCCTTGCGGAGAGTGAAATGTTAAGCTTGTCAAGGTGAGGAGACTTTTAAGCCTCAATGATCCTCTGGGAAATATGCAAATTGTCTCTTCAGAGAGGAAGAGAACTAGAACACTAGTGCCCCTTATAGGAAGTAGTAATCCTAAAAGTCAATATCGACCCTTTAACGAGCCTTATCATATGACATGGAATAATAGCCATAACCAAAATCTCAATTTTCGGACACTATGTTTTGGGGTACAAGCACTCATCAGTGCAAAGTGTGAGATATGGTTTGGCTGGGTGAGAGGCATCTGACCGGGATCCAAGCGGTAACGTTTCTCCTTGCGGAAAAAGCCATGTTAAGCATGTCAAGGTGAGGAGACTTTTAAGCTGCAATGCTCTTCTGGGAAATATGCAAATTGTCTCTTTTCAGAGAGGTAGAGAACTAGCACCCTAGTGCCACCTATAGGAAGTAGCAATCCTATTTCCCAGAGGAGCATTGCGGCTTAAAAGTCTCCTCATGTCCGCAAGGAGAAACGTCAACCCCTTGTATACCGGTCAGACACCTCTCACCCAGTCAAACCATATCTCACACTTTGCACTGAAGAGGGGCAGTACCCCAGAACACAGTTCCTGCAAATTGAGATTTTGGTTTTGGCTATTATCCTAAGTCATGTGACAAGGCTTGTTAAAGGGTCGATATTGACTTTTAGGATTGCTACTTCCTATAGGTGGAGTTCTAGTTTGCTTCCTCTCTGAAGAGACAATTTGCATATGTATAATACTAAAAGTCTGGCCGCCACTATAAATGCACATCTAGAAATACATAAAATAGCACTACATAGATCACCTATTGGAGGTCTCCACAATGCCACTTCTGCCGGAGCCATCACCCAGGTCACATTATAGATACGAGAATCTATCGAAATTCTCTTTGGGCAGATTCGCTATAACTGACCAAATACAATTTAGTGCAAATAAAATTGGTCCAAAATGAATGTGCTCCAGGGCTCTCTTCTGCTGCTGAGGCCAGTGATTGGGCCCACATGGTCATGGTGGAGGGTGTAGATGTCATTGACGTCAATATGGTGTCACCCTTCATGTGACCATGTGTAGCCAACTTCTCTGATCAGCTTCATAATGGAGCCCCCCCATCAAAACAAAGATCAGAGTGGAGAGCAGAAAAGCTCAGGTGGAGGAGGCAGCATAAGAACAGATGAGGGTCTAGCACAGGCGAATGTAATAATATTATATTATTATATATTATATTATGTGTAATTATATTATTTAAATCGCTTTCCTTACAGTTTGATTTGCTACAGATCATATAATTTCCCTATGATAACACTGAATGGCAGAGTGCAGGGGCAGAAGCATTGTCATAGGGAACCCTGAGAAATGTGGATTATGGCAACAGAAATCTCACCCAAAATTTCCACTGCTGATGAGTTTGGAAGTTTCATAGTCGCTCATATGCGGCTTTCTCGCCGGAACCAATGAATCGATCACGCTCTATAAAAGAATAAGAAATAATACTGATTTATTGAAGATGCAGGAAAAAAGTTACAGATGCAAAAACTTCTCCCCCCATATTATGTCCCAGATGATTTACACTGATATGATGTTGGGAGGATACAAACCGGACGCTGGGCAGACCTGGCGCTAGCACCCAGCACACCCAGGCAAGTGCCGGGGCCCTGAGTAGGCGAGGGGCCCACTTGCTGTCGGGCACCCTGGCGCGCTATGGGACCGGTGAGCAGAGGAGAGTGGTGCCAGCGCCAACTAGTGGGCCTTGCTCCCCCCCCCAATGCTTGCTCAGGACCACGGCCGGCACAATACTTACCTCTCCACAGCTGGTGAGCAGTGAGGTGAGCATTTGATTTTTTTTTTTTATGTATGGAGGTATGGGGCATTATATGGGGGGAGAAGTGACATCCTGCATGGGGCATTGTATGGGGGGAGGTAGGGAAATCCTGCGTGGGGTATTATATGGGGGGGAGAAGTGACATCCTGCATGGGGCATTATATGGGGGGAGTGACATCCTGCATGGGGCATTATATGGGGTGAGAGGTGACATCCTACATGAGGCATTATATGGGGGGGACATC
Source organism: Phyllobates terribilis (assembly GCF_046119375.1). Lineage (NCBI taxonomy): Eukaryota > Metazoa > Chordata > Amphibia > Anura > Dendrobatidae > Phyllobates > Phyllobates terribilis. The sequence goes on from NW_027362959.1 coordinate 3,374,997, forward strand.
CTGCATGGGGCATTATATAGGGGGGTGACATCCTGCATGGGGTATTATATGAGGGGGAGTAGTGACATCCTGCATGGGTCATTATATGGGGGGGGAAGTGACATCCAGCATAGGGCTTTATATGGGGTGAGAGGTGACATTCTGCATGGGGCATTATATGGGGGGTGACATCCTGCATGGGGCATTATATGGGGGGAGTGACATTCTGCATGGGGTATTATATGGGGGGAGAAGTGACATCCTGCATGGGGCATTATATGGGGTGAGAGGTGACATCCTGCATGGGGCAATATATGGGGTTAGAGGTGACATCCTACATGGGGCAGTATGTGTTGGGGGGACATCCTGCATGGGGCATTATATGGGGGGGTGATATTCTTCCTTATGTGGGGTGGGACATCCTGCATGGAGCATTATGTGGGGGGGACATCCTGCATGGGGAATTATATGGGGGGTGACATCCTGCATGGGGCATTATGTGGGGGGGATATCCTGCATAGGGCATTATGTGTGGGGGACATCCTGCATGGGGCATTATGTGGGGTGGGACATCCTGCATGGGGCATTATGTGGAGGGGACATCCTGCATGGGGAATTATATGGGGGATGACATCCTGCATGGGCCATTATGTGGGGGGGCACAGCCTGCATGGGGCATTATGTGGTGGGCACAGCCTGCATGGGACATTATGTGGGAGGGACATTCTGCATGGGGAATTATATGGGGGGTGACATCCTGCATGGGCCATTATGTGGGAGGGGGACATCCTGCATGGGGCATTATGTGGGGGGGGGGCACAGCCTGCATGGGGCATTATGTGGGGGGTCAAAGCCTGCATGGGGCATTATGTGGGGGTCACAGCCTGCATGGAGCATTATGTGGGGGGTCAAAGCCTGCATGGGGCATTATGTGGGGGGCCAGCCTGCATGGGGCATTATGTGTGGGGTCACAGCCTGCATGGGGCATTATATGGGGGCACAGCCTGCGTGGAGCATTTTATGGGGTCCATTATTCTATATGGAGCAATATATGGAGCTCATAATACGGTATAGAGGACTATGTGGTGCCATTATACTGTGTGGAGGACATTACTGTCCGGTCTGCACTGTGAGCTGTGAGGATTCGCCGCTTTCTGAGTTATTGTGGAATTTACAATAGATATCGCTCATGTAATGTAAGAAGTGAAATCTTCGGCCTTGTACTATATATATATATATATATATATATATATATATATATATATATATATATATATTTATCTGCGGTATCTGTGCATCATGAATCGTGGTATGTGTTAAAGGGGCCACTGAGACTCTTTCGCCCAGGGCCCACGAAATCCTGGAGCCGCCCTGCAACGGTCATCATACATTACTATAACATTCTGGATAATGTGGGAGATCACACAGAGGAGGACTTACAGGTAATCTGTCACCAGGTGTTTGCTATGTATTCTGAAAGCACCATGATGTAGGGGCAGAGACCCTGATTCCAGTGATGTGTTACTTACTAGGCTGTGTGTGGCTGTTTCAATAAAATCAGTAGATTATCACTAGAAGACTATCTGTCTAGCCAGGTAGTCCTATTGCTCTGTACCCCTGCCTCCACCACTGATTAGCAGCTTTCTGCCTATGCACAGTGTACACAGAAAGCTGCCAATCAATGGTGTGGGCGGGGTTATACAAGACTCAGCATTCAGAGCTCTGCAGCAGAAAAAAATAGTGATTTTATCACAACTACTCCACCGAGTAAAGTAATCAACACATGGAATCAGGGTCTCTGTCCCTGCATCATGCTTCTCTCAGACCAAATAGCATAAACCTGGTGACAGATTCCCTGTAATTCAAATGTAATTAACACCATAGGGTCATCTACACTTAGAATAGAGACGTCCCATGGTTGTATGGGGGATAATACTGGACGAGTCATTCACACCCCATGATCTGATGACACACACGCATCCCCCTCTATGATACTTACGGATTCTTGGATCTCCGGGATCTCACTAATTCCATTGTTAGGATTCGACAGCTCAGTTGTTTCTAAAATAATGATGAAGAAATGAAATGTATTAGAGGATATTATTCCTACATAGATAATACAGCAATATAACGGAGAAATGACAAGATGTCTGTAAATGGGATTAATACTCGTTATATGGGGATTCTAAATATGAGAATATACGGGGAATCCATAGATAAATGTAATGTAAATGATGGAGGAACCCCTTCATAAATAACAAAAGACTGACCATCACTTCCGAAAAGAAAATGGGTGTGAACAGGTGCATACTAAGAGTAGCCATCCAAATATATAACTAACAAAGTTGCACTCTGTAACGCTATAGCATGTAAACATGAAATAAATTAAATTTGAATTGCATTACTGCTGTAGAAAATAGGATAAAAGGAAGATACTTAGCACATAATTTGGCCAATTCATGCATGGCCAGCAGCCACGGCAAGGCGACCTTCTTTTTCTGGGTGCATGCCAAGTAGCCACGGCAAGGTGACCCTTTTTTTTGCTGGGTGCATGCCCAGCAGTCACAGCAAGACGACCTTCTTTTGCTGGGTGCATGCCTAGCAGTCACGGCAAGGCGACCTTTTTTGCTGGGAACCTATCTCCACACATCAGCCCGGGGTGGTTTTAATTACAACAGGATCCTACCTACCCATATAAATGTAGGCTTCAGCCTAGGAGAGGATTCACATTAGGAGAGGATTCCAACAAAAAGATCGCCTTGTCATTGGCTGCTGGGCATTCATGAATTGGCCAAATTATGTGCTCAGTATCTTAGTTTTTTCCCATTTTCTAGAGCAGTAATGCAATTTAAATTTAATTTATTTCATGTTACTTGCTATAGCACTGCAGAATGGACCCTCCATCACATGAATGAGGAAGCCCCCACCCACGCTGCACATACGAGTGATGGTAAGAGAGCTGAAACATAGGAGAGATTTGCAAATTAGCCTGGAAGTGCACTGGGGGCGTGTCACTGCACTTGGATTTCTTCTTTCACGCCCCCAGCGCACCTCCATTCTGATTTGTATATGGTGTCTACTTTACATTTCTCCTGACTGGCACATTGGATTTCTACAAACAATTATTATTAGGGGACAATGGCCTATACCGTCACACCACTACTTCTATATGTAACAATGTGCTGCCAGGTTCCCATTACACAGAGTAGAGAGTAAATCTAACATTATCCTCCGTCCTCTGTAATATCTGGACATTCCTTGTAGAAGGTCGGGTGATCGCTCACCTGTAATCAGATCGCTGTTCAGCTCCGGCTGACTCCTATTAGGGTCAGGGATTTTCGGGGTCACATTTTGCCCATATTTGGCGTCGCCTCCTGTTGTTTCCTGATAGATATAATATATATAATTAATATGTGGAAGATTTCACTAAATCACCAAATACATAAATCATGAAGGACTAAACCAACATTTACAGATGCACCAATTGTAACGATACAAATCCCGCGCCATCTTCAGACCTTTTCTCAGAAAGTCTCCTCAGATACGGTGGATTAAGATACGTCAATTAATATTGATCCTTACCGGGCGTTCCAATGAGCGTTCTAGTATAGACAGGACTTTTTCGGCCAGTTCTTTAAAGACAGCCAAATCTTCAGTCTGAGATCTTTCTTCAGCCTATAAAGAAGGAAAAATGGAAAAGAGAATTTTCAGATGAGAGCGATCAGAATGGAGGCGGAAATTGTATGTGACATCGGTTCTCTGTCTGCAGATACAATGACTACATACTGTATTTGGGGACTCGTTGTGTTTTACCATATTTTATGGACTATAAGATGCTTTTTTTTCCAAAATTTTTGACCTCCCTTCTAACACTCTCGCACCCCTCCAATCTATCCTAAACTCTGCTGTCTGACTAATCCACCTGTCCCCCCGCTATTCCCTGGCTTTTCCCCTCGCTCCGCCAATCCCGTCACTGGCTCCACATTACCCAGAGACTCCAGTTCAAGACCCTAACCTTGGCATGCAAAGCCACCCACAACCTGTCTCCTCCATATATCTGTGACCTAGTCTCCCGGTACTTACCTGCACGCAACCTCCGATCCTCACAAGATCTTCTTCTCTACTCCCCTCTTATCTCCTCTTCCCACAATCGCATACAAGATTTCTCCCGTGCATCCCCCCTACTCTGGAGCTCTCCACCCCAGCATATCAGACAGATTATTAATAATAATAATTGTCTGAATGTAGCTTACCAGGGGGGTGGCTGTGGTGGAGTGAGGTCACAGGAGGTGGGGTCACTGCTGCAGGAAGCCGGCAGTAGAAATGGGGCGCTCCTGCGGGCCAGCGGGGTGTCCAGGACGTGCGAGGCTGCGGGCCCTGGGCTTCAAGGAAATGTTAGCGGTGATTTAGGAGGGGAGTCCCCGCTCTGCCCATTGATTTTCTGGCGGTGGGCTTCAGGCAAATGGCCGCTGGAGGCAGTGCATGTGCAGATTTAGATCTCGGCTCAATGACGAGCTGAGATCTCAATTTGTGTATTGGCCATCTCCAGCAGCCTACTTCTTGAAGCCCACTGCAGAGAAATCAATAAGCAGAGCAGGGCCTCCCCTCCTGAATTACCGCTAACATTTCCTTGAAGCCCAGGGCCCGCAGCCTCGCACCTTCTGGACACCCCGCTCCTCCCAGCTTGGGGCCCACAGCAGCGCCCCACTCCTACTGCCGACTTCCTGCAGCAGCGACTCTGCCTCCTGTGACCTCGCTCCACTGCCACCACCCCCCTCAGTAAGAAACCGAAAATTCGGACTATAAGACAGGACTATAAGACAGACCCCCATTTTATTATAATAAATGTTTTTCCTATTTACCTCCCAAAAATTTTTGGTGCGTCTTATGGTCTGCAAAATACGATATATTAGAAGAAAAAGCTTCTATCCCTCCATTATTATCTATTAATATTGAGATGTTCTGTGCAGAGTGTCCGCCACTTACCTGGTGTAGTAATGTCCTGATGTTCTGAAGTAAATCCGTCAGATAGTCTGACGTTAGACGACGTTGTCGGTGTTTGGTCAGGCAATCCTTTACTAGCTCCATCACCAGCCGTTGAGTGAAGCTGAGGACGCCATCGGGTGGTAGAAGCACACTGTTAGGACGATTGATCATAAGGATCATCAATAGTGCTTTTACCTGAGAAATGTCCAAAACAATTCCAGCCATAGTGAAAAACTGCAAGTGCTATCAGTCACTATAGAGCCAAGAAAGGCACGGGTGAGCCTATGTGCATTGTATATATAGCGACTGTGAGCAGTGATGTCACCATCACCTGTGATGTCATCACGGAATCTTGTGATAGAATCTTCACGGAGCAGCTCTGCGCAAATAGAATGCGGCCTGGTAATATATAAAGTGAAAACACCATACAATTAACTACCCATGTTATCATGGCCGTTCTATTTTATATCCAATTAGAACACAACCAGGATAAAGGTGTGTTCACAAGTTGGATTTTGGCAGCATTTTTTTTCTACCTCAAAAATCAAAGGAGGCAGGAAAAACGCTGCTTAAAATTCAGGTGTTTTTACTTGTGTTTTTTTTTCCATTCATTTGAATGGGTGAAAAATGCTGCAAAACCTCTGAAAGACTTGACAAGCTGCAGATTTAAAAAAAATGCAAAAAAACAGCATGTAAATGAGATTTCAGAAATGTCATTCACTAAGATGGTGCTGTAAAACACAGCATTTTTGCTGCAGAAGAAAAAACAGTGAATACACCCTAAAGATATCCTCAGTCATATTATGGGAAATATTGTATATTTCGCATTTATTATCTCACGTGTTTTTCTTCACCATAGAACTTTTAAGGCTGTGTGCCCACTATGCGTTTCTTAGGCGTTTCTGCAGCGTAACTTCCGCCGCGGAAACACTTAAAAAACACTTGGTGATAGGTCTGCAATGGTTCCCAATGATAATCCGCATGTGCTGTGCACATGCTGCAGAGATTTCCGCTGCGGATTATCATTGCGGAAAAATCCGCAGCACGTCCTTTAATTTTGCAGAGTCGCTGCAATTTAGCCGCCATTGACTTGCATTGGAACGCATAACATCCGAATGACTAAAAATACACATGTGGATACTATACGACTCAATGCATGGATGGTACCCGGGTCAGGAGATGAAGAGACTCTCCTCCAGACCCGGGTACCATAGTACCTGTAGTTAAAATAGAATTAAAATAAAAAATAAACATATACTTACCTTCTGATGGCCCCTGTCTGCTCCCGGCGGTGCTGCTGGCTCTTCGGCTGCTCGCGGTGGTAAAATGACCTTCCATGATGCCATTTAGTCATGTGACAGGTCACGCGACCGCTGACATCGGCGGTCGCGTGACCTGTCACATGACTAAATGACGTCATGGAAGGTCCTTTTACAGCACCGTGATCCGCCGAAGACACCGGACGCACCAGAGAAGAAGATCGAGGACCATCGGAAGATGAGTATAATGGTTTTTTTTTATTTTTCACCATTATTATTCTTTTTTTTTATTATTGATGCTGCATTTGCAGCATTGTAACTTGGTCACACTATATAAATCCATGCCGGTTGCATGGAATTATATAGTGTGACCAAGTTGTCAAGCACTTTTCCAAGTGATGCTAAAATCACTTGGCAAAGCGCTTGACAATCCAGGGAGATGCAGAAACGCTTAGGAAAAATCCGCAGCATTTCTGCATCGTGGTCATATATCCTAACTCATTGGCGAACTGTTATACAAGGCTATATTCACACTAGACGTTTTTTTAGCGGGCTTTTTTATGCAAATTTTCAGCTGTGTTTTACAGTACCAACAAAGTCTATGAGATTTCCGAAATCTCATGCACAAAGCTTGCTTATTTGTCCTCAGTATTTTGTGCTTTCCATGGCTTTTTGCAATAGAGTATGTCACTTGTTTCAGCGTTTTTCACCCATTAAAAAAAAGGGTGGTGGAAAAATATGCCGAAAAAAAGCCTAGTGTGAACATTTTGCTGCGTTTTTAGTGAAAAAAGCAAGTATGTGACACACATTTACTTTTGTGATTTTCCCAAGTTTAAACCATCTTGTCTTGGTCACCTGAGATAGCAGCTTGGATTATTACAGTTTAATTAAATTAGTGATGCCTACAAAGTAAACATTGGTTGAGCTAGGTGTGAGATTGAACAACACGTGTGGCCCAGGGAGGTGTGAAAATGAACAATGCCTGAGCAACTCAATGGCAAACCATAATGTGAAAGTAAATAGTGTCCTACAAATTCAATGCACTGCCAGGGTCTTAGATAAACTATTCCAGACCAATTCACCCCCCCCTATTACATTTGTAATGTGTACTTTTTCATGAACATATGTCTTGCAATGGTGACCTGTTTTCATGTGTCTATGGTGGAAGCAAAGCTGAACTTTGGGATCCTGAAAAACGCACCAAAAATGCACCAAGAACCACTGCAAAAAAACACACCAAAACCTGCGTTTTTGACGCTACTTCTTTCCTGCCAAGAGATTATGTTTTGCTGCAGAAAAAAAACACCTAGTGTGAATATAGCCTAAGACTTACTCTGCCAGCATTAATAGTCAATATTCTGTATACAAATAGGACTCCAATCCATGTATTCAGTTTATCATAAACATGCCTGAGTTAATCTGCCAAATACACATAGTATGCTTTCTCATAGGTGAAATATAAATCCTGTTAAAGGTCCAAGTTGCAGCAGTTAAGTAGAACAAAACAGACCTCTTCATTCTTTGTAGGTGGAAAAACTTTCGAAATTTTCAGTGTATCAAGTACTTATACTCCTGACTGTATATAGTATAATTGCCGCACTGCTACATACAGGTGCTTCTCAGAAAATTAGAATATCATCAAAAAGTGAATTTATTTCAGTTCTTCAATCCTAAAAAATGAAACTCATATATTATACAGAGTCATTACAAACAGAGTGATCTGTTTTAAGTGTTTATTTCTGCTAATGTTGATGATTATGGCTTACAGCCAATGAAAACACAAAAGTCATTATCTCAGTAAATTAGAATTAACAAGAAACACCTGCAAAGGCTTCCTAAGCATTTAAAAAGGTCCCTTAGTCAGTTTCAGTAGGCTCCACAATCATGGGCAAGACTGCTGACTTGACAGATGTCCAGAAGGCAGTCATTGACACACTCCTCAAGGAGGGTAAGCCACAAAAGGTCATTGCTAAAGAAGCAGCTGTTCACAGAGTGCTGTATCCGAGCATATTAATGGACGTGGAAGGAAAAAGTGTGGCAGAAAAAGGTGCACAAGCAACTGGGATAACCGCAGCCTTGAAAGGATTGCTAAGAAAAGGCCATTCAAAAATTTGGGGGAGATTCACAAGGAGTGGACTGCTGCTGGAGTCACTGCTTCAAGAGCCACCACACACAGACGTATCCAGGACATGGGCTACAAGTGTCGCATTGCTTGTGTCAAGCCCATCATGACCAATAGACAACGCCAGAAGCGTCTTACCTGGGCCAAAGAGAAAAAGACCTGGACTGATGCTCATTAAATTTTGCATTTCATTTGGAAATCAAGGTCCCAGAGTCTGGAGGAAGAGTGGAGAGGCCACAATCCAAGCTGCTGGAGGTCTAGTGTGAAGTCTCCACAATCAGTGATGGTTTGGGGGGCCATGTCATCTGCTGGTGGAGGTCCACTGTGTTTTATCAAGACCAAAGTCAGCGCAGCCGTCTACCAGGACATTTTACAGCACTTCATGCTTCCCTCTGCCCACAAGCTTTATGGAGATGGAAATGTCATTCTCCAGCAGGACTTGGCCACTGTCCACACTGCCAAAAGTACCAATACCTGGTTTACACACAACAGTATCACTATGCTTGATTGGCAGCAAACTCGCCTGACCTTTACCCCATAGAGAATCTATTATAGAGAATCTATGGGGTATTGTCAAGAGGAAGATGAGACCCCAGACCCCTCAATACAGATGAGCTGAAGGCTGCTATCAAAGCCACCTGGGCTTCCATAACACCTCAGCAGTGCCACAGGCTGATCCCTCCATGCCACATTGCCGCATTGATGCAGTAATTGATGCACAAGGAGCCCGAACAACTATTGAGGGCATTTACTAAACATACATTTCAGTAGGCCAACTTTTCGGATTTTAAAAACATTTTTCAAGCTGTTGTTATGAAGTATTCTAATTTACTGAGATAATGACGTTTGTGTTTTCATTGGCTGTAAGCTATAATCATCAACATTAACAGAAATAAACACTTAAAATAGATCCCTCTGTGTGTAATGACTCTATATAATAGATCCCTCTGTGTGTAATGACTCTATATAATAGATCCCTCTGTGTGTAATGACTCTATATAATAGATCCCTCTGTGTGTAATGACTCTATATAATAGATCCCTCTGTGTGTAATGACTCTATATAATAGATCCCTCTGTGTGTAATGACTGTATATAATAGATCCCTCTGTGTGTAATGACTCTATATAATAGATCACTCTGTGTGTAATGACTCTATATAATAGATCCCTCTTTGTGTAATGACTCTATATAATAGATCCCTCTGTGTGTAATGACTCTATATAATAGATCCCTCTGTGTAATGACTCTATATAATAGATCCCTCTGTGTGTAATGACTCTATATAATAGATCCCTCTGTGTAATGACTCTATATAATAGATCCCTCTGTGTAATGACTCTATATAATAGATCACTCTGTGTGTAATGACTCTATATAATATAGGAGTTTCACTTTTTGCATTGAAGAAATGAAATAAACTAACTTTTGATGATATTCTAATTTTGTGAGAAGCACCTGTATATAGTATGAAGCCCCACTGCCCCATATCTGTATGTATAATTTGATGCACATGACTCGCCCCCTGGGCCGTGGGGTACACGGAACCGGGCCTTCTAGTGTACGGTGCTGATGGGGGTAGTAGTGGTAACCCGATCCCGTGGCTCAGGGTGGTCAGACCAAATGGTGGCAGTCTATTTATCAGTGTTTTGAATGTCCGACTACGCCACCCGTGGATTGCGGTCAGGGATAACCGCCGCTGCGAGGCAGACTGCTGAGGCTGGTGTTGGTGTGCAGCACAGGTGTAGGATAACTCCCCACGGGAAGAGTGTAGCCTCAGGGCAGTGTAGGTGGATGTTGGGGGTGATAGTGCAGGCCGCAATACTAAGAGTTCAGAGTCCACTTCAAACAGTTCAGGGTCTTTATTGTAGATATTATTAATGACCCAACAGTACCGGTTAGGAATGGGCCTGGGTGTCTGAGAGCATTCGGGCGAGCCCCACTGGTCAGGGTGAGTGTGTAGGCCTACCGTTCTCTCTATGCTCTTTCTGACTATCCCCCTTTTCGTGGTGTAATAGCCCACGTCCCTGAACTGGCCGTGTACTTCTCGCCTGTATGGCATGCGACTAGGGCCTTGGGTACCTGTTGCTTGCTCCTCGCTGTACTGGTCCCTCTGTGTGGCGGAGCCTCCAGGATTCTTAGGCCAAGGGACCTGAAATCCCTCGCAGGTTGGTTCTCTGCTGCTGGGCTTGTAACCCTGACAGCCCCGGACCCCAATGCCCGGTAGATTGGTTCTCTTCCAGTACCGGCTCTCGTCGCCTCTGTCCCTGGCTTGCAGTTTCTCCTCTGCCTCACGGACTCCTCAGCTACAGCTGAACTGTCCCTCCTTCTCTGGGACTAGTCTCACTCCTGAGCTAGGTCTTCCAGTTCTCTCTAACCCTGCCCCCAGTTCCAGCTTTTATAGGGGCAGCCAGCTCCCCCTGCTGGCCTGGGACAGGAGGTGCTGTATGCTAATTGTCCCTAACCAGTGGACCTCCCTCCTGCTCTCAGACACAGATTATTGTTTGTGGCATCCAGGCCTGGGGTGACACATTCTCCCCTAGTAAAATTTAGTACTTCGGACTAAACAGGAACCACAAATACAGGGTATAAATGACAACATAACATATACACAAGTATATTTTGTCCTTGAGGTCACAGCGCTTCCGTGACCGGGTGTCCATGTCACCCAACAAGGTGAAGTTTTCCACGGTGTGGGGACCTGTTTCCATAAACCCCAAGTTCCTGGCCTTGGGCGTGGCGACAAGGCTGAGCTCTCTACTTTGGGCCACAAGGAGGCCACACCGGACAGATTTTTCTTCCGTGGCCATCTTCGAAAGAGGCACCAAGTGCAACTATCTACAAGACAGTTCCGGTTATTCAGCGTCCATAACCTGTTAGTCCATGAACTAGAAAGACTGGAAAAACATAATTAGCAACCAGGCAACAAACATAAAACATTTACAATATACAGCATTTAGATCTTCCAGCGAGCTGGTATTTGCCCCCTAGTGCTCCGGGTTGACCTGCGTAACCCACTGTCCGGTGGTGGTCTAACCTGACTTTCCCCACTAGCATTCAGGGTACAGCTTCTAGCTGGGTTTACAGGCAGTGCAGGCAGCTATCTGCGGGTCCTTTGGCTTACCGCAGGTATGGCAGGCTCACTGTCAGCAGAGGGTTGACTCTCTTGGGCTGCTGGCATGGGTTCTTCTGCCTCTAGGGCTGCTTGGTCTTCTAATTCCTCCTGCTCTCCTGTAGGTTCCTGCTGGGTTGGTTGAAGGAAGTGTAGGACGGGTACCACTATTGCATCATTTATCCGAGTCCAGGACCGGGGGAACTCTCCAAGAACTGTGCTGATCATTTCTTTCTTGTCTTCTGCGGGTTCAAGGTCATCTTGATCTTCTCCTGCACTCTGTAGTTGCTTGGGGCACCTTTTTAGGTGGTCTCTGGAGACGGTGCTAGTGGTTTCTCCTCCATCCTTGGTAATTACACATACCTTCGGGTTGTTGTGGTTGGACTGCAGTACTGTGTACGGGTCGCTCTCCCACTGGTCATCTAGCTTGTGAAGCCTTCTCTTCCGCTTCAGGACCTGCTCACCAGGTTCCAGGGGACCAGCAGGGGCGTGTTGGTTGAAGAGCCTCTCTTGCTTTTCTCTCGCTTGAGCCAGACTCCTCTCCACACTCTCCTGTACCTTCTTGTACTGTAGCCGCCGTTCCGTATCCCAGTCCGCGTCTGGGGAGGTGTCCTCGGGGGTCAGGACTCCCATCTCCAGGTCTATCGGCAGCTTACCTGGTCTTGCCCTCATCAGGTAAGCCGGGGTGCAATTTGTAGCATTCACCAGGATATGGTTGTATAAGTCTATCAGGTCTGGCAGCTTCTCCGGCCACAGGCTGCGTTCTTCCAGGGGCAACGTTTTGAGGAGATCAATGACGATATTATTCATTTTCTCACATAGCCCGTTGGTTTGTGGGTGGTAAGACGTTGTCCGAATCTTCTTACAGCCGTAGAGGTTGCAGAACTCCTGGAAGATTTCAGCCTCAAACCCTGGACCTTGATCTGTCAAGACCTGTTCCGGATACCCGTGTGGACGGCAGAAGTGTTGTTGGAAGGCTCTGGCCGCTGTTTGGGCTGTCAAGTCTTTAACAGGAACCACCACCAGGAACCGGGAATAGTGGTCCACTATTGTCAGGGCATAGACGTAGCCCAACCGGCTTGGAGCCAGTTTCACATGGTCCAGAGCTACCAGCTCAAGAGGCTGCCTGGTGATGATGGGCATCAAGGGCGTCTTCTGGCTGGTACCGTCCTTCCTTCTGAGGTTACATGGGCCGCAGTCCCTGCACCACTTCTCTATGGCCCCTCTCATTCCGACCCAGTAGAACCGCTCTCTCAGTAGGAACTCCAGTTTCTTCCACCCGAAGTGTCCCGCTCTGTCATGGTAGGCCTCCAGGACCATTGCTGCATCTCGTCTCGGGACCACTACCTGCCAGGTCAGCTCGTGCGTCCGGTGGTTGACAAGCCTTCTGCACAGCTTACCTTCGTAGAGGAATAGCCTGCTTTTCTCCTTCCATAACTGCTTGGCTTCCTCTGGAGCGTCCGAGCCAGGGCTAGCGTCTGCCTGGGTCAACAGGTCTTTCACCAGGCGAATTGCAGGGTCACTATCTTGCGTTTCAGCCCAGCCGTGGTGAGGTAAGGGATTGAACATGACAGTGGTCAAGTCTTTGTCTCTTACACGGTGGGAGTACTGAGTGGCCCCGTACCGGTGGAATGCAGGGAGCTCTATTTCCTCCAACTCATCTGGATCTTCTCCCTCATCAGGCAAGTGGGGAATTCTCGATAGGGCATCTGCATTGGCATTGGCTCGGCCTGCCCGGTACTTGATGGTGAAGTCATAGTTTGCTAGCCGGGCCATCCACCGCTGCTCTAGGGCACCAAGTCTCGCATTGTCCAGATGTGTCTACGGATTGTTGTCCGTGTACACAGTGAACTTCACAGAGGCCAGGTAATGCTTGAAACGTTCTGTTACGTCCCACACCACTGCCAAGGACTCCAGCTTAAAGGAGCTGTAATTCTCCGGGTTTCTCTCGGTGGGCCTCAGCTTCCGGCTGGCGTACGCGATCACCCTTTCTCTGCCCTGTTGGTTCTGTGACAGTACGGCTCCCAGCCCCACATTACTGGCGTCTGTGTGGAGGATAAAAGGCTGGTCATAATCAGGGTAGGCCAGGATCTCATCCCCCGTGAGGGCCATCTTCAGCTGGCGGAAGGACTCCTCTTCCGGCTTGTCTCACTTGAAGGGTGGCTTTTGGCTTCTGGTCTTAGATTGTCCTATAAGGAGGTCCTGCATAGGGGCTGCCATCTTGGTGAACCTGGGGATGAACCTTTGGTAGTAGCCTACCAACCCGAGGAACTGCCTCACTTCTTTTATGTTAGAGGGGCTTGGCCAGTTCTTTATTGCCGTGATTTTGTCAGGGTCGGGGGCTACTCCTTCTGCACTCACCACATGTCCCAGGTACTGTACCTTCGGCTTTAACAGATGGCACTTGGAGGGTTTCACTTTCATGCCAAAGCCTGCCAGGGCATCGAACACCTCGGCCAGGTGCTTTAGATGGTCCTCGTAAGTCTTCGAATAGACAATCACGTCGTCCAGGTAAAGTAGGACCGTCTCAAAGTTTCGGTGCCCTAAACAGCATTCCATCAGCCTCTGGAAGGTCCCGGGTGCGTTGCAGAGCCCGAACGGCATATAGTTGAATTCACTTAATCCCATCGGGGTGGTGAAGGCGGTCTTCTCCTTATCAGCCTCTGCCACAGGAACCTGCCAGTACCCACTAGTAAGGTCCAAAGTAGAGAAGAAATTAGCTGAATTTAGTGCGACCAAAGACTCCTCTATTCTAGGCAACGGGTATGCGTCTTTATGGGTGATACGATTGACTTCTCTATAGTCCACGCACATTCTCATAGTACAGTCTTTCTTTTTTACCAGAACCAAGGGGGCTGCCCAGGGGCTACAACTGTCTCTAATGACCCCGGCTTCCTTCATTTCTCTCAGCATGCCCTTTGCGTTCTGATAGTGTGCGGGGTGGTACAGATCTGTATCTTTCTTTTATTGGTGGGTGGCTCCCCATGGGGATGTGGTGTTCTACCCCTTTCACTCTGCCGAAGTCTAGCGGGTGCTTACTAAAGATTCTCTCGTACTCTTGAACCACCCGGTAGACTCCTTGTTTTTGGTGCAAGGGAGTGGAGTCAGCACCCACGTGGAGTTTCTGGCACCAGTCCTCCTTGGGTTTCTGGGAACCATTACCCTCTGCTTGGGGAGATGGAGGCAAGGGTTCCATGGCCCTGACAGCATTGTGTTCAACAGTATACAATTTGGCTAGTGTAGCGTACCAAGGCAAGTGTACTTCCCTTTCCCCAATGTTTAAGATCCAGACGGGCACCCTTCCATGGCGGACATCGACCACCCCCTGGGCTGTCAAAATGGTGGGCCTGCTGTCTGAGTACACGGGTTCTACCATGGCTTGGTAGTCTCTCCCTCTTAACCCGATTGCATTCCGACACCAGATCATTTCACTTTTGGGGGGCATGGCAATGGGGAACGGGTCGCTCATCCATTCCTCACGCTACCGATCTCACCACCAGACAGTTCTACCTGTTGCCATCTCATCAGGGCTCTTATCTCCTTCTGGAGGACCCTCTGCTGGCTGGAGCTCACATTCATCGCCACCTGCTGCAAAATTACAATTGCTTCTGAAAGACAATTTTCAATCACATTAGTACCCAAGGTTATTTTAGGGTGACTTTCTCGACGGTCAATGTCCACAATGATCACTCCCTGTGCCGGCAGTTCAACTTTACCAATCTTAATGGTCATCTCTCTGAACCCCACCTGCGGCACGGGTTGACCATTGCTGGCGATGATGCTCAAGTCATAATCTGGATAACGAGTTATATCAGTGTCACTCCAGTACTGCTTGAAAAGTACATATTGGATGGTAGTCACTTGGGACCCGGTGTCCAGCAGTGCACTCATGGGGATACCGTCCAGCACTACGGGTAAAACCGGGTGTTCCCCTACCTACTTATCACGCCAATTAGATGGGCCTGATGACCTTATGCCTGGGGGTTGGCCCTTTGCCCCAGGTCGGACCCATTTAAA
This sequence comes from Phyllobates terribilis, assembly GCF_046119375.1. Classification (NCBI taxonomy): domain Eukaryota; kingdom Metazoa; phylum Chordata; class Amphibia; order Anura; family Dendrobatidae; genus Phyllobates; species Phyllobates terribilis. The sequence continues at coordinate 3,390,471 of NW_027362959.1, forward strand.
GTACAGTACCTGGCTACATGTCCCGGCTGGCTGCAACGGCGGCAAATCGGCTGTCCATCCTCAGTGTAATGATCGGCGGGCCTCCCTCTGAACGACGGGATCCTCCTCCGTCGACGCCACGGGACATCCTCCGGACTGGAAGCCAGCTTGATTGGTCCTGACGGGTCCATCTGTAACGACTGTACGGTCCTGGACAATGCAGCAACACTCTTTGTTAGTTCTTGGACCTGATGGTGCAGGTTTGCAGGCGGGGATGGATTTAGGGCCTGCGCATCAGCCCCCACAAGGTCTGCGGGATAGGGTGCCGCCCCCTGGTGGTAAGGGATGGCAGGGCGCCGGGAAGCTACAGCGCCACCCGGTGCAGGTTCTCGGAGCACCCGGATGGCCCTATCGTTGAACTGTGCAAAAGTCAAATCGGGGTTCTGTAGGGCCATGAGGCGCAGCTGGGTTCTGTGGGCGCTGGACAGCAGACCTTCTATGAACTGGTCAGTCAATAGTTTATCTGTATCCTGCACGCTGCCAGGGTCAGCTTGCTTAATTGCCCCCAAGGCTTCCTGTAAATTTAGGGCATAATCTCGGATGCTATCTTGAGCTCGCTGCTTACATCCATAGAACCGCATTTTGATTTCTGCTGAGGTACGGGTATCAAAGGTGTCCCGTAGACGGGTCAGAACCCCCCTTACAGTCCTTTTCTCCTCAGCTGTCCAAGACTTTACCTCCCGCTGGGCCGCACCAGTTAACTGCCCTATCAGTATGCTTACCTTCTGTTCTTCTGTCAGGGGATAAACTTTGAACAGGCTATACAGCCTTTCTTTAAAGTCGCCCAAGGTATGCGACTCGCCGGCATACAGGGGCAGCCAGGCCGCTCCGGGGATATAGGCAGAGGTGGATTAAGAGTAGCAAGGGCCCCGGGCAGTTTAGAAGGCGCGGGCCCCCTCCACACACCTGATTTATCACGTGACATGTCACATGATCCCCTGTGATAGATCATGTGATAGTTCATGGGAAATTAATTTGGCATAATATTAATTGTGCTGCCTCATCTGAGAGCAGCACAATATTGGGGCAGATACCCTGATTCCAGCGATGTGTCACTTTTTCAGCTACTTGTTGCCATTTTGAGAAAATCACCGTTTTATCTGCTGCAGATCTAGCAGCTCTCTGAATGCTGCGCTCTGTATAGCGCCACCCACACCACTGATTGGCAGCTTTCTGCCCATGCTCAGTGTACACAGAAATCTACTGATCAGTGATGGGGGTGGGGTCCTACAGAACTTACTAGTCATCTAGTGATAATTACCTTCTGACAAATCAATGATTTTATCAAAACAACACTAAGCAGCCCAGTAAGTGACACATTACTGGAATCAGTGCCTCTAACCCTACATTATGCTGCTCTCAGATTAGGTGGCAAAAACCTGATGACAGATTCCCTTTAAAAGAGCTGTAAAGACAAAAAAGTTTGTATTAAAAAAAATACAAGCCATTTGTTAAATTAACTTTTTTTCATTGTTAATTCACATTAGACTGTATCTTCAACACTTTTGTCAGCAGGTCTTATTACAGACTCTGAATAGGGCAGCTCTCTCCCTCTCCCTCAGCAGAAAGTCACAGCATGGTTAAAAAACTGGATCTTTTATGATTTTCTCATAATAAATAAAAAGGACATGCAAGTCCTCCAAACTATTTTTCGTTTCTCTATAGGGGAGGTCCTAAATCTTTCTTGCTCTTTAGTTGATCACATGTCAAAAATGCAAAGAATTTACTATGAACTCGCCTAAAAAAATATACACTTGGAGAGTAATATCATCATCTGCATGTAAATATTCCTTGACTCTAAGGGCTCGCTCACACTGTCGTATAACACGGCCGAATGCTATGTGATGTTTTATCGGATAGGACTCAGCTCTATGTTATACTATGGGACAGTGCGATTATTGGCATGAGAAAATAATCTCATTCGATATTCGGACCATGTGCACCCATACAAGTCTATGGGTGCACGTAAAACATTGGACTGCACTCGGATGTCATCCAAGTGCAGTCCGATGAACACTCACAGAGACTATGGAGAAGATGGAGAAAGTAAGTTCTCCATCTTCTCCATATCTGTGCTGCGAGAGAATCGGATCACACTCAGTTGAAGCTCTGACAGAGTTTGAGCCGAGTGTCATTAGCTTAATTGGCCCTATTCTCTTGCATGAGAGAATATATGGCTTAGTGAGTGGACCCTAAAACTGAATAGTAGTGACGGACAGGCACCACACAAGCGGGATCCATGTAGCTCTCAGATGTCATGTAGGTAGGGCTTCATTCCATGGGGTAGAGCTTAATTTCAAGGTATATAAAAAAAATGGACTTCAAATAAAAATTAAATAAACACAAAAAGCACTAATTGAATTATTTTTTTCATATTTATGTTTGCAGCCCCTTTAAAAACCCTTTGAGGACCAAGGCACATATATGTCCCATAGTTTTAAACTGGAAAAAAAATTGATTGAATAAAATTTAAGGTCCTCCAAGGTTTAAGTAGGTCATAAATTCATATGAATACTTGCTCATACAATTGCACATGCCAAAAGATGAAGAAGAACAGAATCAAAAATATGACATTAAGTGGAACACTTACAGGTATTCAAGGTGAAAGAGACCAGCAAAGGCATCGTCTCGAATGACAGTAAATGAGTTAGAATTCAGCAAGCTGAAAATGAAGACAGCAGGTTAGAAGCGAACCAGACTTTATGGTGCTCAGAATTAGTCAAGCAGAATTTATTGACTGCTCTTGCAAAACACTGAGACTCCCGCTGTGTATAGATGGCTCCGTGCGGCCTCCCGCTGTGTATAGATGGCGCCGTGCGACCTCCCACTGTGTATAGATGGCGCCGTGCGGCCTCCCGCTGTGTATAGATGGCACCGTATAGATGGCTACGTGCGGCCTCCTGCTGAGTATACGTGTATAGCTGGCTACGTGCGGCCTCCTGCTGAGTATAGATGCCGCACGGCGCTCCCCCCAGAGACAGCAGGAGGCCGCACAGCGCCATCTATACTCAGCGGGGGACCGCACGTAGCGATCTATACACAGCAGGAGGCCGCACGGCGACATCTATACTCAGCGGGGGGCCGCACGTAGCCATCTATACACAGCGGGGGGCGCACGTAGCCATCTATACACAGCGGGGGGGCGCACGGCGCCGTCTATAAGCAGCGAGGGGCCGCACGTAGCCATCTATACACAGCGGGAGGCTGCACGGAGCCCCCCCAGAGACATCAGGAGGCCGCACGGCGCCAACTATACTCAGCAGGAGGCCGCATGCAGTCATACACACACACAAACATATACAGACACGCATAAACACATTTGAAACACAAAAATACATACAAACAGGCATCACACAATGACATCTGCCCACACACACACACACACACACAAACAGACAGACATCACACACACACACACCTGCCCACACACACACCTGCCCACACACACACACCTGCCCACATACACATCTGTGTGTGTGTATGTATAGTGTGTGTGTATAATGTGTGTGTATGTATACTGTGTGTGTATGTATAGTGTGTGTGTGTGTGTGTATAATTTGTGTGTGTGTATTTTTTTTTTAAGTTAAAAACAAGTAAAATGCTTGTGGCATCAATATCAAGACTCCAGATATAAGGGCCTATTCACACTGAATTTTGCAATGCATTCATCTCCTCTTTCCAGGCTTCTATCTAAATCCCTGAAAAATGGCATTCAGATGTGCCTTGACATAGCCATTGATTTGAACAAAGGCAAACCGAGGCTAAAGTCTGAATCTTTAGGCTCCATTTTCTCTGCTTTCAGATGTCTCATTTCAGACAGCACAATCCTGAATTTCAGGGATTCAGTTGTAAGCCTTGTGTAAAGACCTGAATGCAGCGCTGAATGTAGTGTGAATAGGTCCTTACATCCTACACCACCTCAGGGGATTGTTGTTATGGAGTATTGCCCCTGGGTGGCCGCAGTTATGACCACCACCAGGGCTCGCGGTCACCCACCCTAACTTTGGTATTCTGGGGAGCTGGTATAATGAATATCTGAGAAGAGCCCTAGAGAAGCAAGAACATTGGACAACCAAGAGGTGGTGGCCTCAAGTCAGGTGTAGTGTTCAACAGGGCAAGACTTTCTAACCTGCCCACACACACACACACACACATATACACACACACACCTGCCCACACAGACACACACACACACCTGCCCACACAGACACACACACACCGGCCCACACACACACACACCTGCCCACACACATACACATCTGCCCACACACACACACACACACACCTGCCCACACACACACACACACCTGCCCACACACAAACACACCTGCCCACACACAAACACACCTGCCCACACACAAACACACCTGCCCACACACACACACACCTGCCCACACACATACACACCTGTCCACACACACACACCAACACCTGCCCACAGACACACACACCTGCCCACACACACACACACCTGCCCACACACACACACACACACCTGCCCACACACACACACACACCTGCCCACACACACATCTGCCCACACAGACACCTGCCCGCAAACACACACACACACCCATATACACACACCTGCCCACACACACACACACACCTGCCCACACACACACCCACACCTGCTCACACAGACACCTGCCCACACACACACACACACACACACACATATACACACACACACATATACACACACACACCTGCCCACACAGACACACACACATATACACACACACACATATACACACACACACACACCTGCCCACACAGACACCTGCCCCCACAGACACCTGCCCACAAACACACACACACCTGCCCACACACACATCTGCTCACACACACACACACTCACCATCCCCCGGCGCAATTCCTCCTGCCTGCTCTCTCTCTTTTCCGGTGCAGCACTGCAGGCCGGGGCGCACTGTGTGACGTCACAGCTAGGAGACACAGCCACGCACAGGGCCATGTCTCCTAGCAGTGACGCGGCCGGGCCAGCACAGGGAAGTTAACTGCTGCAGTGCTGGCCCGGCCGATGAAGAAGTAGCGGTGGCCGCTGCTGGGGGAGCAGTCCAAGCCCCCCCCTCCCGCCACTGCTACCGCTATGTGCCGCGGCGGCCCGCACATATAATGAGGGCAATCCGGCATTAGACACCCCGCCTGGAGCCGTGGACCCCCTGCAGGCTCGGGGCCCTGGGCGGTCGCCCGGATTGCCCTCATTATAATCCGCCTATGGATATAGGGCATGGAAAACGGCATCACAGCTGCAGCGGCTACGCTGGTGGTAGAGGGTCCCTCCGCGTCCGACATCTTCCTCCCTCCTAATTAACCGTGGCCTACCTTCTGGCGATCCTCTTCTGTAGGCCGCGGCTTCCCTCGCGATGCTCTGGGAGAGGACCTTGCGTTGCTCGGTGATGACGTCGGCATCCGCTGGATCTCCATCCAGGACCTTGAGCAGCGTCTCAGCGTAGGGCGGGGCTTCAGGTCTCACGCGTTTTTGGACGTCCACGCCCCTCTTCTTCCCGCGCGTCGTCCCGAAGATGGCGCCCGATGGCGGGAAACGGCTCCGATTGGCGGGAAATGGCCCCAAATGGCGGGAAACTTCACTCAGATATGTATAGAGTCTTTTCCAGGCACGCAATACCCGTTTGTGGCGGGTTGGTCACAATTCTGCCGACTACGCCAAAGCTGACTCCCCCCCTGGGCCGTGGGGTACCCGGAACCGGGCCTTCTAGTGTACGGTGCTGATGGGGGTAGTAGTGGCAACCCGATCCCGTGGCTCAGGGTGGTCAGACCAAATGGTGGCAGTCTATTTATCAGTGTTTTGAATGTCCGACTACGCCACCCGTGGATTGCGGTTGGAGATAACCGCCGCTGCAAGGCAGACCGCTGAGGCTGGTGTTGGTGTGCAGCACAGGGGTAGGATAACTCCCCATGGGAAGAGTGTAGCCTCAGGGCAGTGTAGGTGGATGTTGGGGGTGATAGTGCAGGCCGCAATAGTAAGAGTTCAGAGTCCGCTTCAAACAGTTCAGGGTCTTTATTGTAGATATTATTAATGGCCCAACAGTACCGGTTAGGAATGGGCCTGGGTGTCTGAGAGCAATCGGGCGAGCCCCACTGGTCAGGGTGAGTGTGTAGGCCTACCGTTCTCTCTATGCTCTTTCTGACTATCCCCCTTTTCGTGGTGTAATAGCCCACGTCCCTGAGCTGGCCGTGTACTTCTCTCCTGTATGGCTTGCGACTCAGGCCTTGGGTACCTGTTTGTTGCTCCTCGATGTACTGGTCCCTCTGTGTGGCGGAGCCTCCAGGCTTCTTAGGCCAAGGGACCTGAAATCCCTCGCAGCTTGGTTCTCTGCTGCTGGGCTTGTAACCCTGACAGCCTCGGACCCCAATGTCCAGTAGATTGGTTCTCTGCCAGGACCGGCTCTCGTTGCCTCTGTCCCTGGCTTGCAGTTTCTCCTCTGCCTCACGGACTCCTCAGCAACAGCTGAACTGTCCCTCCTTCTCTGGGACTAGTCTCACTCCTGAGCTAGGTCTTCCAGTTCTCTCTAACCCTGCCCCCAGTTCCAGCTTTTATAGGGGCAGCCAGCTCCCCCTGCTGGCCTGGGACAGGAGGTGCTGTATGCTAATTGTTCCTAACCAGGGGACCTCCCTCCTGCTTTCAGAAACAGATTATTGTTTGTGGCATCCAGGCCTGGGGTGACACACACACACTGCTCTATATTTAGTATGATGCCCCCACTCCTCCATATATATAGCATGATAGTCCCACTGCTCCATATACAGGTGCATCTCACTAAATTAGAATATCATCAAAAAGTTAATTTATTTCAGTTCTTCAATACAAAAAGCTGTCTTTCAGCTCATCTGCATTGTTGGGTCTGGTGTCTCTCATCTTCCTCTTGACAATACCCCATAGATTCTCAATAATAGATTCTCTATGGGGTTAAGGTCAGGCGAGTTTGCTGCCAATCAAGCACAGTGATACTGTTGTGTGTAAACCAGGTATTGGTACTTTTGGCCGTGTGGACAGGGGCCAAGTCCTGCTGGAGAATGACATTTCTATCTCCAAAAAGCTTGTCGGCAGAGGGAAGCATGAAGTGCTGTAAAATGTCCTGGTAGCCGGCTGTGCTGACTTTGGTCTTGATAAAACACAGTGGACCTACACCAGCAGATGACATGGCCTCCCAAACCATCACTGATTGTGGAGCCTTCACACTAGACCTCAAGCAGCTTGGATTGTGGACTCTCCACTCTTCCTCCAGACTCTGGGACCTTGATTTCCAAATGAAAATTGGAACTCTAGGACCTTGTGGAGTGTGTCAATGACTGCCTTCTGGACATCTGTCAAGTCAGCAGTCTTCCTCATGATTGTGGAGCATACTGAAACAGTATTGAAGAACTGGAATAAATTAACTTTTTGAAGATATTCTAATTTAGTGAGATGCACCTGTATATACTATGATGGTCCCACTGCCCCACATACATATAGTATAATGGCCCCACTACTCCATATGTAGTATGATGGACCCACTACTCCAGATATATAGTAGGATGGCTCCACTGCCCGATCATTTAAAAAAATATCTCACTTAATCCTGATTCCCTACATCACGGCCTCTGTCTCCTCTTCCATGGCGGGACAGCAGAGCAGAGCGATGCAATGATGTCACCGAGCCACCTGCGTGAGGATGCTGACATCTCGTTAACCGCAGGCCTATGGCGATCTGTGGCATATGAAAGAGATAGTGATAGGGCAGGGAGCTTGTGTCCCACTGCTTTATCATGCGACGCCTCTGCATAAGAGACATTAGGGCTACATTAGCTACGTCACAGAAGACACTGGAGCTGGAGTATATAGAATAGGAGACACTGGGGCTGGCGTATATTCATCACAGGATACATTGGGGCTAGAGCATATACATCACAGAAGAAGCTGGAGTATATAGAATAGGAGACACTGGGGCTGGAGTATATAGAATAGGAGACACTGGGGCTGGCGTATATTCATCACAGGATACATTGGGGCTAGAGCATATACATCACAGAAGAAGCTGGAGTATATAGAATAGGAGACACTGGGGCTGGAGTATATAGAATAGGAGACACTGGGGCTGGCGTATATTCATCACAGGATACATTGGGGCTAGAGCATATACATCACAGAAGAAGCTGGAGTATATAGAATAGGAGACACTGGGGCTGGAGTATATAGAATAGGAGACACTGGGGCTGGCGCATATACAGTTCTGCTCAAAAGTTTACATACCCCGGCAGAATTTTTCCTTTCTTGGCCTTGTTTCAGAAAAAATGAATGATAACAAAAACACTTTTTCTCCACTCATGGTTATTGGTTGGGTGAAGCCATTTACTGTCACATTTCTGTGTTTTCTCTTTTTAAATCTTAATGACAACTAGTGATGAGTGAGCATGCTCGCTACTGCTCGGTGCTCGCCCGAGTATCTCACTGCTCGAGATGCTCTGCGCTCAGCGAGTATTTCCGGGTTGGTCGGGCGGGAAGTCGGGACCCATCCCTGCATGTTTGGTGCTCTTTACAGAGCCAATGAACATGCAGGGATTGCCTGCCATGCACTGTAATGCCATAGCCATGTTGGTTGTCGGCATTACAGTGATTGGCTGGCCGCACAGCGTCATCAGGTGTATATCAGACCTGGCGCCGCCATGCTCATCACAGTCACTCCGGATCAGACAGTGTAGGGAGAGCTGCTGCTGCGTTAGGGAGAGATTTGATCGTGCATTAGGTAGTGTAGTGAGAAAAACCGCACATTACACATATACATCTCAACAAACAGTCCTTCTGAGGACTAATCCATCTGCAGAGATATCAGGCAGGCAGTGTAAATAGGCAGGCAGGCAGTGTATATAGCAGACTGCAGTGCATATAGCACAAGAGGCTCCATTCCAATTCTGCCTTCTGCTGCTGTTAGATATTTCTATACAAAGGCCCAGGTCTCAGGGGCGAGGAATACTTTTCTTTGGATCTTAATCCTCATTATTTGCTTATAAAGCAATCCAGAGAACACCGTTTTTCTGCACCATTTGCTTGTTGACACTGCAGAATACAGCCAGGTCCTTTCCATATTAGAGCGCTAGAAATCCAGCTATTTAAAACTGTGTTTTCTCCGTCACACAGATCACATATACGTTGTCAGAAAATACTGCCATTTCTGGCCTCCATTTTTTCAGTGTGTCAGTGAAGCAATTCACAGCAGTTTGCTGTTCACACTACTTACCTACAGGCCAGGTATTTAAAACTCTGTTTTCTCCATCACACCGATCACATATAACTTCGCTTCAAACTCAATCATTTGTAGTGAGCGTGGAAGATACTATCCTCCATTTAAAATGGGCAAGGCACGTGGCAAGGGACGGGGAACTGGACGTGATGGTAATGGTGCATGCAGAGGCCGAGGACAAGGCCGTGGGCAAGCCGAAATTGTGCCACAACAAACACCCACATCTTCTCGCCTGACCTTCCTGTCCCAATTTCTAGGGGACCGCAGCACACCACTATTGAACCCAGATCAGTGTCAAAAGGTTGTTGGTTGGATAGCGGATAATGCTTCCAGTCACTTAGCCACCACCACCACCACCACCCTGTCTTCCACACGGTCAAGTCTCAGTAGCCATGAGTCTGGACCTCATATTCCTCACCCTGATCCTCCTTCCTCCCACCATGCCGAGTACCCAGAGACAATTGATCCCACACTTGGACAATCTGAAGAGCTGTTCACTTTTCCATTTATAGATTCGGGCCTCTCGCCCGGTCCACTTGAAGCGGGGCAAGAGGAGATCACGTGTAGCGATGCCCAAATATTTGAGCAGCCACGGTCACACGAAGGCGACGGTGGGAAACTGTCATAAGAGGTGGACGATGATGAGACACAATTGACAGAAAGTCAGGAATAGTACCAGGGTGCAGAAGTGGGAGACGAGGTGGTGGATGATATAGTAACTGACCCAACCTGGCAGGAGGACATGCAGAGCAAGGACAGCAGCACACAGGGGGAGGGAGGCAGAGCACCCCAACAGGCAGGAAGAAGCAGTGTGGTGGCCGCAGACAGAAGGCAGGCTACCGTTTCCCGTAACACCAACATGAAGGAAGTTGCCACTACAACTGTTAGGTCTTCCCGAGTCTGGTTGTTTTTTAAAGACTCTGCCGATAACTCCAAAAAGGCCATTTGCATCACGAGCCAGACCAGCATCAGCAGGGGTGGCAAAACGACCAGCCTGACCACCACCAGCATGATGAGGCACATGGCAGCAAAGCACTCGACTTTGTGGGCCGAACACCAGGGTCCAGGAACAGTGTCTACAGGTGGCACCATTGCTTCTTCTGCTGTTGTGCATGCAAGTCAATCCCCTGTCCATAGTGCATGCAAAGATGCCTCCTGCCCTGCTCCTGTCATTGCACACTCTCAAGTAGCAGCATCAGGAAGCACGTCCATGTCCTTGTCCCAGCGCAGCGTTCAGTTGTTCATACTCCAGTCCTTGGAATGCAAGCGCAAATATGCAGCCAACGTCCCACAGGCCACACTACTAAATTCTCACAATTCACGACTGCTTGGCTCGAAATGTTGCCTTTTAGGCTTGTGGAAACAGAAGCATTCCGCAACCTGATGGCGGCGGCCGTCCCTCGGTACTCTGTCCCCAGCCGCCACTATTTCTCCCAGTGTGCCGTCCCCACATTACACAAGCAAGTGTCCCAAAACATTAGCCGTGCCCTCAACAACGCAGTTACCGGTAAAGTCCACCTAAACACGGACACGTGGACAAGTGCTTGTGGGCAGGGACGGTACATCTCGCTGATGGCACACTGGGTTAACATAGTGGAAGCCGGGACCCAGTCGGACCTTGGGACGGAACACGTCCTCCCGACGCCAAGGATTGCAGGCCCTAGGTCAATCAGGGTTGCCCCCACGGTCTACAGCTCCTGAACCTCATGCTCCTCAGCCTGCTCCTCCTCCTCAGCCTCCATCTCCGAAATGACCACATCAGTCACAAGCTGGAAGCACTGCAGCACTGCCTCGGCCAAGCGGCAACAGGCTGTGCTGAAGCTAATATGCTTAGGTGAAAAAACACACAATGCTGAAGAGTTATGGACAGCTCTGAAAGAGCAGGCAGATCTGTGGCTCAAACCGCTGAACCTACAGCCAGGCATGGTCGCGTGTGACAATGGCTGGAACCTGGTGGCGGCTCAGAGGCGAGGCGAGCTCACACACGTACCATGCCTGGCCCATGTGCTTAACCTCGTGGTTCAGCGGTTACTCAAATCCTACCCGGAGCTGCCGGATCTGCTTGTTAAAGTATGCCGCCTGTGTGCCCATTTTAGAAAGTCAGCTACAGCTTCCGCTGCCCTTGCAGTGTTTCAGCAGCGTTTGCAGCTTCTGGCTCACAGACTGGTGTGTGATGTCCCCACACGTTGGAACTCTACATTGCAGATGTTGGGAAGGATTTGTGAGCAGAAGAGGGCAGTTGTTGAGTACCAGCATCAAAAAGGCTATCGGTATTCAGTTCAGACTCCACACATAAGACCTCAGTAGTGGACGTGGATGTCAGACATATGTACCATCCTCCAAAACTTTGAGGACTCCACCAAGATGGTGAGCGGCGATGACGCCATAATTAGCGTCACCATCCCGCTTCTCTGTCTTCTGAAACGCTCTCTGCTCACAATCAAAGATGATGCATTGCAGGCAGAGCATGATAAGATGGAGCAATTAACCATACAGGGTGATTACACACAGCCAAGCCTCATCTCATCCCAACGTGGATTGGGTGACAATGAGGAAGAGGAGGAGGAGGAAGGACAGGAACTAGTTTCATGCACTATAGACGGTGCTATCTGCACAGCTGTCATACCATCTGTTCAGCGTGGATGGCCAGAGGACAGAGAGGAGGAGGAGGAGAGCATGGTCAGTCATCCTCTTGGTGAGGACACGGAAGTCTTGCCTGTTAGTAGTCTGGCACGCATGGCTGAGTTTATGTTATGCTGCCTTTCCCATGACCCTCGCATTCTCAAAATTTTAGGTCATTACTGGTTGGTGACACTTCTAGACCCACTCTACAAGGAGAACTTTATATCTCTTATTCCTGAGGCGGACAGGTGTACAAAAATGAGGCAGTACCAGAAGGCCCTTGTTGCGGACCTATTAAAAAAATTCCCATCTGAAAACGCTGGAGGCAGAGGGCACACTTCGTTCGACAACCAAGGAGTACAGGCGAGAGAGACACAACTTCAATCCAGCAGAGGCAGGGGAACACTGTCAAAGTTCTGGGAGAGTTTTCTCAGACCCTCCCATCGCACAGGCCCTGAGGCGCAGGGTACTCTCACAAGGAGTGCAAAGTTTGGGAAGATGCTGAGGGAGTACCTTGCCGTACCGTACCAACGTCCTCCGTGATTCCTCTGTGCCTTATAAATATTGGGTATCCAAGCTAGATATGTGGAATGAACTGGCTCTCTATGCCTTGGAGGTCCTGGCCTACCCTGCTGCCAGCGTTTTATCAGATCGGGTTTTTAGTGCCGCTGGTGGAATTATAACTGATAAGCGCATCCTCCTGTCAACTGAAAATGCTGACAGGCTGACTCTTATAAAAATGAACAAGGGCTGGATTGGGCCAGACTTCTCAACACCACCGAATGATAGTGACGCGCCCCCTGGGCCATGTTCAGGGGATACCCGGAGCCGGATCTGGATAGGGGTAGTAGTCCTTGTGGCGGTGACCCGGTCCGTGCCCAGGGTGTCAAACTAAGTGGCAGTCTATGGCAGTAGATGTTAACTTGATCGACTACGCCACCCGTTGAGTGCGGCTTTGAAGCCGCCGCTGCAGAACAGTCCACTGAGGCCAGGTGTATCAGGATGTGCAGCGTGGTGGTATAACCCCCAACGGGAGGGGTATGGCCTCAGGGCAGCAGATGCGGATAATGGGGGTAGTTGTAGTGTAGAAAGGAGAGTCAGAGACGTGGGATGCAGTTTCAGGGTTTTTACTCACGGGTGTTCCTTTGGTCACTCTGGCCTTGAGTGACCACCCGAGCCGTGCTGCGTCCACCAGGTCCTGGACTCGGCCAACCCCCAGGCAGTTCCGGAGCGTGGTCCTGAGCTTCCCTCTCTCCTCTCTTTCTCCTGGCCGTCCCCACCAGGGATCCACCTTTGGCCGGCTCCCTCGGGTCTCTTGGTGGTTAAACCTTCTCTGGGTTCCCTGACCCTATACTTGGTGTGCCTTTCTGGTGGATTTGGTGGGGGTCGTGGCAAATCTTGACCATGACCTCCGGTTCCTGGCTGAGGATGATTGACCTCCACCAGCTTGGGTTCCGGTACCCGTGTCCGCCAACCCTTCACCCTTCTGGCTTAATTCTGGGTTCTCAGGGTTCCCTCTTGTCTTCCACTCTGGGCCTTCCTTCTTCCTCTCTCCTCACTGCAGGCCTAGCCCTGGAGCTGGGCCCAGACGGAGCCACAGCTCCTGTCAGCCCTCCTGGCTGAACTCTTCCTCAGCTCCTAAAAAGACCCTGTCCTAAGATGGTGCCCACCTTATATACTCCCTCTATGTGTGAGCCCAGGTGACCAGCACCCAATGAGCTCCTAGCTTTACCCAGAGTGCTCCCCCTATCTGCCCCTACACTACTGGGATGTTCCACCCCCCTTCCCACTCCAGCCAGGGACAGACGCTGTCGTACCTGCACATATATACTTGGTGGGAGTACCGTAGTTCTGTCCCCCGGAAATGGGATGTATGTAGTGCATGCAGCCTACTAAGCTCAGTTCCACACTCCATCCTTACCCGGGAGTGGAATACCACACCTCTGGGTTGAGGTGCAATACCCCTGTAGCAGCCGAGTCCTCAGGGTGCTACATTCCCCCCTGGTAAATCACAGCACGTCCTCGGGCTGTAAAAGAATAAAAACATACCAAAACATACAATTTTTTTCATAACATCCATAAACATATAAAACATTATATACATTATCAGCAGCATAAAACTTTTTCATAATAAACTTTTCATTGTAAACATTCTTGTTCCTCCGGCCACGGTGCAACTTGTGACTGGGTAAAGTGCAACAGTCTCTTTTAGAAAAAACACAGTTTCCTATAAAACCGGTAGGGGGCGCCTTAGGAAGCGCAACTATATACAAGGGGTTATGGCCGCTCTCAGTCCTCGGCCAGTGGGGATAAGGATTGGCTGTTCACAGTCCTCAGCCTGTTAAGGGATAGGGGACACACGGGTAACAGTTCACACTTGTCCCAACGGGGACTATACTTTTCTGGCAACAGTTCCTGTACCCTTACGGGTAACTATTTACAGTTCCACTTTACCGTACTTCAGTAACGGCGTCCTCCTGCTCCTTCTCGCGGGTAGGCTTCAGACCCGTCCGGGTCCTCTTGTCCTTCCTCACACCGCAGCTCTTCCTCCGTCAGCCGGTGTACATGAAGGGCGTAGGGTCCTTTGGCACATTGATGCCGGGTAAAGGTGACCTCGTCACCCAGGTATAGGTCACGACCTCTGTGTCCCTCCGGCAGATGGCTCTCGACGTCCCTGCGGGTCACAAAGACGTCGCCGGGGGTGCGGTGGTCCCGGATGAAGCCCCAACCATGCTGCAGTTGGAATTTGATTACAGTCCCGGTGGCACGGGGACCATGGGCTGCACGGGGGTTCCGTCGGGTCCGGCTCTTCTGCTCTGCACTCTGTACTTGCAGCCGCTCCTCGCGGACCCGCCTCTCTCTCCGTTCCCTGTCGAAGACCTCCAATTGCTGCCGGCAGCACTCCGCACGCTCAGCTGCGGCCGCCCGGGTTTCTTGAGTGAACCCGATGAGGTCTCTTCCAGTGGGGTCCCACGCGAACTGCGCCTCCTCCAACGAGAGTGGGGTGATGTTGACAGGCGCCGGAGCCCGAATCAGGGGCTCGCACAGGGGTCCTTCCTTCCGGAGTCGGAGATGGTAGTACTCCGGTGGCCACACAAAGGGCTGCCCATCCGGGCAAGTGTGTTGGGCGAATAGGTCTTCACCCAGGTGCGGCACTGTGGAAGTTGAGGGCGCGGTGGTGGCAGCGGCGCCCGGGTCTTCCAGGCCTTGCGACCAGGCTTGGGGCACCCTGAAGGTAAAGGGCACCGTGGAGACGGCGGCGCCCGGGGGTACTTGACCTTGCGACCAGGCCGGTGGCTTAGTGGAGGTAGAGGGCGCTGTTGGGTCTGCGGCGCCCGGGGGTACTCGGCCCTGCGACCAGGCCGGTGGCATTTCCTGCTTGGCCGCGCTCAGGGTTGAGGCGCGTGACGTCACAGGGGGCGTGGCCGCGGCTCCTGCCGCTTGAGGCCTAGCTGGGAACGGTGGCGGTGCAGCGACAGGCACGGTAGGGGGAATTTCGGGCTCTGCGACGGGGAGCTGGGGCAGGTTCACGGTTATTAGGCTTGGGGTTGTGACGTCCCCTTTACCTGCCTCTGTCTCTTCAGCTCCTTCCTCGGCGTCGTCTCCGGCCTTCATTCCTCCTGCACCATCCTCAGAGGCGGTCAGACTCCTCGTCTCGGGTGGCGTGCTCCGCTGGCGGGTTCCAGCCTGCTGGGCCATCTCCCTACTCCACTCAGTCAGCGATTCTCGCTGCACCCGGGCCATCCTCCGTGCGAGGCCCTCCAGCGCGGTCTGTGCACGCTCCCGGTCTTGGGGGAGCTGTGCCAGGATCTCCACCAGGCCTAGTGGGGTGGTTGCTTGCAACAGGCTCCTGACCACAGGGTCGGTGCTGCCTGACTCTCCCTCCATCTCCGGGTGCGACCTCTCCAGACTCCTCCAGGCTGCACCCATCCTCGCTCTTTTGTTCTGTATCCGCCCATACTGAGGGCGGTCCCGGGGCAACTCGGTGATTGTCAGTTCCAGGGGCAGTCCCCTCACGCTGATGGACATCTCTATCATTACAGTCTTTGCTGGTGGGGGCGGTTTCCGCTTTTGGCGCCATTCTTGGACCTGGCCCACGATGGGAGGTGGCCTCTTGCCACCCTCTGGCACGCCCATAATGGCGTCCGCTCTGCCAGGGCGGGAAATCTTCTCAGATGGCGGGAATCGTCTCCCAGTGGCGGGAAACTCCGTGGATGGCGGGAAAAGACTGCAGATGACTGGCAAACGGCGGGAAACGATCCGAGATGGCGTCCGATGGCGGGGACCCTCCGGAACCGGCGGGAGACTTCTTTTTGAGGTAAATGTGAACTTTTCTTCAGGCACGCAGTACCCGGTGGTTGCGGGCACGTAATCCTGCCGACTACGCCAAAGTTGACGCACCCCCTGGGCCATGTTCAGGGGATACCCGGAGCCGGATCTGGATAGGGGTAGTAGTCCTTGTGGCGGTGACCCGGTCCGTGCCCAGGGTGTCAAACTAAGTGGCAGTCTATGGCAGTAGATGTTAACTTGATCGACTACGCCACCCGTTGAGTGCGGCTTTGAAGCCGCCGCTGCAGAACAGTCCACTGAGGCCAGGTGTATCAGGATGTGCAGCGTGGTGGTATAACCCCCAACGGGAGGGGTATGGCCTCAGGGCAGCAGATGCGGATGATGGGGGTAGTTGTAGTGTAGAAAGGAGAGTCAGAGACGTGGGATGCAGTTTCAGGGTTTTTAACTCACGGGTGTTCCTTTGGTCACTCTGGCCTTGAGTGACCACCCGAGCCGTGCTGCGTCCACCAGGTCCTGGACTCGGCCAACCCCCAGGCAGTTCCGGAGCGTGGTCCTGAGCTTCCCTCTCTCCTCTCTTTCTCCTGGCCGTCCCCACCAGGGATCCACCTTTGGCCGGCTCCCTCGGGTCTCTTGGTGGTTAAACCTTCTCTGGGTTCCCTGACCCTATACTTGGTGTGCCTTTCTGGTGGATTTGGTGGGGGTCGTGGCAAATCTTGACCATGACCTCCGGTTCCTGGCTGAGGATGATTGACCTCCACCAGCTTGGGTTCCGGTACCCGTGTCCGCCAACCCTTCACCCTTCTGGCTTAATTCTGGGTTCTCAGGGTTCCCTCTTGTCTTCCACTCTGGGCCTTCCTTCTTCCTCTCTCCTCACTGCAGGCCTAGCCCTGGAGCTGGGCCCAGACGGAGCCACAGCTCCTGTCAGCCCTCCTGGCTGAACTCTTCCTCAGCTCCTAAAAAGACCCTGTCCTAAGATGGTGCCCACCTTATATACTCCCTCTATGTGTGAGCCCAGGTGACCAGCACCCAATGAGCTCCTAGCTTTACCCAGAGTGCTCCCCCTATCTGCCCCTACACTACTGGGATGTTCCACCCCCCTTCCCACTCCAGCCAGGGACAGACGCTGTCGTACCTGCACATATATACTTGGTGGGAGTACCGTAGTTCTGTCCCCCGGAAATGGGATGTATGTAGTGCATGCAGCCTACTAAGCTCAGTTCCACACTCCATCCTTACCCGGGAGTGGAATACCACACCTCTGGGTTGAGGTGCAATACCCCTGTAGCAGCCGAGTCCTCAGGGTGCTACAATAGCAGCGTAACATAAACTCAAATCCAGTGTCTTTTCTTGGGAGGTGTATTCCCATGCACCTTTTCACACCCACACATGGGTATACGCTTCCTGATTTTGGCTATTTGCTCTTGTCCTCCTCCTTCTCCTCATCCTCCACCACCATATCACCAGGGTGACCGTGGTCCATGATGCAACACCCACATAATTTTTTTTAAGGGTGTTTGACTCGCCCCTGGGCCGTGGGGCACTCGGAGCCGGGCAATAGGGAGACGGTGGGGGTAGTAGTGGCGACCCGGTTCCGTGGCTCAGGGTGGTCAGACCAGTGGTAGTCCTTTAGCCGTCCTAAGTGATGTCCGACTGCGCCACCCGTGGATTGCGGTTATTATGAACCGCCGCTGCAAGGCAGATCGCTGGGGCTGATGATGTATGCAGCTGAGGTAGTGTGACTCCCCACGGGAAGAGTGCAGCCCCAGGGCAGTGTAGTGGATGGTGGGGGTGATGGTGCAGAGAGTCCCAGTGCCGTTAGTGCTGGAGGAGCGAAAGAGTACACAGACAACGTACTGCAGTCCAATGTCTTTTACTCACAGTTCATGTACTCCGGGTCACTTCTGTCAGCAATGACCGCCCGAGCCGTGCTGCGTCCACCAGGTGAGGGGCTCGGTCAACCCCAGGCAGTTCAGGAGCATGACACAGGACCCCTTCAATCCTTTCTCTGGCCTGCCTCACCAGTGACCCACTTTTGTCCAGCTGCCGCGGACTTGTGCGGGTAAATGTGGTTCCCGTTCCCCGCTGTCCTATATGGTGCCTTCCTAGCAGGTTTGATGAGGTGTCGCACCAATAAATGATCACGACCTCCGGTCTTTGGCTGAGGGCTGTTTCTCCTCCACCAACTTGGGATCCGGTACCCTTAATCTGCCTGACCCTTCACCCTGTATTCTCGTTGGTTCTTAGGGTCCCTTCTGCCGTCTTGTTCCTGAGCCCTTCTGTTTCTCTCTTTCTCTTTCTCTTCTGTTCCTTTCTGTTCTTGTTCCTTTCTGTTCTTGTTCCTTTCTGTTCCTGGCCTTCACCCTAGGCCTGCCTCGTGGAGCTGGGCCCAGACTGAGCCACAGCTCCCTGTCAGCCCTCTCTGGCTGAACTCCTTCTCTTACTCCACTCACTGAACTTCTCTTCTTCTCTTCTCTCTGTGCTGGCTGGGCCTCAGAGGCTAGGCCCGCCTACGGAGAAGAGCCCCTTGCAGAGGCCCCCACTCCGTCACTTCTTCTCTCTGACTGAACACTGTTCTAAGATGGTGCCCACCTTTTATACCTCCCTCTAGAACATGAGCCCAGGTGACCAGCAAACAGTGGGCTCCTATCTACGCTCAGGAACCAACCCCTATCTGCTCCTACATCACTGGGTATTCCTACCCCCTCCCCACTCCAGCCAGGGACATGGTCTGTCGTGCCTGCATTTCTGTCTAATGGGAGCACCGTTGAGCTGTCCCTCGGAAATGGGGTGAGTGTGCTGTATGCAGCTAACTGAACCCTGGTCCATACTCCATCCTTACCCGGGAGTGGAATATCACACCTCTGGCAGAGGTGCAATACCCCTGTAGCGGTCGAGCCCTCGGGGCGCTACATTTTTATGATGCCCTTAAAAAAATTTTTTTATACAGTATGTTCATGTATACCCCCCAGGAGTAAATGTTTGTCAGCCCATACACTTAGTGCATGGTATTACAAGTATAGGAGGCCCGCTCCTTTCTAATGGTAACAATTTTTTATGATGCGCTCCTCCACGTCTCTTCCAAGGGCCATTGAAGTGCCTCCAAATTTTTGGCAGCTCTTGCAGTCACTGCATAGTCCAACACTATGGGAGACTCTCTCCTTTCTAATGGGAATTTGTCATTACTGTGGCCTGGTCTATGTGTCTTTAAATTCTTAGTGGGTTTTTTCCTAAACTTGGTCAGCCGGTGGCCTCACTGCATACCCTATAACTGTATAGCAGACCCTCTCCTTTCTAATGGGAACATGTCGTACCTTGTTAATGTGGCCCTGCTCTGTGTGTCCTTAAATTCTTAGTGGGGTTTTTCCTAAAATTTGTCAGCCGTTGGATTCACTGCATACCCTATAACTGTATAGCAGACCCTCTCCTTTCTAACGGGAACATGTCGTACCTTGTTACTGTGGCCATGCTCTTTGTGTCTTTAAATTGTTAGTGTTTTATTCAAAAATTTTGGCCACCCTTGCAGTCACAGCATGGGCATTACCACTATAGAAGACCCGCTCCTTTATAATGGGAACATTTTTTTTACTGAGACCCTCCTCTATGTCTCTTCAAAGGGGTATTAGGTTGCGTCCAAATTTTTGACAACCCTTGCAGTCACTGGATGCGCAATAACAGTATAGGAGACCCACTTGTTAATAATGGGAACAACAAAGCATAGCCCTCTGATGGCTCTCTAACAATAGCTAGGGCCGACTGCTGGCCTTTTAAGAATAGTAAGGGCCGTCTGATGTTCCTATAAAAATAGGCTTTATGACTTTCAGAGTCCCTCCATCATAAATAAAACAGGATGTGTCTGATGACACCACATTGCCAGATTAGGTTGTAAAATGTTAAAATGACTTTTCCCGGTGAATGCATTTGTCATAAAAAATAACATAAGAAAACATAACAATAGGATCTTTCTTTAGTATAAAAAACAGCATCACCAATTTAACCTCAATGTAATCACATTGTTCAGCTCATGCACCTCCTCCTCCATCTCCGAAATGACCACATCAGTCACAAGCTGACAGCACTGCTGCACTGCCTTGGCCAAACAGCAGCAGGCTGTGCTGAAGATAACATGCTTAATGCTTAATTAACAAACCGCCCAGCGCTGCATAGTTGTTGAAAGCTGTAACACAGCAGCTTGATCTGTGGCTCTCACCGCTGAACATACAGCCAGGCATGGTCGTGTGTTACAATGGGCGGAACCTGGTGACGGAGAAATGACAACCGGGGTAAATAAGGTTTCCCTATATGCCAGTCCTTTCACAGAGCTAAAGAATATGGCATGCTGTGAAATACAACTCCCACTGAGAAGCTGTTTCAGATTGAAAAACATTCTGCCCACCAGAGGATTTGTTTCTGAGGGCTAACCTTTCTCACCCGCTCAAGAGCCCCATAGCAGCTGCAAAGTTAGCGCTATCATGAACTCTCCTGAGGTAGAAGCCAAGGCACACCAGAGAATTCTCTGGTGGGACTGTCCAACCCTGTGGGAGAACATACAAATTTCTTGCAGATGTTGTCCTTGCTGGGATTTGAACCCAGGATCCCAGTGCTGCAAGACTTCAGTGCTAACCACTGATCCAATGTGCTGCCGTTCACCCTCTAATATCTAACAGGCTGGAGAAACTTGAACCTACTGCCACTCTGTCATCAGCTCCTTTGTGAGAAAATTTATTTTGGCAGCCACTCAGTCTACCAAATAAAATTCCAGAGAAGGAAATTGAGGATGGCTTCGCTGCTGGTACTGGGGGCAGTGCTAATACCATGGTGTTGTACCATAGTTTGCTGGAAATATTCCAGGCTGGTAGGAGGCAAGAAAATTGCCACAGAAAAGTACCAGCAGTAATGTTCAGGCCACATTTCAAGTGCAAGCAGCTTTAGAGGGCTTCCTGGGAGAAATGACACTCAGAGTAGATACGGTTTCCCTCTATGCCAGTCCTTTCACTGAGCTAAATACAACTCTTATCAAAAAAAGTTGTGGACTGGCTCCGTACCGTCCCTGGCCACATTCACCTGTCCACGTGTTTGTGGTTAGGCGGTCCTTCCCAGTAAGTGCACTGGGGAGGGCACGGGTAATGTTATTGGACCCGTGGTTGTGGAAGGCGGAGGCGATACCGGGAAATATAGTGGCGGCTGGGGACCGAGTATGGACACCCGGCCGCCGCCGGCATGAGGTTATGAAAAGCTTCCGCCTCCACGAGCCTAAAAGGCCACATTTCAAGTGCAAGCAGCTGTCAAAAATTTGGCAGTATAGTATTGCAGCCTGTGGGTGGGTGGCTGCCGGCATTCTTGTGCTTGCATAACAAGGAATGGGGTAGGGACAACTGAACACTGCAGTGGGACAAGGACGTGGACGGTGATTGTTGCAAGTCTGCAACGACAGGTGCATGGCGGGAGGCATCTTCGCATGTGCCAAGGATCACTTATGATGGGCACACATTTAGGCAGTGACCTGGGATTCAGAGATGTTTCCAGAGGTCTTCCCCTTGCTGTTCCCATGTCTTTTCAGCACTGTATGCATGTGTCTGATGATGTGTCACACACCACATGGCCAGATAAGGTTGTAAAATGTTAAAATGACATTTCCTGGTGAATGCATTTGTCTTGGTTGAAAGCAATGCAAAAGTGCAAAAACGTGTCAATAATGCTACGTGTGAACATAGCCCAAGGTGTGTAGGAGTATTTTTGTTTTTGTTTATTTATTTTGCCTTATATACAAGTCATCACCCTGGAAAGGATGTTCCTTACGCCGTAAAAGTGGCGCAATACTCTGACGACGTTGTTGACAGCAGTGATCTGGGAGTCAGGGATGCTTCCAGGGGTCTTCCCCATGCTGTTCACATGTCATTTGAGCACAGTTCCCATCGATTTGGGTAATTTTTAGGCCCTCTGCAGACCGCCGTGGGGAGCCACCTGAAAAATGCTCAAGTTTCCCCTAGACTTATATTGGGCTCATTGCTCGGGTTGAGCACCCGAGTATTTCAATTTGCTCGACCCGAGCAACGAGTACTCGAGCATTTTAGTGCTCGCTCATCACTAATGACAACCAAAAACATCCAAATAATCCTGATCAAAAAGTTTACATACCCTGATGATTTTGGCCTGATAACATGCACAGAATTTGACACAAATGGGTTTGAATGGCTACTAAAGGTAACATCCTCACCTATGACCTGTTTGCTTGTAATCAGTGTGTGTGCATAAAGCTGAGTGAGTTTCTGGGATCCAGCCACTGACGTTTCTGGATTTTGAGATGGGGAAAGCAAAAGAATTATCAACGGATCTACGGGAAAAGGTAGTTGAACTGTATAACACAAGAAAGGGAGGCAAAAAGAGTATAACACAGGAAAGGGATACAAAAAGATATCCCAGGAATTGATAATGCCAGTCTGCAGTGTTCAAACTGTGATTAACAAATGGAAAATCAGATGCTCTGTAAAAACCAAACCACAGTCAGGTAGACCAACAAAAATTTCAGCCACAACTGCCAAGAAAATTGTTCGGGATGCAAAGAAAAACCCACAAATAACATCAGCTGAGAACACACTTAGGGGTGTACTCACTTTTGTTGCCAGCTGTTTAGACATTAATGGCTGTGTGTTGAGTTATTTTGCAGGCACACCAAATTTACAGTTAAACAAGCTGTACACTGACTACTGTACATTGTATCAAAGTGTCGCATCTTCAGTGTTGTCCCATCAAAAATATATATATGTATTCCGGCCCATTTTTGGAGTTTTGTGTGAAATTATGTCCAATTTGCCTTTTTTTTCTCAGTTTTTTTGTGTTGTTCCAATAAACATGCGTGTAATAAAACATGTGTAATTTTCTGAAACAATTTCAAGGGTGCCAGCACTTTCCGCCATGACTGTATATGCAAGTAGAGTCCTTAACCCCTTTACAACCCAAAGTGGTTTGCACGTTAATGAGAAGGCCAATTTTTACAATTCTGACCACTGTCACTTTATGAGGTAATTACTCTGGAACGCTTCAACGGATCCCCCTGGTTCTGAGAATATTTTTTCATGACATATTGTACTTTATGATTGTGGTAAAATTTCTTCGATATCACTTGTGTTTATTTGGGAAAAAAACAGATATTTGGCGAAAATGTTGAAAATTTTGCAATTTTCAAAATTTGAATTTTTATGCCCTTAAATCGGAGAGATATGTCACACAAAAAAAGTTAATAAATAACATTTCCCATATGTCTACTTTACATCAGCACAATTTTGGAACCCAAATTTATTTTTATTAGGGAGCTATAAGGGTTAAAATTGACCAGCGATTTCTCATTTTTCCAACAAAATTTACAAAACCATTTTATTAGGGACCGCATCACATTTGAAGTCACTTTGAGGGGTCTTTATGACTGAAAATACCCAAAAGTGACACCATTCTTAAAACTGCACCCCTCAGTGAATCGGGTCATCATGACAACATCCGGGAAGCCGCGGCACACATTGCTGGACGCCGGCAGGAGAGGTGACTATCCCGATCACCTCCCCTTGCCCCCGCAATGCTGCGAACGACTTCGATCCCAGCATTGCGGGGGTTAATGTGCGGGACCTCTCCCAGCACATAGCACCGGGTGTCAGTTGTGACAATCAGTTGACACCCGGCGGCGATCACGCCCGCACAGCCTGTGTGCGGGCGCGATCGCAAAGATGTACTAATACATATCAGGCTCTTAAGTCCCAGGGCGCAGATACGTATCAGTATGTCTTGGGCTTTAAAGAAGTTAAAATTATGTGAAAATGGGAAAAGTCACAAAACTTTGCAACTTTTCAAGAGCTTTATGCCAGTTTTCTGGCAAAAACACTGGTGAATCGGGTTCATAATCTCTAATCCTTTCAGCTCCCTTTAATTAGACTACTTTCAACAAACTAATTATAAGTATTGGGTCTGTTTTTTTTTTAATGCTTTTAAAATAATTGTAAATATTTTCAATCTACTTTTGTTATAAGGATTTCCCAAAAATTAGCTAATCATAGGTTGTCCTGCATTCGTGACAGTGATTGACTGCGCGGTCACTTGGAAGTTTACATTGGCATCACTACAGGGCCGGTAAAGAAGGACTGTCAGGGACCCCCAGAGTGTGGTAAAATGCGCCAACTAATTCATAATTCATTTAATTCTCACACAATATACTAAGTTAGTGTAAGTCTACAAAAAAGCAACAAAACTTGGTGCTAAAAAAATTGAGCATAACTTTTTGAAAAATGAACCAGGTTATGCCAAATCTTACATATTTTGTGACTTTGTGATCAGTTATCAACACAAATATTTTACTCAAATTACCAGATCGATGGATAAGAATTGGGACTTTTCCCTAAATCTCTCCAAAACATCACCGCTTATAGAAGACCACCCTCATATCCAGATCAGATTTTCTGTGAGAGATGCCCAGATTCACAATATAGTATGCATACTGGCCATCTATGAGAAGTCCACCCCAATGGAAGTCCAGTTATTAAAGAGGATTTTACTGTTTATATAAGGGGCAGACAATGACAGTGAAGGGCCCTTAATCAGGACTTCTGATCTGGGCCCCCCACCCTCCATCAGGCACCACCTACATATACATTTCCATGTATATTTATATTAGGCACACATATAAAATTTGCACATGCTAATACTCTATACACATTTTAACGTATGCATATGTGGCACCCCAGGGGTCTGGTTTCCACAGTAACAGCAATGTTATGTCTAGGAGCAGGTGGGAGGTCTCTTGGTCAGGAATCCTATGCATGCCACACCTCCTGCCCAGTCCTGGGAGGGGAAGGACTTCCCCTATATAAACCTGGGGCTGAGGCAGGGTTAGAGAGTTCAAAGGGAGAGTTGAGCCAGGAGGGCGGACAGGGAGCTGTGGCTTCGGCTGGGCCCAGCTCCCGGGCCATGCCAGAAGTAGAGACAGAGAAGAGAAGCAGCATAGGAAGAAACAACAGGAGCTCTGTGGGAGCAGTGCTACAAGGAGTCAGGGGCTGGCAGCTGCAGAGCTCGCCCTGACTGAGAAGTTATCACCGGACCCGGAGTCCGAGGCTGTGGGGACTAACCCTTACCCAGCAGCAGAAACCGTCCGGCAGGGGATTTCAAGTCCTCTGGCCCAGAAACCCGAAGGCACGGTCACACGCGTGGGACCAGCACCGCCGTCGTGGAGCGGAAGGCACTAGAAGGCCCCGAGTCACCGGCCATACGGGTGAGCACCACACGGTACACTCAGGGACGTGGGCTACTTTTACCCGCCTCTAGCAAGGTAGCCAGAAGAGTACAGTTAGTTGGGAAGGCCTACAACTCCACCTGGCCAGCGGAGATCCCATCTGCTCAAGGACTGACCAGGCCCCGATCGCTAGCAAGTACTCCGGGAGGGTCTGTCTTTGTCACCAGTAAAGACCCTGAACTACACCGCATCGTCTCTGAGTGGTTCCTGCTACCCCCATCTTCCACGTCGGCTGCCCTGAGGCCATACCCCTCCCGTTGGGGGTTATACCATCCACGCTGCACCATCCTTCCACCGGCCTCAGCGGTCTGCCCTGCAGCGGCAGCTCCATAGCTGCATTCAACAGGTGGCATAGTCATCCTACATCTACTGCTAATATACCGCCACTTAGTCTGACTCCCTGGGCACGGACCGGGTCACCGCCACGAGACTACTACCCCTATCAGATCCGGCTCCGGGTAGTCCCTGCGTGCGCAACGCTACGTCACATAGGCCCAGGGCGCGTCAACTTTTGGCGTAGTCGGCAGGATTTCGTGCCCGCAACCACCGGGTACTGCGTGCCTGAAAGAGAAACTTTTAAAATTTACCTGTGGTGAAGATTCCCGCCATCCGGCGCCATCTTCAGCCTTCTTCCCGCCATCCGTGAAGTTTTCCCGCCATCCGGCGCCATCTTCAGCCTTCTTCCCGCCATCTGTGGAGTTTTCCCGCCGTTGGACACCATTTTGAGGACGCCGCGCGGGAAGAAGAGGGGCGTGGACTCCGAAAAGCCCGCGAGAACTGAAGCCCCGCCTCACGTCCGGACGTTGCGTAAGGTCCTGGAAGGAGCCCAGCAGACGCCGACGTCACAGGAGCGCGACGAGAGGTCCTCAACCCTGACGATCCACTGCGGAGCCGCGGCCTACGGAAGAGGATCATCGCAAGGTAGGCCACGGTCCACTAGGGGGGAGGAAGATGTCGGATACGGAGGAGAGCTTCACTGCCTCAACCCCCGCCAGCGCCACCGCTGCTGCAGTCATGCCTTTCACCATGCCCTATATCCCGGGAGCGGCCTGGCTACCCCAGTACTCAGGGGAGTCACATACCCTACATGACTTTAGAGAAAAGCTGGATAGCCTCTTCCAGGTGTACCCCCTCACAGAAGAGCAAAAAGTGAGCATCCTGGTGGCCCAATTAACCGGGGCAGCCCAAAGGGAGGTAAAGTCCTGGCCACCTGGGAGGAGGACTGTCGCAGAGATACTAACCCGGCTAACCGAGGAGGAGCTGCAGTACTACCAATACGAGGAAAGCCAAGAGGACCCGGACGGGTCTGAGGACTACCCTCAGGAGGGAGCACAAAGAGGACATAGCTGCTGAAGGGAAGTAGCGTGAATAAAGAGCTGTACATAGTTACCCGATAGGGTACAAGGACTGCTGCTAATTAAAATATGGTCCCCGTTGGGATTAGTGAATTGTTCCCCGTGTGTCCCTATCCCTTACCAGGCTGAGGACTGTGAGCAGCCAATCCTTATCCCCACTGGCCGAGGCCTGAGAGCGGCCATATCCTGTAAATAATTATGTGTTTCTAGTTATTTTTAGGAGTCCTTGGTGGATTTACCGGGAATCCTTGTACAGTTAGTGGAGCGTAAACCAGGATGGACTAAAGACTGTTAAGGACTCGGGGCAGGACAGACCCCTACCTGGTTACGTCTCCCTGTTTTGGTGAAATGGACACCTTTGTTTTCTTCAAAGACTGCACCCGGTTGCGGACACGCCGTGACCGTCTTTATGTGTTTCCTTATTGTAATGTTATTTTTTTTTTTATGCCTTGTTATGTTGACAAAAGTATGTTTAGTCCCGGAGTACTAAATTTCACTAGGGGGGAATGTGGCACCCCAGGGGTCTGGTTTCCACAGTAACAGCAATGTTATGTCTGAGAGCAGGTGGGAGGTCTCTTGGTCAGGAATCCTATGCATGCCACACCTCCTGCCCAGTCCTGGGAGGGGAAGGACTTCCCCTATATAAACCTGGGGCTGAGGCAGGGTTAGAGAGTTCAAAGGGAGAGTTGAGCCAGGAGGGCGGACAGGGAGCTGTGGCTTCGGCTGGGCCCAGCTCCCGGGCCATGCCAGAAGTAGAGACAGAGAAGAGAAGCAGCATAGGAAGAAACAACAGAAGCTCTGTGGGAGCAGTGCTACAAGGAGTCAGGGGCTGGCAGCTGCAGAGCTCGCCCTGACTGAGAAGTTATCACCGGACCCGGAGTCCGAGGCTGTGGGGACTAACCCTTACCCAGCAGCAGAAACCGTCCGGCAGGGGATTTCAAGTCCTCTGGCCCAGAAACCCGAAGGCACGGTCACACGCGTGGGACCAGCACCGCCGTCGTGGAGCGGAAGGCACTAGAAGGCCCCGAGTCACCGGCCATACGGGTGAGCACCACACGGTACACTCAGGGACGTGGGCTACTTTTACCCGCCTCTAGCAAGGTAGCCAGAAGAGTACAGTTAGTTGGGAAGGCCTACAACTCCACCTGGCCAGGGGAGATCCCATCTGCTCAAGGACTGACCAGGCCCCGATCGCTAGCAAGTACTCCGGGAGGGTCTGTCTTTGTCACCAGTAAAGACCCTGAACTACACCGCATCGTCTCTGAGTGGTTCCTGCTACCCCCATCTTCCACGTCGGCTGCCCTGAGGCCATACCCCTCCCGTTGGGGGTTATACCATCCACGCTGCACCATCCTTCCACCGGCCTCAGCGGTCTGCCCTGCAGCGGCAGCTCCATAGCTGCATTCAACGGGTGGCGTAGTCATCCTACATCTACTGCTAATATACCGCCACTTAGTCTGACTCCCTGGGCACGGACCGGGTCACCGCCACGAGACTACTACCCCTATCAGATCCGGCTCCGGGTAGTCCCTGCGTGCGCAACGCTACGTCACATAGGCCCAGGGCGCGTCACATATACATAGTGCACACAAACATAAAATACGGACATACATATAAGATGCACATGCACAGTATAGAGTCCCGGTAGTCCTCATAGTTTTAAGCATGGACCCTGGCAAATTGTAGACGGACTTTTATTGTTCATGGGCTTTAAGGGAGAGAGGCTTCCTTTGTGGAGGACACTCATGAATGCCATTCATTTGCAGTGTACACCGTGTCGTGTCATGGAAAACACTCACCCTAGTTTGGCTTTCTACTTCTTCAGCTAATAGCAATGAATTTGCCTGTCGATTTTCTTCTCATCAGAAGATGCTTTTGTTTAGATGTTAACTTCCATCTGACTGATAAGAAAAGCTTTGCTGATCTTCTTGTAGACTTCACATTTTTTGTAAAGAAATTATTTTCTTTCTCAGAAATGTCTTGTGACATTTCTCTTCTATGTGGTGCCACTTACCCTTCTCATCAGAGGACGCTTTTGTTTAGGTGTTAACTTCCATAGTCGGCCTGGACGTCTCTGTAAGATGGTTGCAGTTCCATCTTTGTTATAGTTTTGCATCACTTTTGCTACAGTATTCTGACTGATAAGTAAAGTTTTGCTGATCTTCTTGTAGACTTTACATTTATTGCAAAGAAATTATTTTCTTTCTCAGGTTTTGTGACATTTCCCTTCTATGTGGTGCCATTGCTGATAGCATGAAATGGGAAGGAGTTTTCTTTATTAAGTAACTTCCTTTTACAGACACCTGTCTGCTGGACATCTGTTTAATGAATAATTACACTTACCTGTGGTTCAGTTCTTGTTAATTAGAATTTTGTTGTCTAAACTTAGCTTTTCTCTTAAGACGGTTACTGGGATGTTCTCATTTTCGAAACATGATCTTGAATGAGTTTGTTAAGAAAATTACTTTTTTGGGGTCTGCAAAATACCAAATCTTGTTTGCATTCAATGGCTCAAATTTGCGAGAGTATTTTGTAGTATGGTATCCCATATAAAATGATGATTCTGAAAGGAAACTACAGGTTTGCTGACAAATCTATTTGGGTGTACTGATTTATGCTAAACACTGTATATATATATATATATATATACAGTACAGACCAAAAGTTTGGACACACCTTCTCAGTTAAAGATTTTTCTGTATTTTCAAGACTATGAAAATTGTACATTCACACTGAAGGCATCAAAACTATGAATTAACACATGTGGAATAATATACTTAACAAAAAAGTATGAAACAACTGAAAATATGTCTTATATTCTAGGTTCTTCAAAGTAGCCACCTTTTGCTTTGATGACTGCTTTGCACACTCTTGGCATTCTCTTGATGAGCTTCAAGAGGTAGTTACCGAAAAAGGTTTTCACTTCACAGGTGTGCCCTGTCAGGTTTAATAAGTGGGATTTCTTGCCTTATAAATGGGGTTGGGACCATCAGTTGTGTTGTGCAGAAGTCTGGTCGATACTCTGCTGATAGTCCTACTGAATAGACTGTTAGAATTTGTATTATTGCAAGCAAAAAGCAGCTAAGTAAAGAAAAACGAGTGGCCATCATTACTTTAAGGAATGAAGGTCAGTCAGTGCGAAAAATTGGGAAAACTTTGAAAGTGTCCCCAAGTGCAGTTGCAAAAACCATCAATCGCTACAAAGAAACTGGCTCACATGAGGACCACCCCACGAAAGGAAGACCAAGAGTCAGCTCTGCTTCTGAGGATAAGTTTATCCGAGTCACCAACCTCAGAAATCGCAGGTTAACAGCAGCTCAGATTAGAGGCCGGGTCAATGCCACACAGAGTTCTAGCAGCAGACACATCTCTTCAACAACTGTTAAGAGGAGACTTTGTGCAGCAGGCCTTCATGGTAAAATAGCTGCTAGGAAACCACTGCTAAGGACAGGCAACAAGCAGAAGACACTTGTTTGGGTTAAAGAACACAAGGAATGGACATTAGACCAGTGGAAATCTGTGCTTTGGTCTGATGAGTTCAAATTTGAGATCTTTGGTTTCAACCACCGTGACTTTGTGCGATGCAGAAAAGGTGAACGGATGGCTCTACATGCCTGGTTCCCACCATGAAGCATGGAGGAGGAGGTGTGATGGTGTGGGGGTGCTTTGCTGGAGACACTGTTGGGGATTTATTCAAAATTGAAGGCATACTGAACCAGCATGGCTACCACAGCATCTTGCAGCGGCATGCTATTTCATCCGGTTTGCGTTTAGTTGGACCATCATTTGTTTTTCAACAGGACAATGACCCCAAACACACCTCCAGGCTGTGTAAGGGCTATTTGACCAAGGAGGAGAGTGATGGGGTGCTGCGCCAGATGACCTGGCCTCCACAGTCACCAGACCTGAACCCAATCGAGATGGTTTGGGGTGAGCTGGACCACAGAGTGAAGGCAAAAGGGCCAACAAGTGATAAGCATCTCTGGGAACTCCTTCAAGATTGTTGGAAGACCATTTCCGGTGACTACCTCTTGAAGCTCATCAAGAGAATGTCAAGAGTGTGCAAAGCAGTCATCAAAGCAAAAGGTGGCTACTTTGAAGAACCTAGAATATAAGACATATTTTCAGTTGTTTCACACTTTTTTGTTAAGTATATAATTCCACATGTGTTAATTCATAGTTTTGATGCCTTCAGTGTGAATGTACAATTTTCATAGTCATGAAAATACAGAAAAATCTTTAAATTAGAAGGTGTGTCCAAACTTTTGGTCTGTACTGTATATATATATATATATATATATATATATATATATATATATATATATATATATATAACCTTATAAGTTTGGTATCACAGTAATCGTACTACTGACTCTGAATAATTTTGTCAGTTTGTTTTTACAACACAATACACACTGTAAAATGAAGGAGCCCAAACCTGGCATTTTTTCTCATTTTTCAACACATTATATGATAAAATGAATGGTGTTGTTCAAAACTACAACACTAAGCGTCAGCACACTGTGATTTGCTGATCTGTAAGATGCGTTCTTTGTGCTGTGAAAATACACAGCTGTGATATCTCACCAAATATTCATAGTGGGAACTTAAAATTATGTTTTTCTGCCATGATTAAGGATGGTTTGGATGTATGAAACATGTTGACCTTTTATTTCTATCTTTGTGGAATTAAGGCTGCATGAACCAGTCACCAACCATTATCTGTATATGTACAAATATTAAGTGCTACTGAGTGCTGTAGGAAAAACTTAGAATAGTGAGGTGATTTGATAGTCCTGCCACAAATAATCTGTTTCTACTGCACACTTAAAATCTCTGATAGTGGGAATGAACCTGATTGCCTGCAGTAGTGCACTCCTGAGAGCAGGTGCAGCAGAGAAAATGTCTTGGACATGAGAGTGGGAGGTCCTGATTATGGAGGATGTTAATCTTAGCTCATTGGAGTGTAGATATGGTAGAGATGCAGGACTGTGCAGCAGTGTGGAGAGGTTTGTGGATGAGTGTAATGACTGGTACAGGGTGGATGCACCAGTGTAATTGCTGGACAGAAATATGAGACTGACTGCTGCATTAAGGATAATGAGAAATACATTTAGTGGGAAGAAGAGCAATTAGTGAGTTACAAGTATTTGTGAATTCAAGACAAAAAGGAATCAGAGCAACAGTAACAGATTTTACTTTTTTTTAATTAATAATGGGATGAATAAAATCGTGAACATTGTCAATAGAATAAATCAAAGTCAGGAAGATAGCCGAGGTCAGATACCAGGTGATCAGTAAATGACAAGTCAGACGAGCAGTATGAATACCGCGGAGCCCGATGACAGAGGCGTTACTGAAACTTGTCCAGGTTGACCAGTCAGAAGGCCACAGGTAGATGGTGAAGGTCCTTCTATACAGCTCCAGCAGTGATGATGGATCTGCTGGACTTCAGGGCGCTGGATGCTTAGGTGTCCCGTCTTTTAGATGGTTTTAGGGCAACAGTGACAGCATGCAAATGCGCGAGCAGCCCTGGATAATCCACGCCGGCAGGATGATAAGATCCGGCGGAAGATGGAACCTATGAGAAGAGAAATAAATATAATGTAAGTGATGGGACTCCATATTACATGATAATGCTGTGCAGTCACTGTGGCCGGACGGCAGAGGAATATTATCATACAGAGGTCAGGGGTCATTGTCAGCAATCATACATGTGACAATCCCATCACTGACAGATGACATCTACTCCACATGAATTATTCTCACTGACATCACACAACATGGAGTTGATTCTCACACTTACCTCGTCTCTTTTTCCCATTTTTTCCATTTTCTGAGTTTTGTTGCTCCATACTCAGATTTATTGCCGATTTTCTTTCTTCATGAGATGGAAATTCTGATGAAAAATTAAAAAAAAAAATCAGTAACAATATCTTCTTATAGGATCTGCTTTGTCATAATATGGATAACATAAGAGACCTATAGTATTGTATAAAACCATGTGGGAATATTTGAGCCTTGAAGTCACCATTCACATTGCTGGTGCTGTAGACATGTACATACCTGGCAATGGGGACGAGGGTGGCAAGATGGTAACAGCATCGTCTGTATTACATACAGGAACAGATACTTTCTGCCTGTTTGAAGAAGAAAAACATGTAAATCTCAAGTAAACTCCATATAAAAGGGGTTGTCTCACTAGAAGAACACCGACTATAAGGCCTAGTAGGACATATGACTGTCATAGTGGGGAAGGTCTTCTGCTCAAGACTACCTTTTATAGAGAGCTGAGAGGAAAACAACTACCAAGAATGGCCGGCATTTCATACTACATCTCTCCTACAGTGAGGGCAGCACTAAAAGTGCATGACCGGCCACAATTATGGGCTGTTATCTCCAACAATTCCGAAAGCTGAAAGCACAATGACCCATAACCATGGGGCGGTGGATGCTACATTTGATATTATGGTATTTATGTCCTATATTTGGTGTTGTGCACATATATCAGCTTGGAGCTCCCAGTAATGACCCCATAATCTACTCACATTTCTGAGATGTTTGTGTTGGATTCTGGTGTACACTCTGGAGGGGCCTTGGGATCCTCGTTGTTCACCATCCCGTTAGTGGTGGTAGAGTGCTAAATGTGGATAACAATAAGTTATTAAATATACATACTTTTTAATTTTGTAGATCCTTTTTTGTACATATTTTGGATTTATCGATCACATACTTACTTTAGAAAGCCTCTCAGAAGATGATGATGCAAATATTCGGAAGATAAAGTTCTCATCGTCCTCACTTGTGCCCTCCTTATCCTCTGAGATCAGATGGTTGTTTTCATCAGAGTGATCTACAAGACATAGGTAAGGAAGGATTGTTAGAGGGTGTCAGTATAACACAGTCGCTATATCTCACTAGGTTAATAGATGATGCAACGTAATATACAGAATACATGAAAAAAAACTCCTGTACAAAATTAAGGAAATAGGGATACAGTACGAACCCATGGTCAACATAGCTGAGATCCATGAAACATGGATAACATAGTAGACCAGAAAAACCATGTGGAAATATTTGAGCCTTGAAGTCAACATTCACATTGTTGGTGCTGTAGACATGTACATACCTGGCAATGGGGACGAGGGTGGCAAGATGGTAACAGCATCGTCTGTATTACATACAGGAACAGATTCTTTCTGCCTGTTTGAAGAAGAAAAACATGTAAATCGTAAGTAAACACAGTATAAAATGGGTTGTCTCACTATAAGAACACTGACTATAAGGCCTAATAGGACATATGACTGTCATAGTGGGGAAGGTTTTCTGCTCAAAACTACCTTCCATGGATCAGAACACAACTACCAAGAATGGCTGGCAAGTAATACTACAGCTCTCCTACAGAGTAGGCAGTGCTAAAAATGCATGACCTGCCACAATTATGGGCTGTTATCTTCTGCATTTTCTGAAGCCAAAAGTACAATGACCGTTAACCATGAAGCGGTGAATGCTGCATTTGATATTCTGATATTTATGTCCTATATTTGGTGTTGTGTACATAGATCAGCCTGGAACTCCCAGTAATGAAGTAATGACCCTTTATAATCTACTCACATTTCTGAGATGTTTGTGTTGGTTTCTGGTGTATACTCTGGAGGGGCATTGGGATCCTCATTGTTCACCGTCCTGGTAGCGATGATACAGAGCTAAATACGGATAAAAATAAGATATAAAATATTTTTTTTATGTACTTTTAGAGTTGTTTTACATTTTTTTTACATATTTTGGATTTATTAATCACATACTTACTTTACAAAGCTTTTCAGAAGATGACGTAAAATTTTGGAAGTCAAGGCTCTCATTGTTCTCACTTGTGCCTTCCTCATCCTTTGAGACCAGATGTTTGTTTATATCAGAATGATCTACAAGAAATAGGTAATGAAGTATTATTAGAGGTTGTCAGTATAACACAGTCACTATTTATCACTAATATTAATGGGAACAGATGATCACATATTAGGGAAGATGAGACAAACAGTCGCTTAGTCTAGATGACGTCTCCTTCTACTTACTGATAAATAAGCTGGTGTCTGCATCTGAAACAAGCTGAGGAACATACTCCAGCTCCTGGCTCAGAATGTTGTCAAAGTCCAAGTCACTCAGGAATGGATGAACCTTGATCTCAAATGCTCCTCCTAGAAAAAGAAAAACAAAAGTGATGCGGACATAGTCAGGGATGGCTCCATATCTGAACAGTTTATCGTAATCTTAACTAATGACAAAACTGAGCCGACATGAAGGAAATAAACTGGAAGTCTTAGTGTGGAGAACTAGAAATACAGTAGATGAGCTGATAGAGAAATGCTGATCTTCATGGACATGAGCGATATGTCCTTGGTCTAATAAGGGAATATTAATACTAGTATATCTGTTACCTGTCCCAAGTCTACGCACAGGATTTCTTCTGAGCAGCTCAGTGATGAGATTCTGAGCATCCAGGGGTGGAGCGCGATCACAATTCCAAATTAGTTCTCCTGTTACATAGAAAATTACAGAAAATAAAACCTCTTTACTGGACTGTAACATAAAGCAAAGGAAATAACTAAACAAATGTAACCAATCAACGCAATGATCGGATTATTCTACTCACCAATGACAACCCTTTTATAAAGCTCAGTGAGGGAATCAGCATCAAATGGTACACATCCCAGCAGGAATTTATACAGGATGATCCCCAATGACCACCAGTCAACAGGTCTTCCATAGCCTTCTTTCAGGATGATCTCTGGGGCTATGTAACATGGGGTGCCACAGAACTGGAAACCAACAGAACATAGAGATGAGAATCGATGAAACAATTATTATGACAAGATATCATCGTTAAAACACAATGCAGAAGATAAAATATTAGTGGAAAAGTTCTCTAGAAAGGAAGAACGTAGAGAAGAGACAATAGTGTGATGAGATTTGCAAATAACAAGCTAAGTTCTTGTAGGTGATGCTGACCTCACGGTCCTGGAACTCTCTGGAGATGTCCACTGCTAATTCCTTGTAGGTGTTGGTTTTCGGTATCATTAGACCAAGTTTTGAAATCCCAAAATCGGTAACTTTAATATGTCCAGTAGATGTAATCAGGAGGCTGCAAAAGAGAAGATGGTTTTAGCCTCACAGACTGAATGATAATAAATGACAACTTTCCCCACTTTATTATACTACGGGGGCACTTACTTTTCCGGCTTCAGGTCTCTGTGCACCACACCGTAACTATGCAGGTATTCCACGGCAAGTACCGCCTCTGCAAAGTACAAGCGGGCCATGGGGACAGAGAAAGGACCCCTGGTGCTTAGAAGGGTCCCACAGTCTCCACCTATAGAAGAAAGGAAATATGACCGGTGAGGGGTTTATACAGCAGATGACCATGATATACCACGAGCAGATAACCATGATGTATAATGAGCAGTGAGCGGAAACATCCTGGGGAGATCACACAGATAGTGGCGTACATAGAAATCACAAGACCCCATATCAAAAGTTGTAATTGCCCCCCACCCTAAAAAATAAAAAAGAAATATATTTATATCCCTGTTGAAGCAGCTTGGTGTTCTCACCAGCAATACAACTTTTATGGCCATTTTAGAGTATGATGCTCCCAAAAATGCCCACACCCACACTCAATGAGTATGGTATCCCCACAGTGAATCCTCCTAAGGAAGCCACCACTTAGAAGGAGGCCAGCCACAACCCCCTACTCGGTGTGATGGCACCCACAGCAACCCTCCCACTCAGGATAATGGTTCCCACAGTCCCTCACACAATATAATGGTCCGCATAACTCCCCACTCAGTATGATGTCCCCACACAGAATGGGGGCCTCCATACAGAGTGAGGACCCCCACAGCACCCCACTTAATATGATGACCTCCACTCAGCATTCACAGTCCCCCCATATCTAGTCATACGGCCCCCTTTCAGTATTTTGGCCCCTACTAGCCACCTACTCAGTATTTTTGCCCCCACCAGCCCCACCTCCTTGAAGAAGCAAATACCGCTGAAATTGTGATGACAGGTGGAGGGATGCTGCCCACTGCTGAGCGTCGACAGACCCCCTCCGACTGATGAGCCCCATAGCGCCCCTGCACCAAGATCAATGAATTTACGAGCATCTTGGTAATAGATAACCTATAGTAAATGCTCTGTGGGGATGTAACCAACAATGTCCTAATGATATGAGCAGTGATAAGATGAAAGCAGACATGGGCTGAATATAATACAATAGATGTGTCTTACCTCCTACATACTCCATGACCATACACAGGTGAGATCTAGTTGGAAAGGAGCAGAGCATGGAGACCACAAAGGGACAATCAGCAAATGTTAAGATGTCCCTCTCCAGAAAGGCCCATTCCAATCTCTGTGCAGTATTTAGGTTCCGCTTAGCCATTTTCTTCATAGCAAAGGTCTGGTGTGAGTCTTTATGATGCACTAAGTAGACGGCCCTGGAGAGAAGGAGAATCCATCGGTTATAATAAATCCTTATTAATAATCCATCTATAGAAATCATTATATGTTTAATACTGGTATCCTGGTAACATTTCTCCTTGCGGAGAGTGACATGTTAAGCTTGTCAAGGTGAGGAGACTTTTAAGCCTCAATGATCCTCTGGGAAATATGCAAATTGTCTCTTCGGAGAGGAAGAGAACTAGAACTCTAGTGCCACCTATAGGAAGTAGTAATCCTAAAAGTCAATATCGACCCTTTAACGAGCCTTATCACATGACATGGAATAATAGCCATAACCAAAATCTCAATTTTCGGACACTATGTTTTGGGGTACAAGCACTCATCAGTGCAAAGTGTGAGATATGGTTTGGCTGGGTAAGAGGCATCTGACCGGGATCCAAGCGGTAACGTTTCTCCTTGCGGAAAAAGCCATGTTAAGCATGTCAAGGTGAGGAGACTTTTAAGCTGCAATGCTCTTCTGGGAAATATGCAAATTGTCTCTTTTCAGAGAGGAAGAGAACTAGCACCCTAGTGCCACCTATGGGAAGTAGCAATCCTATTTCCCAGAGGAGCATTGTGGCTTAAAAGTCTCCTCATGTCCGCAAGGAGAAATGTCAACCCCTTGGATACCGGTCAGACACCTCTCACCCAGTCAAACCATATCTCACACTTTGCACTGAAGAGGGGCAGTACCCCAGAACACAGTTCCTGCAAATTGAGATTTTGGTTTTGGCTATTATCCTAAGTCATGTGACAAGGCTTGTTAAAGGGTCGATACTGACTTTTAGGATTGCTACTTCCTATAGGTGGAGTTCTAGTTTGCTTCCTCTCAGAAGAGACAATTTGCATATGTTTAATACTAGAAGTCTGGCCGCCACTATAAATCCACATCTAGAAATACATAAAATAGCACTACATAGATCACCTATGCGAGGTCTCCACAATGCCACTTCTGCCGGAGCCATCACCCAGGTCACATTATAGATACGAGAATCTACTGAAATTCTCTTTGGGCAGATTCGCTATAACTGACCAAATACAATTTAGTGCAAATAAAATTGGTCCAAAATGAATGTGCTCCAGGGCTCTCTTCTGCTGCTGAGGCCAGTGATTGGGCCCACATGGTCATGGTGGAGGGTGTAGATGTCATTGACGTCAATATGGTGTCACCCTTCATGTGACCATGTGTAGCCAACTTCTCTGATCAGCTTCATAATGGAGCCCCCCCCATCAAAACAAAGATCAGAGTGGAGAGCAGAAAAGCTCAGGTGGAGGAGGCAGCATAAGAACAGATGAGAGTCTAGCACAGGCGAATGTAATAATATTATATTATTATATATTATATTATATGTAATTATATTATTTAAATCACTTTCCTTGCAGTTTGATTTGCTACAGATCACATAATTTCCCTATGATAACACTGAATGGCAGAGTGCAGGGGCAGAAGCATTGTCATAGGGAACCCTGAGAAATGTGGATTATGGCAACAGAAATCTCACCCAAAATTTCCACTGCTGATGAGTTTGGAAGTTTCATAGTCGGTCATATGCGGCTTTCTCGCCGGAACCAATGAATCCATCACGCTCTATAAAAGAATAAGAAATAATACTGATTTATTGAAGATGCAAGAAAAAAGTTACAGATGCAAAAACTTCTCCCCCCATATTATGTCCCAGATGATTTACACTGATATGATGTTGGGAGGATACAAACCGGACGCTGGGCAGACCTGGCGCTAGCACCCAGCACACCCAGGCAAGTGCCGGGGCCCTGAGTAGGCGGGCCTTGCTCCCCCCCCCCCTCAATGCTTGCCCAGGACCACGGCCGGCACAATACTTACCTCTCCACAGCTGGTGAGCAGTGAGGTGAGCATTTGATTTTTTTTTTATGTATGGAGGTATGGGGCATTATATGGGGGGAGAAGTGACATCCTGCATGGGGCATTATATGGGGGGGAGGTAGGGACATCCTGCGTGGGGTATTATATGGGGGGGAGAAGTGACATCCTGCATGGGGCATTATATGGGGGGGAGTGACATCCTGCATGGGGCATTATATGGGGTGAGAGGTGACATCCTACATGAGGCATTATATGGGGGGGACATCCTGCATGGGGCATTATATAGGGGGGTGACATCCTGCATGGGGTATTATATGAGGGGGAGAAGTGACATCCTGCATGGGTCATTATATGGGGGGGGGGGGGAGTGACATCCAGCATAGGGCTTTATATGGGGTGAGAGGTGACATTCTGCATGGGGCATTATATGGGGGGTGACATCCTGCATGGGGCATTATATGGGGGGAGTGACATCCTGCATGGGGTATTATATGGGGGGAGAAGTGACATCCTGCATGGGGCATTATATGGGGTGAGAGGTGACATCCTGCATGGGCCAATATATGGGGTGAGAGGTGACATCCTACATGGGGCATTATATGGGGGGGTGACATCCTGGATGGGGCATTATATGGGGGGTGACATCCTGTATGGGTCATTATGTGGGGTGGGACATCCTGCATGGAGCATTATGTGGGGGGGGACATCCTGCATGGGAAATTATATGGGGGGTGACATCCTGCATGGGGCATTATGTGGGGGGGATATCCTGCATGGGGCATTATGTGTGGGGGACATCCTGCATGGGGCATTATGTGGGGTGGGACATCCTGCATGGGGCATTATGTGGAGGGGACATCCTGCATGGGGAATTATATGGGGGGTGACATCCTGCATGGGCCATTATGTGGGGGGGCACAGCCTGCATGGGGCATTATGTGGGGGGCACAGCCTGCATGGGGCATTATGTGGGAGGGACATTCTGCATGGGGAATTATATGGGGGGGTGACATCCTGCATGGGCCATTATGTGGGAGGGGGACATCCTGCAAGGGGCATTATGTGGGGGGGGGGCACAGCCTGCATGGGGCATTATGTGGGGGGTCAAAGCCTGCATGGGGCATTATGTGAGGGTCACAGCCTGCATGGAGCATTATGTGGGGGGTCAAAGCCTGCATGGGGCATTATGTGGGGGGCACAGCCTGCATGGGGCATTATGTGTGGGGTCACAGCCTGCATGGGGCATTATATGGGGGCACAGCCTGCGTGGAGCATTTTATGGGGTCCATTATTCTATATGGAGCAATATATGGAGCTCATAATACGGTATAGAGGACTATGTGGTGCCATTATACTGTGTGGAGGACATTACTGTCCGGTCTGCACTGTGAGCTGTGAGGATTCGCCGCTTTCTGAGTTATTGTGGAATTTACAATAGATATCGCTCATGTAATGTAAGAAGTGAAATCTTCGGGCTTGTACTATATATATATATATATATATATATATATATATATATATATATATATATACATATATGTATATATATTTATCTGCGGTATCTGTGCATCATGAATCGTGGTATGTGTTAAAGGGGCCACTGAGACTCTTTCGCCCAGGGCCCACAAAATCCTGGAGCCGCCCTGCAACGGTCATCATACATTACTATAACATTCTGGATAATGTGGGAGATCACACAGAGGAGGACTTACAGGTAATCTGTCACCAGGTGTTTGCTATGTATTCTGAAAGCACCATGATGTAGGGGCAGAGACCCTGATTCCAGTGATGTGTTACTTACTAGGCTGTGTGTGGCTGTTTCAATAAAATCAGTAGATTATCACTAGAAGACTATCTGTCTAGCCAGGTAGTCCTATTGCTCTGTACCCCTGCCTCCACCACTGATTAGCAGCTTTCTGCCTATGCACAGTGTACACAGAAAGCTGCCAATCAATGGTGTGGGCGGGGTTATACAAGACTCAGCATTCAGAGCTCTGCAGCAGAAAAAAATAGTGATTTTATCACAACTGCTCCACCGAGTAAAGTAATCAACACATGGAATCAGGGTCTCTGTCCCTGCATCATGCTTCTCTCAGACCAAATAGCATAAACCTGGTGACAGATTCCCTGTAATTCAAATGTAATTAACACCATAGGGTCATCTACACTTAGAATAGAGACGTACCATGGTTGTATGGGGGATAATACTGGACAAGTCATTCACACCCCATGATCTGATGACACACACGCATCCCCCTCTATGATACTTACGGATTCTTGGATCTCCGGGATCTCACTAATTCCATTGTTAGGATTCGACAGCTCAGTTGTTTCTAAAATAATGATGAAGAAATGAAATGTATTAGAGGATATTATTCCTACATAGATAATACAGCAATAAAACGGAGAAATGACAAGATGTCTGTAAATGGGATTAATACTCGTTATATGGGGATTCTAAATATGAGAATATACGGGGAATCCATAGATAAATGTAATGTAAATGATGGAGGAACCCCTTCATAAATAACAAAAGACTGACCATCACTTCCGAAAAGAAAATGGGTGTGAACAGGTGCATACTAAGAGTAGCCATCCAAATACATAACTAACAAAGTTGCACTCTGTAACGCTATAGCATGTAAACATGAAATAAATGAAATTTGAATTGCATTACTGCTGTATAAAATAGGATAAAAGGAAGATACTTAGCGCATAATTTGGCCAATTCATGCATGGCCAGCAGCCACGGCAAGGCGACCTTCTTTTTCTGGGTGCATGCCAAGTAGCCACGGCAAGGTGACCTTTTTTTTTGCTGGGTGCACGCCCAGCAGTCACGGCAAGACGACCTTCTTTTGCTGGGTGCATGCCCAGGAGTCACGACAAGGCGACCTTCTTTTGCTGGGTGCATGCCCAGCAGTCATGACAAGGCGACCTTGTTTTGCTGGGTGCATGCCTAGCAGTCACGGCAAGGCGACCTTTTTTGCTGGGAACCTATCTCCACCCATCAGCCCGGGGTGGTTTTAATTACAACAGGATCCTACCTACCCATATAAATGTAGGCTTCAGCCTAGGAGAGGATTCACATTAGGAGAGGATTCCAACAAAAAGATCGCCTTGTCATTGGCTGCTGGGCATTCATGAATTGGCCAAATTATGTGCTCAGTATCTTAGTTTTTTCCCATTTTCTAGAGCAGTAATGCAATTTAAATTTAATTTATTTCATGTTACTTGCTATAGCACTGCAGAATGGACCCTCCATCACATGAATGAGGAAGCCCCCACCCACGCTGCACATATGAGTGATGGTAAGAGAGCTGAAACATAGGAGAGATTTGCAAATTAGCCTGGAAGTGCACTGGGGGCGTGTCACTGCACTTGGATTTCTTCTTTCACGCCCCCAGCGCACTTCCATTCTGATTTGTATATGGTGTCTACTTTACATTTCTCCTGACTGGCACATTGGATTTCTACAAACATTTATTATTAGGGGACAATGGCCTATACCGTCACACCACTACTTCTATATGTAACAATGTGCTGCCAGGTTCCCATTACACAGAGTAGAGAGTAAATCTAACATTATCCTCCGTCCTCTGTAATATCTGGATATTCCTTGTAGAAGGTCGGGTGATCGCTCACCT
Organism: Phyllobates terribilis; assembly: GCF_046119375.1. NCBI lineage: Eukaryota > Metazoa > Chordata > Amphibia > Anura > Dendrobatidae > Phyllobates > Phyllobates terribilis. Next base: position 3,433,298 of record NW_027362959.1, read on the forward strand.
GTAATCAGATCGCTGTTCAGCTCCGGCTGACTCCTATTAGGGTCAGGGATTTTCGGGGTCACATTTTGCCCATATTTGGCGTCGCCTCCTGTTGTTTCCTGATAGATATAATATATATAATTACTATGTGGAAGATTTCACTAAATCACCAAATACATAAATCATGAAGGACTAAACCAACATTTACAGATGCACCAATTGTAACGATACAAATCCCGCGCCATCTTCAGACCTTTTCTCAGAAAGTCTCCTCAGATACGGTGGATTAAGATACGTCTATTAATATTGATCCTTACCGGGCGTTCCAATGAGCGTTCTAGTATAGACAGGACTTTTTCGGCCAGTTCTTTAAAGACAGCCAAATCTTCAGTCTGAGATCTTTCTTCAGCCTATAAAGAAGGAAAAATGGAAAGGAGAATTTTGAGATGAGAGCGATCAGAATGGAGGCGGAAATTGTATGTGACATCGGTTCTCTGTCTGCAGATACAATGACTACATACTGTATTTGGGGACTCGTTGTGTTTTACCGTATTTTTTGGACTATAAGATGCCTTTTTTTCCAAAATTTTTGACCTCCCTTCTAACACTCTCGCACCCCTCCAATCTATCCTAAACTCTGCTGTCTGACTAATCCACCTGTCCCCCCGCTATTCCCTGGCTTTTCCCCTCGCTCCGCCAATCCCTTCACTGGCTACACATTACCCAGAGACTCCAGTTCAAGACCCTAACCTTGGCATGCAAAGCCACCCACAACCTGTCTCCTCCATATATCTGTGACCTAGTCTCCCGGTACTTACCTGCACGCAACCTCCGATCCTCACAAGATCTTCTTCTCTACTCCCCTCTTATCTCCTCTTCCCACAATCGCATACAAGATTTCTCCCGTGCATCCCCCCTACTCTGGAACTCTCCACCCCAGCATATCAGACAGATTATTAATAATAATAATTGTCTGAATGTAGCTTACCAGGGGGGTGGCTGTGGTGGAGTGAGGTCACAGGAAGTAGGGTCACTGCTGCAGGAAGCCAGCAGTAGAAGTGGGGCGCTCCTGCGGGCCAGCGGGGTGTCCAGGAGGTGCAAGGCTGCGGGCCCTGGGCTTCAAGGAAATGTTAGCGGTGATTTAGGAGGGGAGTCCCCGCTCTGCCCATTGAATTTCTGGCGGTGGGCTTCAGGCAAATGGCCGCTGGAGGCAGTGCATGTGCAGATTTAGATCTCGGCTCAATGAGGAGCTGAGATCTCAAACTGCGTATTGGCCATCTCCAGCAGCCTACTTCTTGAAGCCCACTGCAGAGAAATCAATAAGCAGAGCAGGGCCTCCCCTCCTGAATTACCGCTAACATTTCCTTGAAGCCCAGGGCCCGCAGCCTCGTACCTTCTGGACACCCCGCTCCTCCCAGCTTGGAGCCCGCAGCAGCGCCCCACTCCTACTGCCGACTTCCTGCAGCAGCGACTCTGCCTCCTGTGACCTCGCTCCACTGCCACCACCCCCCCTCAGTAAGCAACCGAAAATTCGGACTATAAGACAGACCCCCATTTTATTATAATAAATGTTTTTCCTATTTACCTCCCAAAAAATTTTGGTGCGTCTTATGGTCTGCAAAATACGATATATTAGAAGAAAAAGCTTCTATCCCTCCATTATTATCTGTTAATATTGAGATGTTCTGTGCAGAGTGTCCGCCACTTACCTGGTGTAGTAATGTCCTGATGTTCTGAAGTAAATCCGTCAGATAGTCTGACGTTAGACGACGTTGTCGGTGTTTGGTCAGGCAATCCTTTACTAGCTCCATCACCAGCCGGTGAGTGAAGCTGAGGACGCCATCGGGTGGTAGAAGCACACTGTTAGGACGATTGATCATAAGGATCATCAATAGTGCTTTTACCTGAGGAATGTCCAAAACAATTCCAGCCATAGTGAAAAACTGCAAGTGCTATCAGTCACTATAGAGCCAAGAAAGGCACGGGTGAGCCTATGTGCATTGTATATATAGCGACTGTGAGCAGTGATGTCACCATCACCTGTGATGTCATCACGGAATCTTGTGATAGAATCTTCACGGAGCAGCTCTGCGCAAATAGAATGCGGCCTGGTAATATATAAAGTGAAAACACCATACAATTAACTACCCATGTTATCATGGCCGTTCTATTTTATATCCAATTAGAACACAACCAGGATAAAGGTGTGTTCACAAGTTGGATTTTGGCAGCATTTTTTTTCTACCTCAAAAATCAAAGGAGGCAGGAAAAACGCTGCTTAAAATTCAGGTGTTTTTACTTGTGTTTTTTTTTCCATTCATTTGAATGGGTGAAAAATGCTGCAAAACCTCTGAAAGACTTGACAAGCTGCAGATTTAAAAAAAATGCAAAAAAAACAGCATGTGAATGAGATTTCAGAAATGTCATTCACTAAGATGGTGCTGTAAAACACAGCATTTATTGCTGCAGAAGAAAAAACAGTGAATACACCCTAAAGATATCCTCAGTCATATTATGGGAAATATTGTATATTTCGCATTTATTATCTCACGTGTTTTTCTTCACCATAGAACTTTTAAGGCTGTGTGCCCACTATGCGTTTTTTAGGCGTTTCTGCAGCGTAACTTTCGCTGCGGAAACACTTAAAAAACGCTTGGTGATAGGTCTGCAATGGTCCCCAATGATAATCCGCATGTGCTGTGCACATGCCGCGGAGATTTCCGCTGCGGATTATCATTGCGGAAAAATCCGCAGCACGTCCTTTAATTTTGCAGAGTCGCTGCGATTTAGCCGCCATTGACTTGCATTGGAACGCATAACATCCGCATGACTACAAATACACATGTGGATATTATGCGACTCAATGCGTGGATGGTACCCGGGTCTGGAGATGAAGAGACTCTCCTCCAGACCCGGGTACCATAGTACCTGTAGTTAAAATAGAATTAAAATAAAAAATAAACATATACTTACCTTCTGATGGCCCCTGTCTGCTCCCGGCAGTGCTGCTGGCTCTTCGGCTGCTCGCGGTGGTAAAAGGACCTTCCATGATGCCATTTAGTCATGTGACAGGTCACGTGACCGCTGACATCGGCGGTTGCGTGACCTGTCACATGACTAAATGACGTCATGAAAGGTCCTTTTACAGCACCGTGATCCGCCAAAGACAGCGGACGCACCGGAGAAGGAGATCGAGGACCATCGGAAGATGAGTATAATGTTTTTTTTTTATTTTTCACCATTATTATTCTTTTTTTTCATTATTGATGCTGCATTTGCAGCATGGTAACTTGGTCACACTATATAAATCCATGCCGGTTGCATGGAATTATATAGTGTGACCAAGTTGTCAAGCACTTTTCCAAGTGATGCTAAAATCACTTGGCAAAGCGCTTGACAACCCAGGGAGATGCAGAAACGCTTAGGAAAAATCCGCAGCATTTCTGCATCGTGGTCATATATCCTAACTCATTGGCGAACCGTTATACAAGGCTATATTCACACTAGACGTTTTTTTAGCGGGCTTTTTTATGCAAATTTTCAGCTGCGTTTTACAGTACCAACAAAGTCTATGAGATTTCCGAAATCTCATGCACAAAGCTTGCTTATTTGTCCTCAGTATTTTGTGCTTTCCATGGCTTTTTGCAATAGAGTATGTCACTTGTTTCAGCGTTTTTCACCCATTAAAAAAAAGGGTGGTGGAAAAAAATGCTGAAAAAAAGCCTAGTGTGAACATTTTGCTGCGTTTTTAGTGAAAAAAGCAAGTATGTGACACACATTTATTCTTGTGATTTTCCCAAGTTTAAACCATCTTGTCTTGGTCACCTGAGATAGCAGCTTGGATTATTACAGTTTAATTAAATTAGTGATGCCTACAAAGTAAACATTGGTTGAGCTAGGTGTGAGATTGAACAACACGTGTGGCCCAGGGAGGTGTGAAAATGAACAATGCCTGAGCAACTCAATGGCAAACCATAATGTGAAAGTAAATAGTGTCCTACAAATTCAATGCACTGCCAGGGTCTTAGATAAACCATTCCAGACCAATTCACCCCCCACCCGCCCCCTGTTACATTTGTAATGTGTACTTTTTCATGAACATATGTCTTGCAATGGTGACCTGTTCTCATGTGTCTATGGTGGAAGCAAAGCTGAACTTTGGGATCCTGAAAAACGCACCAAAAATGCACCAAGAGCCACTGCAAAAAAACACACCAAAACCTGCGTTTTTGACGCTACTTCTTTCCTGCCAAGAGATTATGTTTTGCTGCAGAAAAAAACACCTAGTGTGAATATAGCCTAAGACTTACTCTGCCAGCATTAATAGTCAATATTCTGTATACAAATAGGACTCCAATCCATGTATTCAGTTTATCATAAACAAGCCTGAGTTAATCTGCCAAATACACATAGTATGCTTTCTCATAGGTGAAATATAAATCCTGTTAAAGGTCCAAGTTGCAGCAGTTAAGTAGAACAAAACAGACCTCTTCATTCTTTGTAGGTGGAAAAACTTTCGAAATTATCAGTGTATCAAGTACTTATACTCCTGACTGTATATAGTATAATTGCCGCACTGCTACATACAGGTGCTTCTCAGAAAATTAGAATATCATCAAAAAGTGAATTTATTTCAGTTCTTAAATCCAAAAAGTGAAACTCATATATTATACAGAGTCATTACAAACAGAGTGATCTGTTTTAAGTGTTTATTTCTGCTAATGTTGATGATTATGGCTTACAGCCAATGAAAACACAAAAGTCATTATCTCAGTAAATTAGAATTAACAAGAAACACCTGGAAAGGCTTCCTAAGCATTTAAAAAGGTCCCTTAGTCAGTTTCAGTAGGCTCCACAATCATGGGCAAGACTGCTGACTTGACAGATGTCCAGAAGGCAGTCATTGACACACTCCTCAAGGAGGGTAAGCCACAAAAGGTCATTGCTAAAGAAGCAGCTGTTCACAGAGTGCTGTATCCGATCATATTAATGGACGTGGAAGGAAAAAGTGTGGCAGAAAAAGGTGCACAAGCAACCGGGATAACCGCAGCCTTGAAAGGATTGCTAAGAAAAGGCCATTCAAAAATTTGGGGGAGATTCACAAGGAGTGGACTGCTGCTGGAGTCATTGCTTCAAGAGCCACCACACACAGACGTATCCAGGACATGGGCTACAAGTGTCGCATTGCTTGTGTCAAGCCCCTCATGACCAATAGACAACGCCAGAAGCGTCTTACCTGGGCCAAAGAGAAAAAGACCTGGACTGATGCTCAGTGGCCCAAGGTGTTGTGTTCAGATGAAAAGTAAATTTTGCATTTCATTTGGAAATCAAGGTCCCAGAGTCTGGAGGAAGAGTGGAGAGGCCACAATCCAAGCTGCTGGAGGTCTGGTGTGAAGTTTCCACAATCAGTGATGGTTTGGGGAGCCATGTCATCTGCTGGTGTAGGTCCACTATGTTTTATGAAGACCAAAGTCAGCGCAGCTGTCTACCAGGACATTTTACAGCACTTCATGCTTCCCTCTGCCCACAAGCTTTATGGAGATGGAAATGTCATTCTCCAGCAGGACTTGGCCCCTGTCCACACTGCCAAAAGTACCAATACCTGGTTTACACACAACAGTATCACTGTGCTTGATTGGCAGCAAACTCGCCTGACCTTAACCCCATAGAGAATCTATTATAGAGAATCTATGGGGTATTGTCAAGAGGAAGATGAGACCCCAGACCCCACAATACAGATGAGCTGAAGGCTGCTATCAAAGCCACCTGGGTTTCCATAACACCTCAGCAGCGCCACAGGCTGATCGCCTCCATGCCACATTGCCGCATTGATGCAGTAATTGATGCACGAGGAGCCCGAACAAGTATTGAGGGCATTTACTAAACATACATTTCAGTAGGCCAGCTTTTCTGATTTTAAAAACATTTTTCAAGCTGTTGTTATGAAGTATTCTAATTTACTGAGATAATGACGTTTGTGTTTTCATTGGCTGTAAGCCATAATCATCAACATTAACAGAAATAAACACTTAAAATAGATCCCTCTGTGTGTAATGACTCTATATAATAGATCCCTCTGTGTGTAATGACTCTATATAATAGATCCCTCTGTGTGTAATGACTCTACATAATAGATCCCTCTGTGTGTAATGACTCTATATAATAGATCCCTCTGTGTGTAATGACTCTATATAATAGATCCCTCCGTGTGTAATGACTCTATATAATAGATCCCTCTGTGTGTAATGACTCTATATAATAGATCCCTCTGTGTGTAATGACTCTATATAATAGATCCCTCTGTGTGTAATGAGTCTATATAATAGATCCCTCTGTGTGTAATGACTCTATATAATAGATCCCTCTGTGTGTAATGACTCTATATAATAGATCCCTCTGTGTGTAATGACTCTATATAATAGATCCCTCTGTGTAATGACTCTATATAATAGATCACTCTGTGTGTAATGACTCTATATAATAGATCCCTCTGTGTAATGACTCTATATAATAGATCACTCTGTGTGTAATGACTCTATATAATATAGGAGTTTCACTTTTTGCATTGAAGAACTGAAATAAACTAACTTTTGATGATATTCTAATTTTGTGAGAAGCACCTGTATATAGTATGAAGCCCCACTGCCCCATATGTGTATGTATAATTTGATGCACATGACTCGCCCCCTGGGCCGTGGGGTACACGGAACCGGGCCTTCTAGTGTACGGTGCTGATGGGGGTAGTAGTGGTAACCCGATCCCGTGGCTCAGGGTGGTCAGACCAAATGGTGGCAGTCTATTTATCAGTGTTTTGAATGTCCGACTACGCCACCCGTGGATTGCGGTCAGGGATAAACGCCGCTGCGAGGCAGACTGCTGAGGCTGGTGTTGGTGTGCAGCACAGGTGTAGGATAACTCCCCACGGGAAGAGTGTAGCCTCAGGGCAGTGTAGGTGGATGTTGGGGGTGATAGTGCAGGCCGCAATAGTGAGAGTTCAGAGTCCGCTTCAAACAGTTCAGGGTCTTTATTGTAGATATTATTAATGACCCAACAGTACCGGTTAGGAATGGGCCTGGGTGTCTGAGAGCATTCGGGCGAGCCCCACTGGTCAGGGTGAGTGTGTAGGCCTACCGTTCTCTCTATGCTCTTTCTGACTATCCTCCTTTTCGTGGTGTAATAGCCCACGTCTCTGAGCTGGCCGTGTACTTCTCGCCTGTATGGCATGCGACTAGGGCCTTGGGTACCTGTTGCTTGCTCCTCGCTGTACTGGTCCCTCTGTGTGGCGGAGCCTCCAGGCTTCTTAGGCCAAGGGACCTGAAATCCCTCGCAGGTTGGTTCTCTGCTGCTGGGCTTGTAACCCTGACAGCCCCGGACCCCAATGCCCGGTAGATTGGTTCTCTTCCAGGACCGGCTCTCGTCACCTCTGTCCCTGGCTTGCAGTTTCTCCTCTGCCTCACGGACTCCTCAGCTACAGCTGAACTGTCCCTCCTTCTCTGGGACTAGTCTCACTCCTGAGCTAGGTCTTCCAGTTCTCTCTAACCCTGCCCCCAGTTCCAGCTTTTATAGGGGCAGCCAGCTCCCCCTGCTGGCCTGGGACAGGAGGTGCTGTATGCTAATTGTCCCTAACCAGGGGACCTCCCTCCTGCTCTCAGACACAGATTATTGTTTGTGGCATCCAGGCCTGGGGTGACACATTCTCCCCTAGTAAAATTTATTACTCCGGACTAAACAGGAAACACAAATGCAGGGTATAAATGACAACATAACATATATACAAGTATATTTTGTCCTTGAGGTCACGGCGCTTCCGTGACGGGTGTCCATGTCACCCAACAAGGTGTGAAGTTTTCCACGGTGTGGGGACCTGTTTCCATAAACCCCAAGTTCCTCGCCTTGGGCGTGGCGACAAGGCTGAGCTCTCTACTTTGGGCCACAAAGAGGCCACACCGGACAGATTTTTCTTCCGTGGCCATCTTCGAAAGAGGGCACCAAGTGCAACTATCTACAAGACAGTTCCGGTTATTCAGCGTCCATAACCTGTTAGTCCATGAACTAGAAAGACTGGAAAAACATAATTAGCAACCAGGCAACAAACATAAAACATTTACAATATACAGCATTTAGATCTTCCAGCGAGCTGGTATTTGCCCCCTAGTGCTCCGGGTTGACCTGCGTAACCCACTGTCTGGTGGTGGTCTAACCTGACTTTCCCCACTAGCATTCAGGGTACAGCTACTAGCTGGGTTTACAGGCAGTGCAGGCAGCTATCTGCGGGTCCTTTGGCTTACCGCAGGTATGGCAGGCTCACTGTCAGCAGAGGGTTGACTCTCCTGGGCTGCTGGCATAGGTTCTTCTGCCTCTAGGGCTGCTTGGTCTTCTGATTCCTCCTGCTCTCCTGTAGGTTCCTGCTGGGTTGGTTGAAGGAAGTGTAGGACGGGTACCACTATTGCATCATTTATCCGAGTCCAGGACCGGGGGAACTCTCCAAGAACTGTGCTGATCATTTCTTTCTTGTCTTCTGCGGGTTCAAGGTCATCTTGATCTTCTCCTGCACTCTGTAGTTGCTTGGGGCACCTTTTTAGGTGGTCTCTGGAGACGGTGCTAGTGGTTTCTCCTCCATCCTTGGCAATTACACATACCTTCGGGTTGTTGTGGTTGGACTGCAGTACTGTGTACGGGTCGCTCTCCAACTGGTCATCTAGCTTGTGAAGCCTTCTCTTCCGCTTCAGGACCTGCTCACCAGGTTCCAGGGGACCAGCAGGGGCGTGTTGGTTGAAGAGCCTCTCTTGCTTTTCTCTCGCTTGAGCCAGACTCCTCTCCACATTCTCCTGTACCTTCTTGTACTGTAGCCGCCGTTCCGTATCCCAGTCCGCGTCTGGGGAGGTGGGGAGGACTCCCATCTCCAGGTCTATCGGCAGCTTACCTGGTCTTGCCCTCATCAGGTAAGCCGGGGTGCAATTTGTAGCATTCACCGGGATATGGTTGTATAAGTCTATCAGGTCTGGCAGCTTCTCCGGCCACAGGCTGCATTCTTCCAGGGGCAATGTTTTGAGGAGATCAATGACGATATTATTCATTTTCTCACATAGCCCGTTGGTTTGTGGGTGGTAAGATGTTGTCCGAATCTTCTTACAGCCGTAGAGGTTGCAGAACTCCTTGAAGATTTCAGCCTCAAACGCTGGACCTTGATCTGTCAAGACCTGTTCCGGATACCCGTGTGGATGGCAGAAGTGTTGTTGGAAGGCTCTGGCCGCTGTTTGGGCTGTCAAGTCTTTAACAGGAACCACCACCAGGAACCGGGAATAGTGGTCCACTATTGTCAGGGCATAGACGTAGCCCGACCGGCTTGGAGCCAGTTTCACATGGTCCAGAGCTACCAGCTCAAGAGGCTGCCTGGTGACGATGGGCATCAAGGGCATCTTCTGGCTGGTACCGTCCTTCCTTCCGTACCGGTGGAATGCAGGGAGCTCTATTTCCTCCAACTCATCTGGATCTTCTCCCTCATCGGGCAAGTGGGGCATTCTCGATAGGGCATCTGCATTGGCATTGGCTCGGCCTGCCCGGTACTTGATGGTGAAGTCATAGTTTGCTAGCCGGGCCATCCACCGCTGCTCTAGGGCACCAAGTCTCGCATTGTCCAGATGTGTCTACGGATTGTTGTCCGTGTACACAGTGAACTTCACAGAGGCCAGGTAATGCTTGAAACGTTCTGTTACGGCCCACACCACTGCCAAGGACTCCAGCTTAAAGGAGCTGTAATTCTCCGGGTTTCTCTCGGCTGTCGTACGCGATCACCCTTTCTCTGTCCTGTTGGTTCGGTGACAGTACGGCTCCCAGCCCCACATTACTGGCGTCTGTGTGGAGGATAAAAGGCTGGCCATAATCAGGGTATGCCAGGATCTCATCCCCCGTGAGGGCCATCTTCAGCTGGCGGAAGGACTCCTCTTCCGGCTTGTCCCACTTGAAGGGTGGCTTTTGGCTTCTGGTCTTAGATTGTCCTATAAGGAGGTCCTGCATAGGGGCTGCCATCTTGGTGAACCTGGGGATGAACCTTCGGTAGTAGCCTACCAACCCGACGAACTGCCTCACTTCTTTTATGTTAGAGGGGCTTGGCCTGTTCTTTATTGCCATGATTTTGTCAGGGTCGGGGGCTACTCCTTCTGCACTCACCACGTGTCCCAGGTACTGTACCTTCGGCTTTAACAGATGGCACTTGGAGGGTTTCACTTTCATGCCAAAGCCTGCCAGGGCCTCGAACACCTCGGCCAGGTGCTTTAGATGGTCCTCGTAAGTCTTCGAATAGACAATCACGTCGTCCAGGTAAAGTAGGACCGTCTCAAAGTTTCGGTGCCCTAGACAGCATTCCATCAGCCTCTGGAAGGTCCCGGGTGCGTTGCAGAACCCGAACGGCATATAGTTGAATTCACTTAATCCCATCGGGGTGGTGAAGGCGGTCTTCTCCTTATCAGCCTCTGCCACAGGAACCTGCCAGTACCCACTAGTAAGGTCCAAAGTAGAGAAGAAATTAGCTGATTTTAGTGCGACCAAAGACTCCTCTATTCTAGGCAACGGGTATGCGTCTTTATGGGTGATACGATTGACTTCTCTATAGTCCACGCACATTCTCATAGTACAGTCTTTCTTTTTTAGCAGAACCAAGGGGGCTGCCCAGGGGCTACAACTGTCTCTAATGACCCCGGCTTCCTTCATTTCTCTCAGCATGCCCTTTGCGTTCTGATAGCGTGCGGGGTGGTACAGGTCTGTATCTTTCTTTTATTGGTGGGTGGCTCCCCGTGGGGATGTGGTGTTCTACCCCTTTCACTCTGCCAAAGTCTAGCGGGTGCTTACTAAAGATTCTCTCGTACTCTTGAACCACCCGATAGACTCCAAGTTTTTGGTGCAAGGGAGTGGAGTCAGCACCCACGTGGAGTTTCTGGCACCAGTCCTCCTTGGGTTTCTGGGAACCATTACCCTCCGCCTGGGGAGATGGAGGCAAGGGTTCCATGGCCCTGACAGCATTGTGTTCAACAGTATACAATTTGGCTAGTGTAGCGTACCGGGGCAAGTGTACTTCCCTTTCCCCAAAGTTTAAGATCCGGACGGGCACCCTTCCATGGCGGACATCGACCACCCCCCGGGCTGTCAAAATGGTGGGCCTGCTGTCTGAGTACACGGGTTCTACCATGGCTTGGTAGTCTCTCCCTCTTAACCCGATTGCAGTCCGACACCAGATCATTTCACTTTTGGGGGGCATGGCAATGGGGAACGGGTCGCTCATCCTCACGCTACCGATCTCACCACCAGACAGTTCTACCTGTTGCCATCTCATCAGGGCTCTTATCTCCTTCTGGAGGACCCTCTGTTGGCTGGAGCTTGCATTCATCGCCACCTGCTGCAAAATTACAATTACTTCTGAAAGACAATTTTCAATCACATTAGTACCCAAGGTTATTTTAGGGTGACTTTCTCGACGGTCAATGTCCACAATGATCACTCCCTGTGCCGGCAGTTCAAGTTTACCAATCTTAATGGTCATCTCTCTGAACCCCACCTGCGGCACGGGTTGACCATTGCTGGCGATGATGCTCAAGTCATCGTCTGGATAACGAGTTATATCAGTGTCACTCCAGTACTGCTTGAAAAGTACATAGGGGATGGTAGTCACTTGGGACCCGGTGTCCAGCAGTGCACTTATGGGGATACCGTCCAGCACTACGGGTAAAACCGGGCGTCCCCCTACGTACTTATCACGCCAATTAGATGGGCCTGATGACCTTATGCCTGGGGGTTGGCCCTTTGCCCCAGGTCGGACCCATTTAAAGTACAGTACCTGGCTACGTGTCCCGGCTAGCTGCAACAGCGGCAAGTCGGCTGTCCATCCTCAGTGTAATGATCGGCGGGCCTCCCTCTGAACGACGGGATCCTCCTCCGTCGACGCCACGGGACATCCTCCGGACTGGAAACCAGCTTGATTGGTCCTGACGGGTCCATTTGTAACGACTGTATGGTCCTGGTCAATGCAGCTAAACTCTTTGTTAGTTCTTGGACCTGATGGTGCAGGTTTGCAGGCGGGGATGGATTTAGGGCCTGCGCATCAGCCCCCACAAGGTCTGCGGGATAGGGCGCCGCCCCCTGGTGGTAAGGGATGGCAGGGCGCCGGGAAGCTACAGCGCCACCCGGTGCAGGTTCTCGGAGCACCCGGATGGCCCTATCTTTGAACTGTGCAAAAGTCAAATCGGGGTTCTGTAGGGCCATGAGGCGCAGCTGGGTTCTGTGGGCGCTGGACAGCAGACCTTCTATGAACTGGTCAGTCAATAGTTTATCTGTATCCTGCACGCTGCCAGGGTCAGCTTGCTTAATTGCCCCCAAGGCTTCCTGTAAATTTAGGGCATAATCTCGGATGCTATCTTGAGCTCGCTGCTTACATCCATAGAACCGCATTTTGATTTCTGCTGAGGTACGGGTATCAAAGGTGTCCCGTAGACGGGTCAGAACCCCCCTTACAGTCCTTTTCTCCTCAGCTGTCCAAGACTTTACCTCCCGCTGGGCCGCACCAGTTAACTGCCCTATCAGTATGCTTACCTTCTGTTCTTCTGTCAGGGGATAAACTTTGAACAGGCTATACAGCCTTTCTTTAAAGTCGCCCAAGGTATGCGACTCGCCGGCATACTGGGGCAGCCAGGCCGCTCCGGGGATATAGGCAGAGGTGGATTAAGAGTAGCAAGGGCCCCGGGCAGTTTAGAAGGCGCGGGCCCCCTCCAGACAGCTGATTTATCACGTGACATGTCACATGATCCCCTGTGATAGATCATGTGATAGTTCACGGGAAATTAATTTGGCATAATATTAATTGTGCTGCCTCATCTGAGAGCAGCACAATATTGGGGCAGATACCCTGATTCCAGCGATGTGTCACTTTTTCAGCTGCTTGTTGTCATTTTGAGAAAATCACCGTTTTGTTTTATCTGCTGCAGATCTAGCAGCTCTCTGAATGCTGCGCTCTGTATAGCGCCACCCACACCACCGATTGGCAGCTTTCTGCCCATGCTCATTGTACACAGAAATCTACTGATCAGTGATGGGGGTGGGGTCCTACAGAACTTACTAGTCATCTAGTGATAATTACCTTCTGACAAATCAATGATTTTATCAAAACAACACTAAGCAGCCCAGTAAGTGACACATTACTGGAATCAGTGCCTCTAACCCTACATTATGCTGCTCTCAGATTAGGTGGCAAAAACCTGATGACAGATTCCCTTTAAAGGAGCTGTAAAGACAAAAAAGTTTGTATTAAAAAAAATACAAGCCATTTGTTAAATTAACTTTTTTTCATTGTTAATTCACATTAGACTGTATCTTCAACACTTTTGTCAGCAGGTCTTATTACAGACTCTGAATAGGGCAGCTCTCTCCCTCTCCCTCAGCAGAAAGTCACAGCATGGTTAAAAAACGGGATCTTTTATGATTTTCTCATAATAAATAAAAAAGGACATGCAAGTCCTCCAAACTATTTTCCGTTTCTCTATAGGGAAGGTCCTAAATCTTTCTTGCTCTTTAGTTGATCACATGTCAAAAATGCAAAGCATTTACTATGAACTCGCCTAAAAAAATATACACTTGGAAAGTAATATCATCATCTACATGTAAATATTCCTTGACTCTAAGGGCTCGCTCACACTGTCGTATAACACGGCCGAATGCTATGTGATGTTTTATCGGATAGGACTCGGCCCTATGTTATACTATGGGACAGTGCGATTATTGGCATGAGAAAATAATCTCATTCGATATTCGGACCATGTGCACCCATACAAGTCTATGGGTGCACGTAAAACATTGGACTGCACTCGGATGTCATCCAAGTGCAGTCCGATGAACACTCACAGAGACTATGGAGAAGATGGAGAAATTAAGTTCTCCATCTTCTCCATATCTGTGCTGCGAGAGAATCGGATCACACTCAGTTGAAGCTCTGACAGAGTTTGAGCCCAGTGTCATTAGCATAATTGGCCCTATTCTCTTGCATGAGAGAATATATGGCTTAGTGAGTGGACCCTAAAACTGAATAGTAGTGACGGACAGGCACCACACAAGCGGGATCCATGTAGCTCTCAGATGTTATGTAGGTAGGGCTTCATTCCACGGGGTAGGGCTTAATTTCAAGGTATATAAAAAAAATGGACTTCAAATAAAAATTAAATGAACACAAAAAGCACTAATTGAATTATTTTTTTCGTATTCATGTTTGCAGCCCCTTTAAAAACCCTTTGAGGACCAAGGCACATATATGTTCCATAGTTTTAAACTGGAAAAAAACTTGATTGAATAAAATTTAAGGTCCTCAAAGGTTTAAGTAGGTCATAAATTCATATGAATACTTGCTCATACAATTGCACATGCCAAAAGATGAAGAAGAACAGAATCAAAAATATGACATTAAGTGGAGCACTTACAGGTATTCAAGGTGAAAGAGACCAGCAAAGGCATCGTCTCGAATGACAGTAAATGAGTTAGAATTCAGCAAGCTGAAAATGAAGACAGCAGGTTAGAAGTGAACCAGACTTTATGGTGCTCAGAATTAGTCAAGCAGAATTTATTGACTGCTCTTGCAAAGCACTGAGACTCCCGCTGTGTATAGATGGCGCCGTGCGGCCTCCCGCTGTGTATAGATGGCGCCGTGCGGCCTCCCGCTGTGTATAGATGGCGCCGTGCGGCCTCCCGCTGTGTATAGATGGCACCGTATAGATGGCTACGTGCGGCCTCCTGCTGAGTACACGTGTATAGATGGCTACGTGCGGCCTCCTGCTGAGTATAGATGCCGCACGGCGCTCCCCCCAGAGACAGCAGGAGGCCGCACAGCGCCATCTATACTCAGCGGGAGACCGCACGTAGCCATCTATACACAGCAGGAGGCCGCACGGCGACATCTATACTCAGCGGGGGGCCGCACGTAGCCATCTATACACAGCGGGGGGCGCACTTAGCCATCTATACACAGCAGGAGGCCGCACGGCGACATCTATACTCAGCGGGGGGCCGCACATAGCTATCTATACACAGCGGGGGGCGCACATAGCCATCTATACACAGCAGGAGGCCGCACGGCGACATCTATACTCAGCGGGGGGCCGCACATAGCTATCTATACACAGCGGGGGGCGCACGTAGCCATCTATACACAGCGGGGGGCCGCACGGCGCCGTCTATAAACAGCGGGGGGGCGCACGTAGCCATCTATACACAGCGGGGAGCCGCACGTAGCCATCTATACACAGCAGGAGGCCGCACGGAGCCCCCCCAGAGACATCAGGAGGCCGCACGGCGCCAGCTATACTCAGCAGTAGGCCGCATGCAGTCATACACACACACAAACATATACAGACACGCATAAACACATTTGAAACACAAAAATACATACAAACAGACATCACACAATGAAATCTGCCCACACAAACACACACACAAACAGACAGACATCACACACACACACCTGCCCACACACACACACACCTGCCCACACACACACACCTGCCCACACACACACACCTGCCCACACACACATTTGTGTGTGTGTATGTATAGTGTGTGTGTATGTATAGTGTGTGTGTGTGTGTATAATGTGTGTGTATGTGTAGTGTGTGTGTATGTATAGTGTGTGTGTGTGTGTATAATGTGTGTGTATGTATAGTGTGTGTGTGTATAATGTGTGTGTATGTATAGTGTGTGTGTATGTATAGTGTGTGTGTGTGTGTGTGTAGTGTGTGTGTGTATGTATAGTGTGTGTGTATTTTTTTTTAAGTTAAAAACAAGTAAAATGCTTGTGGCATCAATATCAAGACTCCAGATATAAGGGCCTATTCACACTGAATTTTGCAATGCATTCATCTCCTCTTTCCAGGCTTCTATCTAAATCCCTGAAAAATGGCATTCAGATGTGCCTTGACATAGCCATTGATTTGAACAAAGGCAAACCGAGGCTAAAGTCTGAATCTTTAGGCTCCATTTTCTCTGCTTTCAGATGTCTCATTTCAGACAGCACAATCCTGAATTTCAGGGATTCAGTTGTAAGCCTTGTGTAAAGACCTGAATGCAGCGCTGAATGTAGTGTGAATAGGTCCTTACATCCTACACCACCTCAGGGGATTGTTGTTATGGAGTATTGCCCCTGGGTGGCCGCAGTTATGACCACCACCAGGGCTCGCGGTCACCCACCATAACTTTGGTATTCTGGGGAGCTGGTATAATGAATATCTGAGAAGAGCCCTAGAGAAGCAAGAACATTGGACAACCAAGAGGTGGTGGCCTCAAGTCAGGTGTAGTGTTCAACAGGGCAAGACTTTCTAACCTGCCCCCCCCCCCCCCACACACACACATATACACACACCTGCCCACACACACACACACACACACACACACACACCTGCCCACACACACACACACACACCTGCCCACACACACACACACACACATATACACACACACACACACACCTGCCCACACACACACACATATACACACACACACAGCTGCCCACACAGACACAGACACACACACAACCTGCCCACACAGACACACACACACATCTGCCCACACAGACACACACACACACCTGCCCCCCCCACACACACATACACCTGCCCACACACATACACACCTGCCCACACACACACACACCTGCCCACACAAACACACCTGCCCACACACAAACACACCTGCCCACACACACACACCTGCCCACACACACACACATACACACACCTGCCCACACACACACACATACACACCTGCCCACACACACACACAAACACCTGCCCACACACACACACACCTGCCCACACACACACACACACATACACACACCTGCCCACACACATAAACACCTGCCCACACACACATACACACACACACACACACACACACACACACACACACACACACACTGGGGAAAATAAATATTTGATCCCCTGCTGTTTTTCTAAGTTTGCCCACTGACAAAGACATGAACAGTCTATAATTTTAAGGGTAATTTTAACATTGAGAGATAGAATATCCCTGCCCAAAAAAATCAAGAAAATCACATTGTATAAATTAGATAATTTTTTTTGCATTTTGCAGTGAGAAATAAGTATTTCATCCCCTACAAACCATTATGAGTTCTGGCTGCTACAGACCAGTTAGACGTTCCTAATCAACTCGTTACCTGCAGTAAAGACAGCTGTCTTACATAGTCACCTGTATAAAAGACTCTTGTCCACAGACTCCATTAATCAGTCAGACTCTAACCTCTACCACATGGGCAAGACCAAAGAGCTTTCTAAGGATGTCGGGGACAAGATCATAGACCTGCGCAAAGCTGGAATGGGCTACAAAACCATAAGTAAGACGCTGGGTGAGAAGGAGACAACTGTTGGTGCAATTGTAAGAAAATGAAAGAAATACAAAATGACTGTCAATCGACATTGATCTGGGGCACCATGCAAAATCTCACCTCGAGGGGATATCCTTGATCATGAGGAAGGTGAGAGATCAGTCTAAAACTACACGGGGGAAACTTGCTAATGATCTCCAGGCAGCTGGGACCACAGTCACCAAGCAAACCATTGGTAACACATTACACTTTAAAGGTTAAAAATCCTGCAGTGCCCGCGAGGTCCCCCTGCTCAAGAAGGCACATGTGCAGGCCCATCTGAAGTTTGGCAATGAATACCTGGATGATTCTGTGAGTTATTGGGAGAAGGTGCTGTGGTCAGATGAGACAAAAATTGAGCTCTTTAGCATTAACTCAATTGGCCGTGTTTGGAGGAAGAAGAAGGAAGTACAACCCTAAGAACATTGTTCCAACCGTGAAGCATGGTGGGGGAAACATACTTTGGGGGTGCTTTTCTGCAAAGGGGACATGACGACTGCACCGTATTGAAGGGAAGATGGATGGCGTCATGTATCGCGAGATTTTGGCCAACAACCTCCTTCCCTCAGTAAGAGCATTGAAGATGGGTCGTGGCTAGGTCTTTCCAGCAAGGCAATGACCCAAAACATACAGCCAAAGCAACAAAGGAGTGGATCAAAAAGAACTACAGTAAGGTCATGGAGTGGCCTAGCCAGTCTCCAGACCTTAATCCCATAGAAAACTTATGGAGGGAGTTAAAGCTCCGATTTGCGAAGCGACAGCCTCAAAATCTTAATGATTTAGAGATGATCTGCAAAGAGGAGTGGAGCAAAATTCCTCCCGACATGTGCACAACCCTCATCATCAGCTACAAACAACGTCTGACTGCTGTGCTGCCAACATGTGTTTTACCACCAAGTATTAAGTGTTGTTTTCCAGAGGGATCAAATACTTATTTCTCACTGCAAAATGCAGAAAAATCATCTAATTTATACAATGTGATTTTCTTCATTTTTTTTTGGGATATTCTATCTCTCAATGTTAAAATTAACCAACCCTTAAAATCATAGACTGTTCATGTCTTTGTCAGTGGGCAAACTAAGAAAGACAGCAGGGGATCAAATAATTATTTCCCCCACTGTGTATATAATTATATATACAGTTATATGAAAAAGTTTGGGCACCCCTATTAATCTTAAGCTTAATGCTTTCTTAAAATTGGTGTTTTTGCAGCAATTTCAGTTTGATCTATGTAATAACTGTTGGACACAGTAATGTTTCTGCCTTGAAATGAGGTTTATTGTACAAAAAATGTGCAATCCGCATTATACAGGAAGAGGAGGTGAGCTGTGATATCACCTATTGTGAATGGTGGATCCTGTGTTATCTACTGTATATAGAGGTGTTATCAGTCATTGTACAGGAGGAGGTGAGCTGTGATCTCACCTATTGTGAATGGTGGATCCTGTGTTATCTACTGTATATAGAGGTGTTATCATTCATTGTACAGGAGGAGGAGGTGAGCTGTGATATCACCTATTGTGAATGGTGGATCCCGTGTTACCTACTGTATATAGAGGTGTTATCAGTCATTGTACAGGAGGAGAAGGAGGTGAGCTGTGATCTCACCTATTGTGAATAGAGGATCCTGTGTTATCTACTGTATATAGAGGTGTCATCAGTCATTGTACAGGAGGAGGAGGAGGTGAGCTGTGATCTCACCTATTGTGAATGGTGGATCCCCTGTGTCATCTACTGTATATAGAGGTGTTATCATTCATTGTACAGGAGGAGGAGGAGGTGAGCTGTGATCTCACCTATTGTGAATGGTGGATCCTGTGTTATCTACTGTATATAGAGGTGTTATCAGTCATTGTACAGCATGAGGAGGTGAGCTGTGATATCACCTATTGTGAATGGTGGATCCTGTGTTATCTACTGTATATAGAGGTGTTATCAGTCATTATACAGGAGGAGGAGGTGAGCTGTGATATCACCTATTGTGAATGGTTGGTCCCCTGTGTCATCTACTGTACATAGGGGTGTTTTCAGTCATTGTACAGGAGGAGGAGAAGGAGGTGAGCTGTGATCTCACCTATTGTGAATAGAGGATCCTGTGTTATCTACTGTATATAGAGGTGTTACCAGTCATTGAACAGGAGGAGGAGGAGGTGAGCTGTAATACCACCTATTGTGAATGGTGGATCCTGTGTTATCTACTGTATATAGAGGTGTTATCATTCATTGTACAGGAAGAGGTGAGCTGTGATCTCACCTATTGTGAATGGTGGACCCTGTGTTATCTACTGTATATAGAGGTGTTACCAGTCATTGAACAGGAGGAGGAGGAGGTGAGCTGTAATACCACCTATTGTGAATGGTGGATCCTGTGTTATCTACTGTATATAGAGGTGTTATCAGTCATTGTACATGAGGAGGAGTAGGTGAGCTGTGATATCACCTATTGTGAATGGTGGATCCTGTGTTACCTACTGTATATAGAGGTTATCAGTCATTGTACAGGAGGAGGAGGAGGTGAGCTGTGATCTCACCTATTGTGAATGGTGGATCCTGTGTTACCTACTGTATATAGAGGTGTTATCAGTCATTGTACAGGAGGAGGAGGTGAGCTGTGATCTCACCTATTGTTAATGGTGGATCCTGTGTAATCTACTGTATATATAGTTATCATTCATTGTACAGGCGGCGTAGATGAGCTGTGATCTCACCTATTGTGAATGGTGGATCCTGTGTTATCTACTGTATATAGAGGTGTTATCAGTCATTGTACAGGAGGAGGAGGAGGAGGAGAGCTGTGACATCACCTATTGTGAATGGTGGGTCCCCTGTGTCATCTGCTATATATAGAGGTGTTATCAGTCATTGTACAGCATGAGGAGGTGAGCTGTGATATCACCTATTGTGAATGGTGGGTCCTGTGTTATCTACTATATATAGAGGTGTTATCAGTCATTGTACAGGAGGAGGAGGAGGAGGAGAGCTGTGACATCACCTATTGTGAATGGTGGGTCCCCTGTGTCATCTGCTATATATAGAGGTGTTATCAGTCATTGTACAGCATGAGGAGGTGAGCTGTGATATCACCTATTGTGAATGGTGGATCCTGTGTTATCTACTGTATATAGAGGTGTTATCAGTCATTGTACAGGAGGAGGAGGTGAGCTGTGATATTTCCTTTTGTGAATGGTGGATCCTGTGTTATCTACTGTATATAGAGGTGTTATCATTCATTGTACAGGAAGAGGTGAGCTGTGATCTCGCCTATTGTGAATGGTGGATCCTGTGTTACCTACTGTATATAGAGGTGTTATCAGTTATTATACAGGGGGAGAAGGTGAGCTGTAATACCACCTATTGTGAATGGTGGGTCCCCTTTGTTATGTACTGTATATAGAGGTGTTATCCGTCATTGTATAGGAGGAGGAGGTGAGCTGTAATACCACCTATTGTGAATGGTGGAACCTGTGTTATCTACTGTATATAGAGGTGTCATCAGTCCTTGTACAGGAGGAGGAGGTGAGCTGTGATATCACCTATTGTGAATGGAGGATCCTGTGTTATCTACTGTATAAAAAGGTGTTATCAGTCATTGTACAGGAGGAGGAGGTGAGCTGTGATATCACCTATTGTGAATGGTGGATCCTGTGTTACCTACTGTATATAGAGGTGTTATCAGTCATTATACAGGGGGATGAGGTGAGCTGTGATACCACCTATTGTGAATGATGGGTCCCCTTTGTTATCTACTGTATAAAGAGGTGTTATCAGTCATTGTACAGGAGGAGGAGGAGGTGAGCTGTGATCTCACCTATTGTGAATGGAGGATCCTGTGTAATCTACTGTATATAGAGGTTTCATCAGTCATTGTACAGGAGGAGGAGGAGGCGAGCTGTGACATCACCTATTGTGAATGGAGGGTCCCCTGTGTCATCTACTGCATATAGAGGTGTTATCAGTCATTGTAGAGCATGAGGAGGTGTGCTGTGATATCACCTTTTGTGGATTGTGGATCCTGTGTTATCTACTGTATATAGAGGTGTTATCAGTAATTGTACAGTTGGAGAGGTGAGCTGTGACATCACCTATTGTGAATGGTGTGTTCCCTGTGTCATCTACTGTATATAGAGGTGATATCAGTCATTGTACAGGAGTTGGAGGAGGTGAGCTGTGATATCACCTATTGTGAAAGGTGGATCCTGTGTTATCTACTGTATAAAGAGGTGATATCAGTCATTGTAAAGGAGGAGGAGGTGAGCTGTGATCTCACCTATTGTGAATAGTGGATCCTGTGTTATCTACTGTACATAGAGGTGTTATCAGTCATTGTACAGGAGGAGGAGGAGGTGAGCTGTGATATCACCTATTGTGAATGGTGGATCCTGTGTTATCTACTGTATATAGAGGTGTTATCAGTCATTGTGGAGGAGGAGGTGAGCTGTAATACCACCTATTGTGATTGTTGGGTCCCCTGTGTTATCTACTGTATGTAGAGGTGTTATCAGTCATTGTACAGGAGGAGGAGGGGGTGAGCTGTGATCTTACCGATTGTGAATGGTGGATCCTGTGTAATCTAATGTATATAGAGGTGTTATCATTCATTGTACAGGAGGAGGAGGTGAGCTGTGACATCACCTATTGTGAATGGTGGATCCTGTGTTATCTACTGTATATAGAGGTGTTATCAGTCCTTGTAGAGGAGGAGGAGGAGGTGAGCTGTGATGTCACCTATTGTGAATGGTGGATCCTGTGTAATCTACTGTATATAGAGGTGTTATCGTTCATTGTACAGGCGGCGTAGGTGAGCTGTGATATCACCTATTGTGAAAGGTGGATCCTGTGTTATCTACTGTATATAGAGGTGTTATCAGTCATTGTACAGGAGGAGGAGGTGAGCTGTGATGTCACCTATTGTGAATGGTGGATCCTGTGTTATCTACTATATATAGAGGTGTTATCAGTCATTGTACAGGAGGAGGAGGAGATGAGCTGTGATCTCACTTATTGTGAATGGTGGATCCTGTGTAATCTACTGTATATAGAGTTGTTATCATTCATTGTACAGGAGGGGGAGGTGAGCTGTGATCTCACTTATTGTGAATGGTGGATCCTGTGTAATCTACTGTATATAGAGGTGTTATCGTTCATTGTACAGGAGCCGGAGGTGAGTTGTGATATCACCTATTGTGAATGGTGGATCCTGTGTAATCTACTGTATATAGAGGTGTTATCGTTCATTGTACAGGAGGAGGAGGTGATCTGTGATATCGCCTATTGTGAATGGTGGGTCTCCTGTGTTACCTACTGTATATAGAGGTGTTATCAGTCATTGTACAGGAGGAGGAGGAGGTGAGCTGTGACATCACCTATTGTGAATGGTGGGTCCTCTGTGTCATCTACTATATATAGACGTGTTATCAGTCATTGTACAGGAGGAGGAGATGAGCTGTGATCTCACTTATTGTGAATGGTGGATCCTGTGTAATCTACTGTATATAGAGGTGTTAATAGTCATTGTACAGGAGGAGGAGGAGGTGAGCTGTGATATCACCTATTGTGAATGGTGGATCCTGTGTTATCTACTGTATATAGAGGTGTTATCAGTCATTGTACAGGGGAGGAGGTGAGCTGTAATACCACCTATTGTGAATGGTGGGTCCCCTGTGTTATCTACTGTATATAGAGGTGTTATCATTCATTGTACAGGAAGAGGTGAGCTGTGATCTCGCCTATTGTGAATGGTGTATCCTGTTTTATCTACTGTATATAGAGGTGTTATCAGTCATTGTACAGAGGAGGAGGTGATCTGTGATCTCACCTATTGTGAATGGTGGATTCTGTGTAATCTACTGTATATAGAGGTGTTATCATTCATTGTACAGGAGGAGGAGGTGATCTGTGATATCGCCTATTGTGAATGGTGGATCCTGTGTTACCTACTGTTTATAGAGGTTTCATCAGTCATTGTACAGGAGGAGGAGGAGGTGAGCTGTGACATCACCTATTGTGAATGGAGGATCCTGTGTTACCTGCGGTACATAGATTTGTTATCAATCATTATACAGGAAGAGGAGGTGAGCTGTGATATCACCTATTGTGAATGGTGGGTCCTCTGTGTTATCTACTGTATATAGAGGTGTTATTAGTCATTGTACAGGAGGAGGAAGGGGTGAGCTGTGATCTCACCTATTGTGAATGTTGGATCCTGTGTTATCAGTCATTGTACAGGAGGAGGAGGAGGTGAGCTGTGATATCGCCTATTCTGAATGGTGGATCCTGTGTTAACTACTGTATATAGAGGTGTTATCAGTCATTGTACAGGAGGAGGAGTAGGTGAGCTGTGATATCACCTATTGTGAATCCTGTGTTACCTACTGTATATAGATGTGTTATCAGTCATTATACAGGGGGAGAAGGTGAGCTGTAATACCACCTATTGTGAATGGTGGGTCCCCTTTGTTATGTACTGTATATAGAGGTGTTATCTGTCATTGTATAGGAGGAGGAGGTTAGCTGTGATATCACTTATTGTGAATGGTGGATCCTGTGTTACCTACTGTATATAGAGGTGTTATCAGTCATTATACAGGAGGAGGAGGTGAGCTGTGATATCACCTATTGTGAATGTTTGGTCCCCTGTGTTAACTACTGTATATAGATGTGTTATCAGTCATTGTACAGGAGGAGGTGAGCTGTGATGACACTTATTGTGAATGGTGGATCCTGTGTTATCTACTGTATATAGAGGTGTTATCAGTCATTGTACAGGAGGAGAAGGTGAGCTGTGATATCACCTATTGTGAATGGTGGATCCTGTGCTATCTACTGTATATAGATGTGTTATCAGTCATTGTATAGGAGGAGGAGGGGGTGAGCTGTGATCTCACCTATTGTGAATGGTGGATCCTGTGTTATCTACTGTATATAGAGGTGTTATCAGTCATTATACAGGATGAGGAGGTGAGCTGTGATATCACCTATTGTGAATGGTGGGTCCCCTGTGTTATCTACTGTATATAGAGGTGTTATCAGTCATTGTACAGGAGCAGGTGAGGTGTTATCAGTCATTGTACAGTAGGAGGTGAGCTGTGATATCACCTATTGTGAATGGTGGGTCCCCTGTGTTATCTACTGTATATAGAGGTGTTATCAGTCATTGCACAGGAGGAGGAGGTGAGCTGTGATCTCACCTATTGTGAGTGGTGGATCCTGTGTTATCTACTGTATATAGAGGTGTTATCAGTCATTGTACAGGAGGAGGAGGGGGTGAGCTGTGATCTCACCTATTGTGAATGGTGGATACTGTGTTACCTACTGTATATAGAGGTGTTATCAGTCATTGTACAGGAGGAGGAGGTGAGCTGTAATATCACCTATCGCCACGGAAGACTATCGCTGGGGGTTGTAGTCTTCAGTGGCGGTGACCCGGTCCGTGCCCAGGGCTTTCAAACCAGTGGCAGTCTTAGTGTAATAATAAGTGTCCGACTACGCTACCCGTGGATTGCGGTCAGTGGAGACCGCCGCTGTGCCGCAGACTGCTGATGTTGTATGCGCAGCCAAGTATGGGATAACTCCCCACGGGAGAAGCATTGCCTCAGGGCAGCTAGTGTGGATGATGGGAGTGATGGTGTGAGCGTCCCAGTACTAATGGTGCTGGTGCAGCGATGAAACACAGAGACGTGTGGTTGCAGTTTCCAATGCTTTACTCACAGTTCTTTACTGGTCCTAGTCACGTCTGTACCGGCGGTGACTGCCCAAGCCGTGCTGCGTCCACCAGGCAAGGGGCTCGACCAACTCCCAGGCAATTCCAGAGCGTGGCACAGGGCTCCCTTCTCTTTCTTGCTCTGGCCGTCCCCACCAGTGACCCACCTTTGTCCAGCTTCCTCGGGCCTTCTCTTGGCGAAACCTCTCTCCGGTTTCCCTGACCCTATGTGGTATGCTTTCCTGGTGGATGTAGTGAGGGGTCGCACCAAGATGTGGTCACAACCTTCGGTCTTTGGCTGAGGAATTTGTTGCCTCCACCAATTTGGGTTCCGGTACCCTGCTCTGCCAACCCTTCACCCGCACTCTCCTGGGCCTATGGGGTCCCTTCTTCTCTGGTGTCTCTGAGCCTCTCTTAATGTGCTGTTCCTTGTTTCCTTTCTGTTCCAGTTCCTTGCTGTTTCTGTTCCTCTCCTCTGGCTCTGGCCTCCACTCCAGGCCGGCCTCGTGGAGCTGGGCCCAGACTGAGCCACAGCTCCCTGTCAGCCCTCTCTGGCTGAACTCTCCTTCTCTCTTCTCCTCCTGACTGGACTGAACTGACTACTCTAAGATGGTGCCCACCTTATATACCTCCCTCTATGTGTGAGCCCAGGTGACTAGTAACCAATGGGCTCCTACCTATGCCCAGAGAGCCACCCCTATCTGCTCCTACACCACTGGGTTTTCCTCCCCCTCCCCACTCCAGCCAGGGACATGGTCAGTTGTGCCTACATATATATATAAATGGGAGCCCCGTAGAGCTGTCCCTCGGAAATGGGGTGTGTGTGGTGTATGCAGCTTACTGAGTCCTGGTCCACACTCCATCCTTACCCGGGAGTGGAATATCACACCTCTGGGTCGAGGTGCAATACCCCTGTAGCAGCCGAGCCCTCAGGGTGCTACACATGTATGACCGGCCGCTCTGTTAACTCCTCCTGGCGGAGGCAGGGTGCATGTATGACCGGCCGCTCTGTTAACTCCTCCTGGCGGTGGTCTTCTGGCTACAGGAATACTGAGGCCGCCAGTGGTGGTATCCGCTGCATAGGTTATGATTGATCTCATCTCTTCCAATCATCATGTAATTCACCAGATTTTTAATATACCGTATATACTCGAGTATAAGCCGAGTTTTTCAGCACATTTTTTGTTCTGATAAAGCCCCTCTCGGCTTATACTCTGGTATATACTCGAGTATATAGAAATTCTGGTGGTGGATAGTGCTGGGGGAGGTTGCGACGGTGGAGGAGCGGGGCACACGCAGTAGCCGCTGCTGCAGCTACCACGTGTGCCCGCGCTAAAGAGAAATTAATATTCCCTCTTCTCCACTCCCATGGGCGTGGAGAAGAATGAATATTCATTCTCTTTAGTAGCGGACACAGAGAAGCTTTGAGCCGCAGTTCCTGCTGACAGTGCCCGCTACTAAAGAGAGTGCATATTCACTCTTCTCCACGCCCATAGTCCCGGGGTGGAGAGGAGTAAATGTGCCAGCAGCTCAGCGTCTGAGAGCGCATGGCAGTGACGTCATGCGCTGCTCAGATGCTGACATGAGCTGCTGCAGCAGAAAAGGACGCAGAGCAGAGGTGAGGAAGGAAGGTGAGTATAAGGGTATGTGCACATGGGCGTTATTGGCAGCGCTTTGAACGCAGCATACTTTATGCTGCGTCCAAAGCGCTGCACGCTGGTAAATCCGCATGTGTTCATTGAGCCATGCGGATTCACCGCATCCTATACATTGCACTGATAGAATTTCTCTTGCGGAGACTAGTGTCTCCGCAAGAGAAATTGACATACTGAGGTCTGGGAAGACGCGCCGCATGTCCGTGTCTGCGGGTGAGCCGCAGGTGTATGGAGACGCATAGTGGGCATGGGATCTGTATAAATCCCATCCACTATTCTATAACATCTGGCATCTGCGGATTGCACGCAGCGCAAGTGCGCAGCGTACAATCCGCAGCAATTACTGATCGTGTGCACGTACCTTCAGTGTTTGATTATTTTTTTGTGTGTGCAGTAATGCGGCCATGCATACCAGGATTGGGGAATGAGGGGGTCCATACATACCAGGATTGGGGATGGGAAGGCCATACATACCAGGATTGGGTATGAGGAGGCCATGCATACCAGGATTGGGGATGGGGGGCATACAAACCCGGATTGGGGGATGAGGGGGCCCACACATACCAGGATTGGGGATGGGGGTGCCATGCATACCAGGATTGGGGATGAGGAGGCCATGCATACCAGGATTGGGGATGAGGGGACCATACATACCAGGATTAGACATGAGGGTGCCATGCATACGAGGATTGGGGATGGGAGGGCATGCATACCAGGAATGGGGGATGAGGGGTACCGTACATACCAGGATTGGGGGATGAGGGGTGCCATACATACCTGGATTGGGGGATGAGGGCTGCCATGCATACCTGGTTTGGGGATGAGGGCTGCCATGCATACCTGGATTGGGGATGAGGGCTGCCATGCATACCAGGATTGGGGATGAGGGGGCCATGTATACCAGGATTAGGGATGAGGGGGCCATGTACAACAGAATTGGGGATGAGGGTGCCATGCGTACCAGGATTGGGGATGAGGGGGCCATGCGTACCAGGATTGGGGATGAGGGGGCCATGCGTACCAGGATTGGGGATGAGGGGGCCATGCGTACCAGGATTGGGGATGAGGGAGCCATGCACAACAGAATTAGGGATGAGGGGTCCATGCATACCAGGATTGGGGATGAGGGGGCCATGCGTACCAGGATGGGGAAATTTACCAGTAGCTGCTGCATTTCCCAAATTAGGGTTTATACTCAAGTCAATAAGTTTTCCCAGTTTTTTGTGGTAAAATTAGGTGCCTTGGCTTATACTCGAGCATATACGGTAATTTATATTTCTATTTTTTCAGCGTTTTCAGATCTCTGCTTGCCATCAATGAATGAGAATATTCTTAATTACATCGCGAGGCATAAAATCTGTACAGCATATTGCGTAGACCCCAGTTAGTAAATGATTAGCAGTGAGAGGAATCCGGTCTGTGTAACAAACATGGTCCCATTCACTGAAAGCAAGCCGAGATATTGAAATCACTAATAATTCAGTTACTTTTTTGTTTTCCTCTTTTTCCAGCGCTCAGATTTTGAATGATCAGATGGTTATACTGAATGCATACGGGGGTCCGCAAGAAACGCCATCACTTGAGCCCCCCAAACCTGTCCCGGCGATCTGCGAGAAAGCCCCTTCCGCCTCCGCCAGGGACACCGTCCACTCATTCTCCGCGTACACGAGGATGAAGCCGGACTGGGCTCTGAAGTGAGTGAGACCGCGGTGCGCGGCACTGGGCGCGGGGGGTTCTGTAACCTCATCATACACTTTGTATCCAAGATCTCTGCTTTCTGTCACTGAATAGGAACATTTCACTTTCCATTAAGGTACTGAAAACCTGTGCAGCCCCGACACTTCTCACAGCTGAGGTTTTGCCTCTATATCATGTAACTTTAGGTGACACCAGCCACGGGCGATGGGCTTCCTGCCGCCGTGGTCGGTGTCTTTTGATAAAATCTCTTTTCCCCATACAGATGTCTTGACGACAACAACTGGGATGTGCATCAAGCAAAGAAAGTGTTTCATCACCTGAAGGTAAATGGTTTTATTAAGCAACCTACTTGCTGACTGTCTCCAGTGACCTGAAGCCGGCACCTGCACTGTATCTGAAGGTCTTTGCATGTGTCCTGTGGAGGTGTTTAGAGGTTCAGTGCTGCCCTCTATTGGCCACAGCTGATTACAGCTGCAAAGATCAGTTCTTGTTCTATGGAATCACTGTACATACAATATCTGGAGAAAAGTATGTGCCCCCTCCACATTCACCTCCAGGGAGCTCTCACCTCCCATCTTACACCCATAGACATTAATATGGAGTCGCTCCTCCACAGATAGAACGGCTTCTGCTCTTCTGGGAAGGATTTCTATAAGATTTTGGAGGCATTGGTGGGAATTGTTACCCCTTCATCCAGAACACATCACACCGCAACGGGACCAGATGTTACACCGGGGGACGATGGGGTCGGAAGTTATGCATGGGGGGCGATGGCACTGAATGTTATGCACAGCGGGGGGAAGGGCCAGACGTTATGCATCGGGGGTCGATGGGACCGGACGTTATGCACAGGAGGAGCAATGGGGCTGGATGTTATACACCAGGAAGGGGGGGATGGGACCGGACATGATACATCCGGGGAGGGGACGAAATGGGGCAGGACATTATACACCGGGGGGGCAAGATGGTGCCGGACGTTATGCACCGGGGGGGATGGTGGGGCCAGGTATTATTCTAGCTCACAGCTGGGGGTTCAGGGCTGGAGACCCCTCTATAATATCTATAAGCACTAATACGGTATATAGAGAGCAGTCGTCTTGATAAGAGAATCCATTTAATGTTTATCTCCATATAAATGGAGAACCCCTTTAAGAGCGCTCACCCCCTGACTGTATAAAGGGGTAAATGATGCTTCTGTCTGGTCTCCAGGTTTACACGTATGATTTGGTTTTCCTTTATTATCGGTTTCCCTTTACAGAGTCGGGGTGCCATTCCTCCGGAGGCCTTTGAAGTGAAGGCGCTGGCGGCCGCCATGTCTGGATAAGGTGTGCGAGGACGAGTCTCCGCTGATCCGACTTCTGGTTACACGGAGGAGATTCCTGATTTCTTTTGTCCTTCTGTTCATGTCCTCGTGTTTCTTGTCTGTTGTTCGGGGTCTTGTGGTACAAATGGTAAAATGTGGCCTCATTCCTGTCCTGTAGACGGCACCAAAGGTTTCTGCAGAGAATCTGCAGCGTTCTGTTACTGCTGCTCTGTGAGAAGGAAATTGTGCGAGGTGGACGGAGGAAATATTGTTTCTTGTATTATAGGGTTTTATGGCTTCACTTTTGTATAAAACATCCATTAAAGGAAGCGTTCTGTTACTAGATGTTATATTGTGTGACTCCACCGCGCCCACGACTCACGCTCTACACCCGTCCTCACTATTGTGTGACTCCACCGCACCCACGACTCACGCTCTACACCCGTCCTCACTATTGTGTGTTACCACCGCACCCACGACTCACGATCTACACCCGTCCTCACTATTGTGTGACTCCACCGCGCCCACGACTCACGATCTACACCCGTCCTCACTATTGTGTGACTCCACCGCGCTCACGACTCACGATCTACACCCGTCCTCACTATTGTGTGACTCCACCGCACCCACGACTCACGATCTACACCCGTCCTCACTATTGTGTGTTACCACCGCGCCTACGACTCACGATCTACACCCGTCCTCGCTATTGTGTGACTCCACCGCACCCACGACTCACGATCTACACCCGTCCTCACTATTGTGTGTTACCACCGCGCCCACGACTCACGATCTACACCCGTTCTCACTATTGTGTGTTACCACCGCGCCCACGACTCACGATCTACACCCGTCCTCACTATTGTGTGACTCTACCGCGCCCACGACTCACGATCTACACCCATCCTCACTATTGTGTGAATCCACCGCGCCCACGACTCACGATCTACACCCGTCCACACTATTGTGTGAATCCACCGCGCCCACGACTCACGCTCTACACCCGTCCTCACTATTGTGTGAATCCACCGCGCCCACGACTCACGATCTACACCCGTCCACACTATTGTGTGAATCCACCGCGCCCACGACTCACGATCTACACCCGTCCACACTACTGTGTGACTCCACCGCGCCCACGACTCACGCTCTACACCCGTCCTCACTATTGTGTGAATCCACCGCGCCCACGACTCACGATCTACAACCGTCCTCACTATTGTGTGAATCCACCGCGCTCACGATCTTCACCCGTCCTCACTATTGTGTGAATCCACCACGCCCACCACTCACGCTCTACACCCGTCCTCACTACTGTGACACTACCGCGCCCACGACTCACGATCTACACCCGTCCTCACTATTGTATTACCACCGCACCCACGACTCACAATCTACACCCGTCCTCACTATTGTGTGTTACCACCGCGTCCATGACTCGCGCTCTACACCCGTCCTCACTATTGTGTGTTACCACCACATCCACGACTCACGATCTACACCCGTCCTCACTATTGTATGATACCACCGCGCCCACGACTCACGCTCTACACCCGTCCTCACTATTGTGTTACCACCGCGTCCACGACTCATGATCTACACCCATCCTCACTATTGTGTACCACCATGTCCACGCCTCACGATCTACACCCGTCCTCACTATTGTGATACCACCGCGTCCACGACTCACGCTCTACACCCGTCCTCACTATTGTATGATACCATCGGGTCCACAACTCACGATCTACACCCGTCCTCACTATTGTGTGTTACCACCGCGTCCACGACTCACGATCTACACCCGTCCTCACTATTGTGTGTTACCACCGCGCCCACGACCTCACGATCTACACCCGTTCTCACTATTGTGTGTTACCACCGTGCCCACGACTCACGATCTACACCCGTCCTCACTATTGTGATACCACCATGTCCACGACTCACGCTCTACACCCGTCCTCACTATTGTGTGATACCACCGCGTCCACGACTCACGCTCTACACCCGTCCTCACTATTGTATGATACCACCGGGTCCACGACTCACGATCTACACCCGTTCTCACTATTGTGTGTTACCACTGCGCTCACGATCTACACCCGTCCTCACTATTGTGTGTTACCACCGCGCCCACGACTCACGATCTACACCCGTCCTCACTATTGTGATACCACCGGGTCCACGACTCACGATCTACACCCGTCCTCACTATTGTGTGTTACCACCGCGTCCATGACTCACGCTCTACACCCGTCCTCACTATTGTATGATACCACCGCGCCCATGACTCACGATCTACACCCGTCCTCACTATTGTATGATACCACCGCATCCACGACTGACGATCTACACCCGTCCTCACTATTGTGTGACTCCACCGCGCCCACGACTCACGCTCTACACCCGTCCTCACTATTGTGTGTTACCACCACATCCACGACTCACGATCTACACCCGTCCTCACTATTGTATGATACCACCGCGCCCACGACTCACGCTCTACACCCGTCCTCACTATTGTGCGTTACCACCGCGTGCACGACTCATGATCTACACCCGTCCTCCCTATTGTGTACCACCATGTCCACGCCTCACGATCTACACCCGTCCTCACTATTGTGATACCACCCCGTCCACGACTCACGCTCTACACCCGTCCTCACTATTGTATGATACCATTGGGTCCACGACTCACGATCTACACCCGTCCTCATTATTGTGTGTTACCACCGCGTCCACGACTCACGATCTACACCCGTCCTCACTATTGTGTTACCACCGCGCCCACGACTCACGATCTACACCCGTCCTCACTATTGTGTTACCACCGCGCCCACGACACACGATCTACACCCGTCCTCACTATTGTGATACCACCATGTCCACGACTCGCGCTCTACACCCGTCCTCACTATTGTGTGTTACCACCCCGTCCACGACTCATGATCTACACCCGTCCTCACTATTGTGACACTACCGCGTGCACGACTCACGATCTACACCTGTCCTCACTATTGTGTGTTACCACCGCGTCCACGACTCACGATCTACAATCATCCTCACTATTGTGATACCACCGTGTCCACGACTCACGATCTACACCCGTCCTCACTATTGTGTTACCACCATGTCCACGCCTCACGCTCTACACCCGTCCTCACTATTGTGATACCACCGTGTCCACGACTCACGCTCTACACCCGTCCTCACTATTGTGATACCACCGTGTCCACGACTCACGCTCTACACCCGTCCTCACTATTGTGATACCACCGCGTCCACGACTCACGCTCTACACCCGTCCACGCCTCACGCTCTACACCCGTCCTCACTATTGTGATACCACCGCGTCCACGACTCACGCTCTACACCCGTCCTCACTATTGTGATACCACCGCGTCCACGACTCACGATCTACACTCGTCCTCACTATTGTGATACCATCGCGTCCACGACTCACGATCTACACCCGTCCTCACTATTGTGATACCGCGTCCACGACTCACGCTCTACACTCGTCCTCACTATTGTGATACCACCGCGTCCACGACTCACGATCTACACTCGTCCTTACTATTGTGGTACCACCGCGTCCACGACTCACGATCTACACTCGTCCTCACTATTGTGATACCACCGTGTCCACGACTCACGATCTACACCCGTCCTCACTATTGTGATACCACCGCGTCTACGACTCACGATCTACACCCGTCCTCACTATTGTGACACTACCGCGTCCACGACTCACGCTCTACACCCGTGCTCACTATTGTGATACCACCGTGTCCACGACTCACTATCTACACGTGCATTTCGGATGGAGGAAATAGTTTCTTGAATTATAGGGTTTTAAGGCTTCAGAGCGAATGTTCACTTTTGTATAAAACATCCATTAAAGGTTCTGTTACTAGATGTGATTATATTGTGTGACAACACAGAGTCCACGCCTCACGCTCTACACCCGTCCTAACTATTGTGTTTCCACCATGTCCATGCCTCACGCTCTACACCCGTCCTCACTATTGTGCTACCACCATGTCCATGCCTCACGCTCTACACCCGTCCTCACTATTGTGCTACCACCATGTCCACGCCTCACGCTCTACACCCGTCCTCACTATTGTGCTACCACCATGTCCATGCCTCACGCTCTACACCCGTCCTCACTATTGTGCTACCACCATGTCCACACCTCACGCTCTACACCCGTCCTCACTATTGTGATTATCATGTCCATGCCTCACGTTCTACACCCTTCCTCACTATTGTGCTACCACCATGTCCACGCCTCACGCCCTACACCCGTCCTCACTATTGTGTTACCACCATGTCCACCCCTCACGCTCTACACCCGTCATCACTATTGTGATACCACCATGTCCACGCCTCACGCTCTACACCCGTCCTCACTATTGTGATACCACAATGTCCCCGCCTCACGCTCTACACCCGTCCTCACTATTGTGATACCACCATGTCCACGCCTTACGCTCTACACCCGTCCTCACTATTGTGATACCACCATGTCCACGCCTCACGCTCTACACCTGTCCTCACTATTGTGTTACCACCATGCCCACGCCTCACGCTCTACAGCCGTCATCACTATTGTGATACCACCATGTCCACGCCTCACGCTCTACACCTGTCCTCACTATTGTGTTACCACCATGTCCACGCCTCACGCTCTACAGCCGTCCTCACTATTGTGATACCACCATGTCCACGCCTCACGCTCTACACCCGTCCTCACTATTCTGATACTACCATGTCCATGCCCCACGCTCTACACCCGTCCTCACTATTGTGATACCACCATGTCCACGCCTCACGCTCTACACCCGTCCTCACTATTGTGATACCACCATGTCCACGCCTCACGCTCTACACCCGTCCTCACTATTGTGATACCACCATGTCCACGCCTCACGATCTCACCCGTCCTCACTATTGTGATACCACCATGTCCACGCCTCACGCTCTACACCCATCCTCACTATTGTGATACCACCATGTCCACGCCTCACGCTCTACACCCGTCCTCACTATTGTGATACCACCATATCCACGCCTCACGATCTCACCCATCCTCACTATTGTGATACCACCATGTCTACGCCTCACGCTCTACACCCGTCCTCACTATTGTGATACCACCATGTCCACGCCTCACGCTCTACACCCGTCCTCACTATTGTGATACCACCATGTCCACGCCTCACGATCTCACCCGTCCTCACTATTGTGATACCACCATGTCCACGCCTCACGATCTCACCCGTCCTCACTATTGTGATACCACCATGTCCACGCCTCACGCTCTACACCCGTCCTCACTATTGTGATACCACCATGTCCACGCCTCACGCTCTACACCCATCCTCACTATTGTGATACCACCATGTCCACGCCTCACGCTCTACACCCGTCCACGCCTCACGCTCTACACCCGTCCTCACTATTGTGATACCACCATGTCCACGCCTCACGCTCTACACCCGTCCTCACTATTGTGATACCACCATGTCCACGCCTCACGATCTCACCCGTCCTCACTATTGTGATACCACCATGTCCACGCCTCACGCTCTACACCCGTCCTCACTATTGTGATACCACCGTGTCCACGCCTCACGCTCTACACCCGTCCTCTCTATTGTGATACCACCATGTCCACGCCTCACGCTCTACACCCATCCTCACTATTGTGATACCACCATGTCCACGCCTCACGATCTCACCCATCCTCACTATTGTGATACCACCATGTCTACGCCTCACGCTCTACACCCGTCCTCACTATTGTGATACCATGTCCACGCCTCACGCTCTACACCCGTCCTCACTATTGTGATACCACCATGTCCACGCCTCACGATCTCACCCGTCCTCACTATTGTGATACCACCATGTCCACGCCTCACGATCTCACCCGTCCTCACTATTGTGATACCACCATGTCCACGCCTCACGCTCTACACCCGTCCTCACTATTGTGATACCACCATGTCCACGCCTCACGCTCTACACCCATCCTCACTATTGTGATACCACCATGTCCACGCCTCACGCTCTACACCCGTCCTCACTATTGTGATACCACCATGTCCACGCCTCACGCTCTACACCCGTCCTCACTATTGTGATACCACCATGTCCACGCCTCACGCTCTACATCCGTCCTCACTATTGTGATACCACCATGTCCACGCCTCACGCTCTACACCGGTCCTCACTATTCTGTGATAACACAGGCGCTTAGTGCACCTTTGGCGAGGCCAAACATTTAAAACGAGTCTGACAGCACAGAACGACTGTTTAAACCAAGCACCGGCCCTCGGTGCACCGTGATTTGGCCAAACATTGCTCTATGAAGCCAGAGCTATCATCAAAGGTGGGGGGGGGGCGAGGTGTGCAAATGGAGAGAAAACAAGCACGTGGGAAGGCGACCTTCAATGTTTGGCTGCACCATGATGCACTAAGCGCCTGCGCTTGGTTTGAACAGTCATTCTGTGCTGACTCCCTTTTAGGTTGACTGCACAAGTCCATCAAGTTCAACCAGTACAATAACACGTTGATCTAGAGCAGTGTTCCCCAAACCCCATCCTCACGGCCCCCACAGGTCACGTTTTCAGGATTTCCATAGTGTTGCACAGGTGAGAGAATTCCTGATGTCTTGATGATACTTCCATCACCTGTGTAACACTAAGGAGATCCTGAAAACATGACCTGTGGGGGCCATGAGGACTGGAGTTTGGGAAACACTGATCTAGAGGAAAGAAAAACAAAAACCCCGGGAGACAGATGCTAATTGCCCCATATCAGGGGAAAATTCCTTCCTGACTCCACAAACGGCAATCAGGCGAGTTCCCTGGATCACCATCATCACACAATCTAGAAACTATAAGAATATATTCTTCAAGAAAGGTGTCCAGGCCCTCCTTGTATACTGGTAGTGAATCCACCATGACAGCATCATGTGACAGAGAGATCCATAGTCTTAATGCTCTTACAGTAAAGAATCCCCGTCTGATATTATGATTAGACTAGATGGTGGCCCGATTCTAATGCATCGCGTATTCTAGAATAGGTATGCGGCCGACCGGGCGCAATCAGCAGAGCTGTGTTTCAATTTTGCGGCAAAATCGCTGATTGGTCGAGGCCGGCAAC
Source organism: Phyllobates terribilis (assembly GCF_046119375.1). Classification (NCBI taxonomy): domain Eukaryota; kingdom Metazoa; phylum Chordata; class Amphibia; order Anura; family Dendrobatidae; genus Phyllobates; species Phyllobates terribilis. The sequence goes on from NW_027362959.1 coordinate 3,470,215, forward strand.
CGTAACCAATCAGCAAAGCGGTGTTAAAATTTGGCGCCTATATCGCAGATTGGTCGCGAGTAATCAGCACAGCGGTGTTTAAATTTGGCACTAATAATGCTGATTATTCGAGACCGGTAACCGCGACCAATCAGCAGAGCGGTGTTTAAATTTGGCGCCAATTTCGCTGCTTGGTCGCGGCCGGCCACCGCGACCAATCAGCGAAGCGGTGTTTAAATTTGGCACCAATATGGCTGATTGGTCACGGCCGGCGGCCTCGACCAATCAGCAGAGCGTTTAAATTTGGTGCCAATTTCGCTGCTTGGTCGCGGCCGGCCACCGCGACCAATCAGCGAAGCGGTGTTTAAATTTGGCACCAATACTGCTGATTGATCTCGGCCGGCGGCCTCGACCAATCAGCAGAGCGGTGGTTGAATTTCGCGCCAAAATCGCTTAGCCGCGGGCGGCGGCCGCGACCAATCAGCAAACCGTGTTAGTGAGGACTGGAGAGCATGTTTAAATTTGGCGCCAAAATCGCTAATTAATCGCGGCTGACGGCCGCGACCAATCAGCAGAGCGTTGTTTAAATTTGGCACAAAATAACGCAGATTGGTCGCGGCCGGTGGTTGCGACCAATCAGCAGAGTGAGGTTTAAATTTGGCCCCAATACTGCTGATTGATCTCGGCCAGCGACCGCGATCAATCAGCAGAGCGGTGTTTAAATTTGGCGCCAAAATCGCTGATTGGTCGCAGCTGGAGTCCGCGACCAATCAGCAGAGCGTTGTTTAAATTTGGCGCCAATCTCGGTGATTGGACGCGTCTGGCGTCCGCATCCAATCAGCACAGCGGTGTTTAACTTTAGCGCCAAGATCACTGATTGGTCGCGCTCTCTGCACGCGACCAATCATCGAATCGTATTGGTGAGGAGCGGGGAGCGGAATCGTATTAGTGAGGACCGGGGAGCGCCGCTGCCTGTGCGGCTACTTCCACTGCGAGAACCCGGGACATGAGCGGGCGCTCGCAGCAGAAATATCCCGACCGGCAGCGCCGCTCCCCGGTCCTCCCTTCACACCCTAGCCGCTGATGTCTCCACAGTATCCGCATGGTGTTACAAAGGTCCGGACATTTGTGTTAAAAATCGCTGATTGGTCGCTGGCGCTGCCCGCGACCAATCACCGATTTGGGTGCCAAATTCAAATATCGACCGCGACCAATCAGCACAGCGGTGTTTAAATGTGGAGCCAAGATCGGTGATTGGTCGCGGCCGATATTTAAATTTGGCGCCCAAATCGGTGATTGGTCGCGGGCAGCGCCAGCGATCAATCAGCGATTTTTAACACAAATGTCCGGACCTTTGTAACACCATGCGGATACTGTGGGGACATCAGCGGCTAGGGTGTGAAGGGAGGACCGGGGAGCGGCGCTGCGGGTCGGGATACTTCTGCTCCGAGCGCCCGCTCATGTCCCGGGTTCTCGGAGCGGAAGTAGCCGCACAGGCAGCGCCGCTGACATCCATGCGGCTAGGGCGTGAAGGGAGGACCGGCGCTGACATCCAATTGGTCGTGGCCGGTATTTAAATGTGCCGCACAAATCGTTGATTGGTCGCGGACTTGGCCCGCGACCAATCACTGATCTTGCGGCCAAAGTGAAACACTACTGTGCTGATTGGTCTCGGACGCTGCCCGCGACCAATCACCGATTTGGGCACCAAATTTAAATATCGGTCGCGACCAATCACAGATCTTTGCTCCACATTTAAACACCGCTGTGCTGATTGGTCGCGGCCGATATTTAAATGTGGCGCCCAAATCGGTGATTGGTCGCGGGCAGCGTCGGCGACCAATCAGCACAGCGGTATTTAACTTTTGCGCTAAGATCAGTGATTGGTCGGGTCCGAAGACCGCGACCAATAATCGAATCGTCTTGGTGAGGACCGGGGAGCAGCGCTGCCTGTGCGGCTACTTATGCTGCGAGAACCCGGGACATAGCGGGCGCTCGCAGCAGAAGTATCCCGACCCGCAGCGCCGCTCCCCGGTCCTCCCTTCCGCATGGAGGTCAGCGGCGCCGGCGGTCCTTCCCCTGCTACCGGCCGGGAGATGAGCGCCTCGCGCCGCTCATCTCCCGGCTGCATCTCCGTCCCGCAGATGGGTCCGGCGGTCGGGTTCCTTCTGCTGTTGCCGGCCGGGAGATGAGCCGCTAACTGCCGCCATCTTTTTTCAGAAATCCCGCGGCGTTGATTGGCCGCTGCCGGACCAATGAGCGACGCGGGATTTCCTTGACTGACTGACTGACTGAATTATATATATAGAAGATGGAGAGGACGCCTCCTTGTCATTGTTGCAGATCAAGGTGTAGAAAGATCATCAGAAAATCTGGGTCCTGTCCCCTCATCCATTTCTCCATTGTAATGAGATTTCCCGTCAGCCGTCTTTTCTCCAAACTGAATAACCCCCAGTCTGATCCCTCGTCCTCTGCAGTCCCTCATTCCCTTCATCACCTTGGTTGTTCTGCACCCGCTCTAGTTCATCTATATCTTCCTTATAGACTGGAGCCCAAAATTGTCCCCAGTCCTGTGTGGCCGCAATAGGGACTTGTATAAAGGCAGAAGGACGTTCTCCTCAGGAGCAGCTCGGCCTCTTTTAATGCATCCCATCATTTTATTTGCCGGCCACTGGTCACTAAAGTGGACTTCAACTTCCGCCCATACACGCAAGTCTATAGCGACTATTTTACCCATTGTTTTACCATTTAGTACATAATTGTACGTTTTATTTCCTCAACCCAAGTCATTGATGTTACATTCTAGGTACCTGCAGCCAACACTAGGGGGAGTTCTTTGCATTCTGTTTATATAAGGAACACAAATCTGTATGCATGTGGCACCCTCTAGTGGTGGCTATGAGCAAAGCAGAAAGAAATTTATAATTTACATGGGGAATTTTGATGCTATTAAAAAATAATATAGCACAGAACAACCTAAAAGTTACAAATATTCTGCATGATAGCCATAGGAAGTAATAGGGCATATAGAGAGGCTTTTAAGCAGAACAGACAAGCTGGTGTCGTACTAATAAAGGGAGCGTGACCAACCCCCATTAAATGCCATCATTGCCCCCCATCCCCTTATAGGGGGGGGGGTATATAAAAGTAGACAACCCCTTTAAGCATCAGGTCTCTATAACAGATTGTAAAAGCTCCTCGTGGGGTGATTGTATTACACCGTAATGAATCATCTCAGGCACAGTTTTTACATCATAAGAAAATCAAAAAGCCGCTAATTCCATCTTTAATGAGGAGAAAGGTAAATTATCTATATATATATATAATCGTCTTATCCCATCTGTCTGTCTGTCTGTCCAGGAAATCCCGCGTCACTCATTGGTCCGGCAGCGGCCAATCAGCGCTGCGGGATTTCTGAAAAAAGATGGCGGCCGTTAGCGGCTCATCTGGGGGACGGAGCTGAGCGGCGATGCAGCTGGGAGATGAGCTCCGCGAGGCGCTCATCTCCCGGCCAGCAACAGCAGAAGGAACCCGACCGCCGGACCCATCTGCGGGACGGAGATGCAGCCGGGAGATGAGCGGCGCAAGGCGCTCATCTCCCGGCTGGTAGCAGCGGAAGGACCGCCGGTGCCACTGACCTCCATGCGGAAGGGAGGACCGGGGAGCGGCGCTGCGGGTCGGGATACTTCTGCTGCCAGCGCCCACTATGTCCCGGGTTCTCGCAGCGTAAGTAGCCGCACAGGCAGCGGCGCTCCCCGGTCCTCACCAAGAAGATTTGATGATTGGTCGGGTCCGAAGACCGCGATCAATCACTGATCTTGGCTCCACATTTCAACACCGCTGTGCTGATTGGTCGGCGACGCCGCCCGCGACCACTCACCGGTTTGGGAGCCACATTTAAATATCGGCAGCGACCAATCAGCACAGCGGTGTTTAAATGTGGAGCCAAGATCGGTGATTGGTCACGGCCGATATTTAAATTTGGCGCCCAAATCCGTGATTGGTCGCGGGCAGAGTCCGCGACCAATCAGCACAGTAGTGTTTAACTTTGGCCGCAAGATCAGTGCTTGGTCGCGGGCCAAGTCCGCGACCAATCAACGATTTGTGCGGCACATTTAAATAGCGGCCGCGACCAATTGGACCCGCAGCGCCGCTCCCCAGTCCTCCCTTCACGCCCTAGCCGCATGGATGTCAGCATTTGTGTTAAAAATCGCTGATTGGTCGCTGGCGCTGCCCGCAACCAATCACCGATTTCGGCGCCAAATTTAAATATCGGCCGCGACCAATCACCGATCTTGGCTCCACATTTAAACACCGCTGTACTGATTGGTCGCGGACGCTATTTAAATGTGCCGCCCAAATCGGTGATTGGTCGCGCACAGCGTCGGCGACCAATCAGCACAGTGGTGTTTAACTTTAGCGCCAACATCACTGATTGGTCGCGCTCTCCGCACGCGACCAATCAGCGAATCGTATTGGTGAGGAGCGGGGAGCGGAATCGTATTAGTGAGGACCGGGGAGCGCCGCTGCCTGTGCGGATACTTCCACTCCGAGAAGCCGAGAGCGGTGTTTAAATGTGGAGCCAAGATCGGTGATTGGTCGCGGCCGATATTTAAATTTGGCGCCCAAATCGGTGATTGGTCGCGGGCAGCGCCAGCGACCAATCAGCGATTTTTAACACAAATGTCCGGACCTTTGTAACACCATGCGGATACTGTGGGGACATCAGCGGCTAGGGTGTGAAGGGAGGACCGGGGAGCGGCGCTGCGGGTCGGGATACTTCTGCTGCGAGCAGTCGCTCATCTCTCGGCTTCTCGGAGTGGAAGTATCCGCACAGGCAGCGGCGCTCCCCGGTCCTCACTAATACGATTCGCTGATTGGTGAAGAGCTGGAAGGCAGCAACGAGACGAGAGGGGGCTCACGGGGAAAGAAAGGGTTAACGTCCGGCCCCGGCAGGCAGCGCTGACAAGGGGCGATGGATGCTATATGCTGGGAAACCTTCCATCATGGGGACATTCTGCATCTGGGGGTCTTCAGGGGAACTCGTCAAGATCCTGAGGCCCCAAAGGACGAGAGGCTGAAATACAGATTCAGTGCAGGTATAACACACGGACGCCCTGCAAAGGCTACGGGGATTTAGGGTTACTGCAGGGTAATGGGGGGGTTTTCAGGAATGATTGACTAATAAGGGGTTAAGCACATATGTGCTGCTCAGCGAGAGCTCATTGATGGGAATAGCTGATTTTTCAGGGCAAATTCAATATTGGAGCCCATTAGTGACCTGTCCACCTTTCCAAGTTGTACACAATTTTAATTTATTTTATCTTTTTACATAAGACTTTAAAATGCTGATTACTCACAGCCACCACTAGGGGGAGCTCAGTGCATACAACACACCACAGGCGCCCTCTAGTGGTGACCGCAGGCAGCATGAAGCTCATTATATACAGCAGGTGCCCTCCAGTGGTGGCTGCAGCTAGCGCAGAGTTCAGTGCATACAACATACCGTAGGCGCCCTCTAGTGGTGGCTGCTGGCAACGCAGAGCTCTGTCCATACAACAGCGCAGGCAATGCAGAGCTCAGCGCATACACCACAGGCGCCCTCTAGTGGAGGCTGCTGGCAGCGCAGATCTCAGTGCATACACCACAGGCACCCTCTAGTGGAGGCTGCTGACAGCGCAGATCTCAGTGCATACACCACAGGTGCCCTCTAGTGGAGGCTGCTGGCAGCGCAGATCTCAGTGCATACACCACAGGCGCCCTCTAGTGGAGGCTGCTGGCAGCGCAGATCTCAGTGCATACACCACAGGCGCCCTCTAGTGGAGGCTGCTGACAGCGCAGATCTCAGTGCATACAACACATCACAGGCACCCTCTAGTGGTGGCTGCTGGCAGCGCAGAGCTCAGTGCATACACCACAGGCGCCCTCTAGTGGTGGCTGCTGACAGCGCAGAGCACAGTGCATACACCATACCACAGGCGCCCTCTAGTGGTGGCTGCTGGCAGCGCAGAGCACAGTGCATACACCATACCACAGGCGCCCTCTAGTGGTGACTGCTGGCAGCGCAGATCTCTGTGCATACACCACAGGCTCCCTCTAGTGGTGGCTGCTGGCAGCGCAGAGCACAGTGCATACACCATACCACAGGCGCCCTCTAGTGGTGACTGCTGGCAGCGCAGATCTCTGTGCATACACCACAGGCGCCCTCTAGTGGTGACTGCTGGCAGCGCAGATCTCAGTGCATACACCACAGGCGCCCTCTAGTGGTGGCTGCTGGCAGCGCAGATCTCAGTGCATACACCACAGGCGTCCTCTAGTGGAGGCTGCTGGCAGTGCAGATCTCAGTGCATACACCACAGGCGCCCTCTAGTGGTGGCTGCTGGCAGCGCAGATCTCAGGGCATTCACCACAGGCATCCTCTAGTGGAGGCTGCTGGCAGCGCAGAGCTCAGTGCATACACCACAGGCATCCTCTAGTGGTTACTGCAGGCAGTGCGGAGCTCAGTACATACAACAGGCGTCCTCTAATGGTGACCGCTGGCTGCATGGAGCTCAGTACATAACGAAAGTGCCCTCCAGTGGTGGCAGCAGCCAGCGCAGAGTTCAGTGCATACAACATACCGCAGGCGCCCTCTAGTGGTGGCTGCTGGCAGCGCAGAGCTCTGTCCATACAACAGCACAGGAAAGGCACAGCTCAGTGCATACAACAGCACAGGTGCCCTCTAGTGGTGGCTGATGGTGGTATGGAGCTCAGTGCATTCAACATACCACAGGTGCCCTCTAGTGGTGGCTGCTGGCAGTGCAGATCTCAGTGCATACACCACAGGTGCCCTCTAGTGGAGACTGCTGGCAGCGCACAGCTCAGTGCATACACCACAGGCGCCCTCTAGTGGAGACTTCTGGCAGAGCAGAGCTCAGTGCATACACCACAGGTGCCCTCTAGTGGAGGCTGCTGGCAGTGCAGATCTCAGTGCATACACCACAGGTGCCCTCTAGTGGAGGCTGCTGGCAGTGCAGATCTCAGTGCATACACCACAGGTGCCCTCTAGTGGAGGCTGCTGGCAGTGCAGATCTCAGTGCATACACCACAGGTGCCCTCTAGTGGAGGCTGCTGGCAGCGCAGAGCTCAGTGCATACACCACAGGCGCCCTCTAGTGGAGACTGCTGGCAGCGCAGAGCTCAGTGCATACACCACAGGTGCCCTCTAGTGGAGGCTGCTGGCAGCGCAGAGCTCAGTGCATACACCACTGGTGCCCTCTAGTGGAGGCTGCTGGCAGCACCTTAATTCTTGTATTAGAAGACAGACTTTAGACATAGTAAATAAATTGGTGCAGATTCCTGAACATTCACATCACACTGAACCACATGATCAGAAACTGGCACCTGAGATTTTTCTTGCTTCCAGGCTGAAAGTTGAGTACCAGGGGCCCCTAATGTTACAGCCCACCCGTCCATAGCTCTGATCACTGCTCTGCTGAAGGGGATGGGTGGTCTCATTTCTGCAGGGAGAAGTGCAGCTGCTGGCAGCAAAGTCCAACACCCGACCTGTATAGCGCCTTATAATAGGAGCCGTATACGATACCTGCGCCCCCCAATGCAGAGCGGAAACCATCTGCACGGCCCTGTCCTGTGACCAGCCTGATCCCCACCGTCCACAATCTCTACAATCTGGATCTAAATGTCTGGCCATTAATCCCTACAGCTCATAGTATCATTTGCAGGGGCAAATTCTATCCCTCCGTTCAGTTTCTGGGAAAGCTGAGTGATGAGCAATATGGCCGCCCTGACTGCTCCCACATAGGTGCACTGAGCGATACACAGAGCCGATCAGCCATCTCCCATGGTAAATGTATGGCGGCCGTATTCTGCGCTCATCCAGCTCATTGGACGCGATATAGAAAAGCGACGCCTTCATAGAAAACAACCGAAATTACATAATGTATTAGTGCAAGTCAGACTAAAGTCAAGGAGCTGTCCGGGCATGCTGGGAGTTGTAGTTTCACAACAACCAGAGACCGTTGCCCTGTGACTTACCCTTATACGGCAACAAGGCGTAGTGCAGCATCATACAGGTAAAATCTATAGGAAATGCTGTTATCACCTCCAGAGCAGCAATCGCAAGTCTGCCAGATTCCTCCTAGCTTCTCAGGCTTCGTGAACCCCCCCCTCCACCCTGCGGCCCACCCCTGGTGGTCTCACATAGCGCATGCTCTGCTGCGGGGCATTGGGGGAGGTGCAGTGTTTCCACCAGATCACACAGGACAGATTATTCCATATGATTATTATTATTATAAACCATTTCTCATATTTGTTACATATTTTACATGGTACAAGATCAGACAAATCAGACTGATGAGAGAAGAGATAAGAACCTTTCCCCACTACCCTCTCCTGCCCGCTACAGACGGCTGATACCAGAGAGGCAACAGCACATTTCGGATTTGCCCTGACCTATAGTGGAGGAGAAACCGTTGCTGTTTGCGATGGCGCTGAGCTACCTGCGCGTGGTACAGAATAGGGCAGACCGAGGGGAACACATGGGACCTTTACCCTTCCACCAGTCTTGAGGGGGCGCCCACTACCCTGGTACCCAACACAAAGGTGCCCCCTCCTCCATGACGCTTCTCATGCGCGTTCATCTTCTGAACAGATCATGAAATGCCCCCGAGTGGGCGCACATAGAATAGAATTAAAAATCCCAAACAAGTGCGAAAAAAACCACAAAACACAAAAGTGCAGGCGCAGCCAAATTATGTTTAACCCCTTTCATGTCCACCAATCGTAGTGGCAAAGAACGGGTTAAATCACAGCACTCTGAATTAGTGTCGGCCGCCACGAGGAGCGATGAGGAGGCGACACTTATCGAAAAGGATCCAGGTCATGTGAGCGACTTACTGCCCTGGCCCCTCCCCCTGATTGCAGGCCCCGCCCCATGATCACTTGCCCCTCCCCCTGATTGCCGGCTCCTCCCCCTGACCGCAGGCCCCTCCTTTATCTAGTATAATACACTCTGTAGTACACAGATTTTGAACGCCACAAGGAATAAGAGTTGTCAGATTTGAGCAGGTAGAGCCCCCGGCCGGGGTACTGGTGGCTGCCGGCGTCCACCTCTTCGTGACGATCCCGCCTGTAGACCGGCACAATCTCCTCCAGCTGAGGCTTGTTGGCGTCTTTTCGGCTTTCTCTTCGTTGTTGGGATTCTCTGTAAAGAACAGACACAAGTCAGGAGTGAGTCCAGGATATCAGAGTGGGACAAGTCATGGGCGCGGAGCTAAAACAGAAGCATAAAGGGGTCTTCCGGGAATAATCCGGAAACAAGCAGTCTTACAGAAATCCCGCAGAGAGAGTACAGGGCGACTCATGCTGATCTGATCCGTTTTTGGTGCGGTTTTTCCTCCATCTTCGCTGGGTAAAATTGCAAAGTGCTTGTAAACACCAGCAACTTTACATTTCACTCTTTATTAAAAAGTATCTCTGTTGTCAAATATGGAGGTATTCTTAATTCTATAGTTTACAGCTGGTTGCCTAGGATACCGGCCACCTCTACAAACTATCAGTGGTGACTGGTTTCCTTGGCAAGGAGAGCACGCTCGCAAGCTTTTTACTTTAAAGTGTGAATGAGCCTCTCTGACGCTAGATGCGGCCCGTTTTCCCTCTGCAGAGGCACAGCTCCTCCACTACTGGCATTGGGGAGAGGATAAATTAGGCAGCGACTCAACCATCCCGCCAGTCTGATAGGTCAATCTTAACCTACGGAAAGCAAGAGAGACCACAGTAACGCCCCAGAGAGCACATTGTTGGTTTTTGATCTCCTGCAGAGGTGAACATCCATGACCAGTTGGTGCTTCTCCAGAAGCCTCCGACCTCCTCAGAACAAGGGGGTGGGACGCTGCTTCTCAAGAGGCCCCGACCTCGTCCGGATGAGGGGGTGAGACGCTGCTTCTCGAAAGGCCCCCTACCTCGTCCGGATGAGGGGGTGAGACGCTGCTTCTCGAAAGGCCCCCTACCTCGTCCGGATGAGGTGGTGAGACGCTGCTTCTCAACAGGCCCCCAACCTGCTCAGGACGAGGGGGTGAGACGCTGCTTCAATAGGACCCCCAGAACTCTTCAGGGCGAGGGGGTGAGACCCCCTAACTCCTCAGGACGAAAGGGTGAGATGCTGCTTCTAGAGAGACCCCCCGACCTCCTCAGGACGAAGGGGTGAGATGCTGCTTCTCAAGAGGCCCCAACCTCCTCAAATCAAAGGGGCGAGACGCTGCTTCTCGAGAGGCCCCAACCTCCTCAAGACGAGGGGGTGAGACACTGCTTCTTGAGAGGCCCCAACCTCCTTAAGACGAGGGGGTAAGACACTGCTTCTCGAGAGGCCCCAACCTCCTTAAAACGAGGGGGTAAGATGCTGCTTCTCGAGAGACCCCCGACCTCTTCAGGAAGAGGGGGTGAGACGCAGTGAAGACCTGCTACAGTATTTATTGTACAGGAATGAAGTATGAAAATTGTACAAAGTACCTTCGTCCTCGTCCTCGCTGGACTCGCTGACGTGCACGCTCACAGCCGTGTTTGGGGAGTCTGTCCATTCAAAGTAAACCCCAAAACCAATGTCAAAGTTATCTGTGGCAAACTCCCAGAAAAGATAGGAGCCCTCCTCGTGTGTGGGGACCCGGACTGTGACCACCTCTCCTCTTCCGACGGTGATGACTGAGTCCGCGTCCTGCCGGATCTTCTCTTTGAAGTCTTTAATTTGGGGTCTTGTCCACATGGATGGGGCAGCAATGACCGGCGTGGACTCTGTAGAGAGAAGGAAGTGGAAAAATAATGAGCAAACATAAACCATTAGCCAATGTCCAGGTATCGTCTGTTTGTCCACCCAACAGACCCCAACCCCACTGGGGTCAATAGGACGCACCTTTAGGCGCGTTCTCCAGCAGGTCTTCCAGCGGGGTCGGCCTCCAGTTCTTTCTCAGCATTGTCTATGTGTGGGTGGGTTTGTCCATTGACCGAGGGGGCTTCTCCGGAGCCGGTGATGCTTCCCATGTTCATCTTGGATGGAGAACTGACAGGGGAGCTGGTTCCAGCCGAAAGTGCCCCCTGCTGTTTCTGTAAGGCCGAGAGGGTAAGGAGAGGGTAACACCATGTCATTTATGAGCATTCTTCATTTCTTGTATGCTGCAAAGCAAAACTGCAGTGTAAAGCATGAGGGGAAGAACAAAGAAGCTTAACTTCTAATGAGGCAGCGTTTCAGACAACCACAGGCTCCAATAGACGCTGCACACAAATCCCACTGTCTTCCACTTATAAACGCTGCATCTAATCAACCAGCTACTCAGCGCACCGCCATCATCAAGAGCAAGACTCAGCCGCGCAATTTTTTAATTTTTTTCTTACTAAAAACAATTAGTTAATTAGTTCAGGTTCCAGGGAGCGTAAAGTGCAGGGTTTATTTTCTACATCAAAACCCGCAATAGCAATCTACTCTGATTATCGTATTTTTACAGCTGTTTTTACCCCATTTATTGTTGAAGATCTGAAGGTTTTATTAATTCTGTACAAGAAGCGAGGGCATTTTTTCATGCATTTTTTCGGCTCCACAGGAAAAAATAAACAAACCAAAAAACCACAAATTTCAGCAACGTCTTTAGATGCACAGCGGCCAGGAGTTTTCCGGGAAGCACAAGAAGTTTCCTCAAACTTTTAAACCAGTGTTTCCAAAACTCCAGTCCTCACGGCCCCCACAGGTCATGTTTCAGGATCTCCTTCGTATTACACAGGTGAGAGAATTCCTGATGCCTTGATAGTATTACACAGGTGATGGAAATACTAAGGAAATCCTGAAAACATGACCTATGGGGGCCGTGAGGACTGGAGTTTGGGAAACACCGTTTTAAACACAGGGGATTTTCTGCAAAAAAAAACAAACCCTGCAGCATTTATGCTACGTGGGAACATGGTCCGACAGGTAAATGCAGCTCAGAGCAGCGAGGCTCGGGGGTCTGTGCGCTGCGTCTACCTGTTGCTGAGCGAGCTGCACTTGGTACAGCTGCTGCATGTACTGCTGGTAGTGCTGTTCCTGCAGCTGCCGGATCAGGAGCTGCTGTTGCTCGAAGTTCCCCGGGTACTGCTGCGCTGCGTACTGCTGAAACTGCACCGCTGTCTGCGAGTTCAGGGCGGCCATGATCTGCTGCCTGCAAAAAAAAAATAGAATTAAGATTTGAAACACAAATGCACGGTCCTGCCCTAATGACTGCTGCACCCGCCATTGCCTGTGGCCGGCAGAGCTTTAGTAATTTTCCATTAAAATGAATGTGACAGGGCTCCGTGGACCCCATTGTTGGTGACCCCAGCGCATGTACCCTCCAACCGGTCACCAGCATTGCATACAACAGACTGCTCCTTGCACTATGGCTCATACTACGAGGGTCCTGAATGAGTGACCCACCCAAAAATATCCTTTAAGAAAGATGAGTGACTTCCGATGGGAGTACTTACTTCTGCTGTTCCATTCTAAACCGTTCATCCTCCGCTCGCATCCTCTCTTCCTCCTCTCTCCGCAGCCTCTGCTCCTCTTCTTTCCTCCGCTTCTCCTCCTCTCGCAGCAGCCGCTGCCGCTCCTCCTCTTCCCGCCGTCTCCGCTCCTTCTCTTCTCTCCAGTAAAGTCAGCAGATGACGCTTTACACTGAACTATGTCGGACATGATTTTTGCAGCAGCGTCAACCGTTCTCACTTCCTGGGACTTAAAGCAGAAGTCCGGTCCATGATCCCTCCGGTCTTACATACCGACTGCTCCGTAAATCCATAATCACTGACTCCAGCTATACTGCAATTAGTACTGGAGTAGGTGGTAACCTGAAAGATGCCTCATGTCCTGTCAGTCTCATACTGCTGTTTTGTCCCCCATGCTTTACACTGCAGGTTGGATTCTATGTATCAAACTTAGTCAAAGTTTAAGAACTCCTGCGGCTTTAAGTTAGTGATATGATAGGGATTTGATACCACTTAAGGCAGTTGGAAATTTTACAAAATTGACCCATAAAAAACAAATATTTCTCGCCTGATGACTCCTTCACTTCTCCCGTGCTCACACTCTGGCGGCCATCACTTTTTTTCCTGCAGCGATGATGTTGTATAATCCATGTGACTGCTGCAGTCGATCACTGGTTTCTACGGTCTCATGCTGTACATGCCAGTGATTGGCTGCAGCAATCTGATAGAGTGACGTGACGTTATCCCTGCAGGAAACAGAAAGCTCCTTTAAACTAACAGACAACCCCTTTAAGTGTGGAAAAACGTGACCCAGATGTCGATCATCATCTATCTTGTGAGATAGCGACTGCCGCTAACCTCTGCTATAGACTGGAGCAGAAAGATTTGCAGGACCCAGGTCTGGCATCCATAGAAAACCGCTGCAAACCATCTCCTATCTATCAGCATCACCAGCGCCTCTTCTGGTAGAGTTGGGTGGGTTCACTGCACAATCTGCAGAGCGGTCCCTTTAAGAACGTCTCCAGTAACTATTAGTGCTGGAGTTGTCTTCAGGTACCTGTCTGCAGGTTGTGCGTCACCTTGCCGCTCAGCCCCACTCACTTTAATAGTACTGAGCTGCAATACCAGGCACAGCCTGTGGACACGTGTGGCGCTGTTTCTGGAGGAAACCAGCAGTTACCGTGCCCCACCGATGCCGGATGTACGGATTGTAGGGATTAGTACCTTTTTCTCTCCTGCTCTTCTTTCTCTATTTTATGGGATGTGACGTATGTGGAGAAGAGGTGGCAGCATCTGTTCAGGAGGGTGATAAACTCCGTCATGGCTTCCTGCTTGCTCAGGTTGCCCACGGCCGTCCATTCTTTCCTGTAAGAAAGACGACAGTGTGTGAACGACGCTCAGAGGGAGCAAAGGCTTCTATGAAGAGGTTAGAAACGCGTCGTCGTTCAGTTTTATGCAAGAAACAGTCTGCAGTTTTCTATTAAACTTTGCATTTCAATTCCTTTTTTTTTTTTTTGGACACATCAGATCGATGCATGCCCATGATGGAAAATCTGTTGCCATTTTGCGTACACAGCTCCCATAAATGCTCATGGTAATGAGGTTCACCCTGCAGTCGCTGACGGCTACTTTAGTGGTGAAAAATATACAATGGCAGGATCAGACTACATATGTAGTGTAGTCTGTAACCATGGAGACACACAGATCTGCATCAGTGCTGTGTATACAAAACGGTAAGAAAACGTTAGGCTATTTACAAAGTGGCTACTTTTTTATAGGAATGTGATACAGTGAAACAAACCACACGACGTTCGTTACCTCCTATCGTTGCCCAGGACATCGAAGAAGCCGACTTCGGGGCACGTGTCGGGGTTGTACGGTCCCAGGAGGACTTGTTTGTACACAGCCACCAGCCTCCGCTTCTCCTCGTAGGTTGGATGGAAAGCCTTCCCGTCCTTCTCTGTAAAAAAATACAGAAGGAAAATGGTTAGGAGACCCATCACATGTACCAAACTGCGTGTGCCGCCATATAATGCTCCACAAAAACTGTAATAAGACAGTGATAGGACCACTAAAGCCACCTGACCCCAGTGTGCAGTAATCAGACCCTGCAATACTGAGTAATATCTGTGCACAACACATAATACAATCCACTTTCCAGTAATTGGACCCAGAACGATAAAATTCAATTCTTACAGGGTGATTCCTTAAATACCTTGTAAAAGTCCCTGAGCTCCCCCGATTCTGCAGCTCTTTTCCGTTTTTCGCTGCGTCGCTCCATTGCAGAGATATTCACATTTGCGTCTTTTGGAGCACTGCATGTGAAATCTCTGCTTGTAGTGCAACGGGCTGTTTCTTCTCTGCTTCCACAGATCAGGAGAAGATCTAGTAGTCGAGCATGTGATCATTGGCAGCGTCTTGGAGGGAGGGCTGAAAGTGCGCACTCCCAAATAAGACTGAAAAAATGCAAAGTTGGACTGCAAAGCAGAGATTTCACATACTGCACTCCGAAAGCAACAAATGTGAGTATCTCTGCAATGGAGCGACCCAGTGCAAAACGGCAAAAAAGCAGCAGGGTTCAGGAGAGCTCAGGGATTTTTACCAGATATGTAACTAAATTTTTTGAGGCCGAGTGACAAAACCAAAAATATTTTTATATGCATCTCCAAAAGTACAGCCTAGTTTCCCTGCAGCCACATTAAATGTTGTGATACTGTACTTTGTGCCAAATGATAAAGGCAGCTCAGCTAAACCTGACTGTATGAATACAGTAGCCACCAAAAGTTTTGCATTTTTTTTTTAAATTGTGATTGCTTCTGTTTTGTTGTTGTGAGGCCATTTTTCTGGTGATTTTAGTTAACTGGAAGCAAATGATTGTCAGCTATCAGGACAAAAATTGTGTTGGACATTGTTTTATCCCTTTATGTGTTAGATTTCAACATTTGCTGGGCCAAATGTTTTGCATATTTTGTTATGGGCAGTCGAATTTTGCCTAAATTTTTTTTTTTGCGTTTTAAGGTTAAAAACATGGCAGAGACAAAGCCAAATTTATCACCAGATGTCAGGAAGCTTATTATTCTGGGAGTGAAGTCAGGGAAAAGCCATAAAGAGGCAGCTATGGAATTCACCTGTTCTCAGAGTCAAGTGTCAGGTATATTAAAGAAAGAAAAAGAAGGTTCTGGAACAGCCGACAAACCTAGAAGTGGACGACCAAGGAGAACTTCCTCCAGAGTTGATCACATTATAAAGAAAAAGTCAGTATCTGATGTCCACAAAATGAACAAAGAATATGGGGTCAAAGTGAGTCGCGAGGACTAAGCAGTAGGGCTGAATGCACGAGTTCCAGTCAAGAAGCCTTTCATCTCTGCAAAGAACCGGAAGGTCCAACTTGTGTTTGCCAAAGAACACGGCCAACGGAAAGAGACAGATTGGTCTAAGGTGTTGGGGTCGGTTGAATCCAAGTTCAATCTGTTTGGTAGTGATGGCAGCACTGTATATACTGCAGAGTTGGAAAACGTAATGATGTAAGGTACCAAACGCATACAGTGAAACATGGTGGCGGCAATCTCATGGTTTTGGGCTGCTTTTCTGCATCTGCCATTGGCCCTTGGCATAGAATTGATGGAAATATGAATGCTACCATGAACAAGGATACAGTTGTGCTCAAAAGTTTACATACCCCAGCAGAATTTTTCCTTTCTTGGTCTTGTTTCAGAGAATATGAATGATATTCAAAAGCATTTTGGTTACAATTAAGGTCTTGTATGATGACAACTTCATGCACTTTCAATTCCTCACCAGGGAAATGGCATCACAACAACCAGACAGAAGTTATCACATTTTAAAAAAAAAAAAGCAAAACTTTTGGACTCTATAGTATAATCTATATGTGCGCTGTATCGGCCATAGTATCAGAGATAATGCGGTGTCTGACTATCTGTATGATCTGAATCTAAGTGAAGGAGGCAGGAAACATTTCCGTAAGAACGGTCCAGTCACGCTAAAATTCACAACGGAACTTTAATCATTGCAAAATGGAATTTTCTGAACTTTCTAACACTATGTTTGATGTACAATACAAAGTTATATTGTGGCACCGTGATAGCCAGAAAAATCGATGTAAATACTTGTATGCCAAAAATGACAAAAGTATTCTCGGAGTGATACCTTTATTGGATAACCAGAAATTATATATATATA
The DNA here is from genome assembly GCF_046119375.1 of Phyllobates terribilis. Lineage (NCBI taxonomy): Eukaryota > Metazoa > Chordata > Amphibia > Anura > Dendrobatidae > Phyllobates > Phyllobates terribilis. The sequence goes on from NW_027362959.1 coordinate 3,486,870, forward strand.
TATGCAAGCTTTCAGAGCACAGAGGCTCCTTCTTCAGGCAAGATTACAAATGAATTCATGGGACAAAAGGCACAGCATCTGAGAGATGTTACAACAAGACATTTGTTCATGAGGTGTAAGTTGTGATGTCTCCTACAGATAAGTTAGGGAGAGCAAATTAGTTGTTTTTTTTTTTTTTGCAAAATGAGAGGCCTTGGGAATGTTTAATTATCTGGAGGTGTGAATTGTGTCCATGTAGTGAGTCATAAAGCCAGGTGTTATATTTAGTTCTGTTGTCAGTGAATTGAACATCCTTATCAATTTGAATTCCCAAATTTTTCTTTCTCTGTTGCCCTTGAAGTGACCTTTTAGTATTAAAACTTTTAGATCTTTCATACAGTGTCCCCGGCCAGAGAAATGTTTTCCCACAGGTGTGTCCTGTTCATTCTTAATTGTGTGTCTGTGTAAATTCATTCTTGTTTGCAGTTTTTGCATCGTTTCTCCAATATAAACTCCTTCCGGACACCTTGTACATTGTATCATGTCACCACACTGGAGGATGTACATGAAAAGACATCCATGATTTTGTAGTCCTGATTTGTGTTAGGTATACAGACTGTATTTGATGGTGATATGTGGATACAAGTTTTGCATTTTTTGTTTTTACATGGGAATGTGCCCGTCACTGATGGTGATCAGAGGACACTTCTGACAAGGAGATTCCTTAAGTTAGGGGGCTGTTTGTAGGAGAGAAGTGGTAGTTCTGGGAATATTTCTTTCAGTTTGTGGTCTCTGTGGAATATGGGTTGGAGATCAGCACCAATTTTCCTTAGGATGTTCATGTGGGAGTTGTATGTGACCACAAGAGAAGCCTGTTGTTGTCCTCCCTTTGTCTGTAATCCAGGAGGCTACTTCTTGGTATCCTTGTAGCTCTGTGAATTTGTTCATCTATTACCAGTGGATGGGATCCTTGTTGTAGGAATGTATTCCTCAGGGATAGTAGCTGCAGTTTTCTGTCCTTGCTGTCTGAACAGATTCGAATGTACCTCAGAGCTTGACTGTAGATGATGGATTTTTTTGTGTGTCTTGGATGAAAGCTGTTCCATCTAAGATATGCTGGACGTCCTGTGTAGTGTTGAGCCACCCCCGTAGTGTTCGAGTTCGGTTCGGTTCGTCGAACACCCGTGTGTTCGCCGAACTGTTCGTCGAACACCGTTAAAACCAATGGCAGGCAAACAAAAACACATAGAAACACATAGAAAACACCTTCAAAGGTGTCCAAAAGCTGACAAACTGCTCAGAAGACACAACTAACACATGGAAAAGTGACAAGTACATATAGTCATGCGAAAAGAAAAGAGGTGGAGGAGTAAAAGGAGGGGGAGACACAGATATAGGCATGTCATGCCCTTCTAAAATCCAAAAAGTGAGAAGCCGACACGTTCAGTCCGCTCCTGCCCATGCCACCTCCGCGTCGCCGGGTTTGTGCCAGAGCCGCGGTGAACCCTGACGGCCAGCCCCCCTCTCCCAATACTGGTGCCTGTCCGCTGGTGGGTCGAGCGAGCCCCCCTGTGGTGGAGGCAGCTCTAAGCTTTTTAATTTAAATTGTCTCTCTAATTTGAATGAATACACTTTAAATCCATTTACAAGGATCTATTGGAGGGCAAGTCTCATGCAAGCAGCCGCGTAATTCCAGCTCCAGTAGCGTCCACTAAAGCTGCTGCAGTTAAAAAGCTTTTATAAGGATCGAGCTCGGCTGTCCACCGCAAGGTATCCTACTGCCAGTCCCAGCCCCTATGCCTTGGGGTGCCTCCTGATGCTCTTCACTGAGTATCCCGTGGTCCCGAAGCATTTCCTTTGAAAAAAATAAGTGTCCAAACTACAGGTGGTGTAGCTTGCTTAACAGCCAGGATAATCCGCTGACTAGCAGACACTGCTACTAGGCACAAAGTATTTCCTGGGCTAGATGCAATTAAAAATTTGTAATTAGATACTCTCGTTGGATGCTGAGAAAGCATTCCATAGAGTCTCCTGGCACGCCATATATGATTCTCTTAAAAAGCTTGGGGTAGGGGTCTAGGGGACCCTTTTATAGCCAAAATCACGGCCCTGTATCGCAATACGTCACCTAGGCTGAAGATAAATGGAACTGTAGCACCCTGAGGGCTCGGTTGCTACAGAGGTATTGCACCTCACCCAGAGGTGTGATATCTCACTCTCAGGTAAGGATGTAGTGTGGATCAGGACCCGACACCTGCATGCATTACACCACATTGCCGTGGGGCAGGGCGACCAATATGCCCCTGAGATGGGCACGACAGTCCCTGTCCCTGGCTGGAGTGGGGGGAGGGAACACTGAGGAAGGGGAACCCTGTAGTGCAGGAGCAGGGAGGAAGCAGTTCCTGGATGCATTGAGAAGGGAGTATAAAAGGTGGGCACCATCTTAGTTCAGTGCAGAGAAGTCTGAGCAGAAGTGGCAGGGAGCAGGGGCTCTGCATGAGCTCTGCTCCGGAGGCGGGCCTAGTAACAGAGGCCCAGGCCTGGAAGAGGGAGAAGGAAGGAAGAGGAGCGGAGAAGGCTCCAGGAACGAGGAACGAAGGGATCCCAGGGGTGCGGACGGGCGAGTCGCCACCGCACGCCCGAATCCACCTGCGTGGAGGGGTCAGGCCAAAGGGGGAGACCGGTCCCAGAAACTAGTGGAGGCAGGAAACGACCGTCAGCTAGAAACAGGAGGCTGTGACATTTTATGTGGCGCAGCCCCTCGCTTCACCCGCTAGGAAGGCACCACATAGGGTCAGGGAAACTGGCGCCAAGTTTACCAAGAGGAGGCCCGAGGCAGCCGGACAGAAGGGTTGGTAAGAAAGGCCAGACAAAGGACACACAAAGGGGGTCCTGTGAAGCGCTCCAAAGTTATCTGGGAGTTGTCTGAGCCCCTCACCTGGTGAGCACAGTACGACGTGGGCAGCCGTTACCTGCAGACGTGGTCTGGATAATAAGAACTGTGAGTAAAGGCCCTGGACTGCATCACTGACTCCGTGTCGTTACTGCTGCTGCCCTGCACCATCACCCCCATCCTCCGCATACACTGCCCTGAGGCTATACTCCTCCCGTGGGGAGTTATGCTACGCTCTGCTGCACCCACAACACCAGCCTCAGCGGTCTGCCCTGGAGTGACGGTTCACTCTGACCGCAATCCACGGGTGGCGTAGTCGGATATTTAAACATCAAAACCACATAAATAGTTCCGCCACTGGTTTGACCGCCCTGAGCCACGGAACCGGGTCGCCGCCACGAAGACTACAACCACCAGCATCCACCAAAAAGGGTCCGGCTCCGGGTGTCCCAAGGCCCAGGGGGCGCGTCAGAACATTTTCATCACCTTTCACAATCACCAATGGGACAAGGCAGGGATGTCCTCTGTCCCCTCTCTTATACATCCTAGTGACGGAGCACCTGCTCTCATCAATTCGTCATAACCCCAATATTAGGTGGAAGGCACCGAGTACAAGTGCTCTCTATTTGCTGATGATGTCCTAGTATATATCACTCAATCACATATATCCATCCATGCTGTTATGGCTGAAATAGATCACTTTGTTACATGGTCAAATTTTAAAATCAATGCAGCGAAGTCTGAGGCCCTCGATGTCTCCCTCCCCAAATCCATATAGGATTCCATCCAGTTCAACTTTCCCTTTGCCTGGCCCTCACAGGGTATCAAATACTTAGGAATTCCTATTCATAGAGACCTCTCCCATCTAGGTTATCTTAATTTTGGGCCCTTTATTGAACAACTCCATACAGACCACGGTTGGCAAGTTAGAACTGTAAGATTCACTACGTGAACCACTGGTGTTTTGTGGAAAAGCACATGTACACTGTGTTCCAAATTATTATGCAAAAAGTGTTTAGGAGTGATAAGGGAAGAATTTGTTTGTTTGTCAGTTAAACTCATTGATGGTGATGTGTGTCAGGGCTCTTTATATCACTGTAAGCAATTGCAGACACCTGTGCTAATTAGTTTGGCAGGTGTGTCCAATGAAAGGCAAGACTACTTAAGAAGGCTGTCTCACATTATTAAGCAGCCTACATTTTCTGCCAAAATGGGAAAGAAAAAGGATGTGTCGGCTGCTGAGAAGCAACAAATTGTGGAGTGTTTAGGTCAAGGCATGACTACAATCAACATTGTGCGATGATCAGGATGAAGTGTCTTGGCAATCAAGAAGTATGTAGCTGATTCACAGTACACACGTGTGCGTGCTGATAAGGGCAAATTGAGGACTCTTTCCTACAGGCAATTACGTCAGGTTGAAAGAGCAGCGGCAAAAAAGCCTTGTCATAGCAGCAGACAAGTTTTTGAAGCTGCTGGTGCCTCCAACGTCCCCCGAACAACAAGATGCAGGGTCCTTCAGAGGTTTGCAGCTGTGCATACGCCATCCTGTCGACCTCCTCTATCCACTTCACACAAGCAGAAACGGCTCCAGTGGGCCAAACATTACATGAAGACTGATTTCAAAACTGTTTTGTTCACGGATGAGTGCCGTGCAGCGCTCGATGGTCCAGATGGATGGAGTGGAGGATGGCTGGTTGATGGACACCCCACGTAAACACGGCTACAGCGCCAACAAGGAGGAGGTGGAGTAATGTTTTGGGCTGGAATCATGGGGAGAGAGATTGTCGGCCCCTTTAGGATCCCTGAAGGCGCTAAAGATGAACTCCATAATGTATGTGGATTTTCTCAAACAGCACTTCCTGCCATGGTTCAAGAAGAAGAACCGTGTATTTCACAGCAAGATCATTTTTTTGCATGATAATGCACCATCTCATGCTGCACATAAAACATCTGCATCTCTGGCTGATATGGGCATAAAAGGGGACAAACTTATGGTGTGACCCCATGCTCCCCTGACCTCTACCCCATTCAGAACCTTTGGAGCATCATTAAAAGGAGTGTCTATGATGGCGGGAGGCAGTTCACATCTAAGCAACAGCTCTGGGAGGGTATTCTGTCCTCATGCAAAACAATTGAAGCAGAAACCATCCAAAACCTGACAAATTCAATGGACGAGAGAGTTCAGAAGCTCCTTTCGAACAAGGGGTCCTATGTGAAAATGTAACATCACCTAGAATAAAGTTTTGAGTTGAAAACTGTTTGATTTCAGTTTCTAACAACCTGCTAATGCTTATAATTTCAAAAATGACCATTTTTTTGGTCTTTATTAAAATGAAAAGGTTGATCGAAAAGTTTGGGGGATCTAAGAGTGTGGCAACCCAGTAGTCATGATTACTTCGAATTCTGACAATATGAGGGTCATGCTGCAGGTAGTGCAGCAAGAAGGCACTTATGTGTCTTGCGCATCTCGGAGCCCCAAAATTATTTTCCGGGCTAGATGCAGCTAAAAATTATTGTTAATTTTAAATCTGGTGAAGCTTTAGAATAGATGGCCTAATAGGATCAGTGCTGCACACTGCTACAAAGCCCAAATTATTTTCCAGCCAAGATACAGATAAACATGATTAGTAATTTTAAATCTGGTGGAGCTTATTATAGATGGCCTAATAGAATCAGTGCTGCACACTGCTACAAAGCCCAAATTATTTTCCAGCCAAGATACAGATAAACATGCTTAGTAATTTGAAAGCTTAAAACGGTTGGTAGGGTGATTTTAACCAATCATCAAGCTTTTACTCTCCCCAGGATGACACAGGGGTAGAAAAGTCGTTTCGGATCCATGATTTGTTCATCTTTATGAACGTGAGTCTGTCTACATTATCAGTGGAGAGCCGCGTGCGCTTATCTGTCAGCACACCACCAGCAGCGCTGAACACACGTTCAGACAGAACGCTGGCTGCGGGGCATGACAAGACCTCCAAGGCGTAAGTGGCTAGCTCCAGCCATTTATCCAGATTGGAAGCCCAAAAAGAGCAAGGGTCCAGTGACACAGTCGTGGCTTCAATGTTTACTTGGAGATACTCCTGTACCATCGTCTCTAGGCGTTGACTATGTGTCAGACTTCTTGTCTCCTGTGGCCTTGCAAAGGATGGGCTAAAAAAGTGGTGAAATGATTCCGCAAAATTGATGTTACCAGCAGATACTGTGGTTCTGTTACGGTTTGAGTGCTGAACACTTGACGGTCCCACGGTTGGCAAGTTGGAACTGTGAGATTCACTACGTGCACCACTGGTATTTTGTGGAAAAGCACATGTAAGATTCTGCAACAGTCTCTGCTGATACTCCTGCATGTGTGCATCTCTTTCTATGGCAGGAATAATTTCTGCAAATTTACTTTTGTACCGGGGATCTAACAGTGTGGCAACCCAGTAGTCAGGATTATTTCTAATTCTCACAATTCGAGGGTCATGTTGCAGGTAGTGCAGCAAGAAGGCACTCATGTGTGTTGCGCATCCAGGAGCACCAAGTCCCTGTTGTGTTGGTGGCGAGGTAACAATCATGCTTCCTTCCTCTGTCCTCTCCCCCCAACCTCGCACAACAGAAATGTGATCAAGGTCTCCCTCATCTGATGAGTCTTCCATCAGTTCGTCCTCCACTTCTTCCTGGGCTCCTGCACCTTCCTCACTAGTTTGGCTGCTACCATGCGCCCTGGTAAAACCATCTCCCCCACCCTCACATGCCTGCCGCCTTGGTGCTGCCGACCGTCTGGACCTTGCAGATGTTAGCCCTTCCGCATACAACTCCTCCTCCTCTACTTCCTCCACCTCCTCTTGTGCCACCACCTGACTCCGAATTCTGTTTAACATGTGCTCCAGCATGTAAATCACCGGAATAGTCATGCTGATAATGGCATTGTCAGCACTAAACATCTTCGTCGCCATTTCAAAACTGTGCAGAAGGGTGCATAGGTCCCTGATCTGAGACCACTCCTCCAGCATGATTTGCCCCACCTCTGGATCTCGTTGGCCCAGGCTATACGTCAGAACGTATTGCACCAGGGCTTGTCGGTGCTGTCACAGTCGCTGCAACATGTGCAGAGTTGAATTCCACCGGGTAGGCACATCGCATTTTAGCCGGTGAAGTGGCAGGCCCAACGACTTCTGTAGAGATGTAAGTCGCTGAGCTGCGGGATGCGAACGGCGGAAGTGAGCACACAGCGACCGTGCCCTCTGCAGAAGGCCATCTAGTCTGGGATAGTGGGCTAAAAATTGCTGGACAACCAGGTTCAACACGTGAGCCATACAAGGCACGTGTGTGACATTGCCCCGGCGAAGGGCCGCACCCAGGTTTGCAGCATTGTTGCACACGGCCTTCCCTGGTTTCAGGTCCAGTGGAGACAACCATTCATGAAATTGGTTCTCCAGAGCTGACCACAACTCCTCAGCTGTGTGACTCACATTTCCCAGACATTTCAATGTAAAAACCGCCTGATGACGTTGAGCCCTACTGCCAGCATAGTAAGGAGGTGTGCAGGATCCCTTCTGCGCAGTTAGAAAGCTTGTGGCATGACCAGACAGGCTTTGGGTGCAGGTGGAAGACCGAGAGGAGGTTGAGGAGGCAGAAGCAGTGGAGGAACTTTGACATAAAGAGGATTGACGCACAACTCGTGGGGACGGCAAGACTTGGACAGCAGCCCCTTGTCCTGCTGTCACCATAGTTACCCAGTGCCCAGTCAGCGACATGTAACGCCCCTGTCCATGCCTACTCGTCCAAGTGTCTGTGGTGAAATGCACCCTGTCACACACAGAGTTTCTCAAAGAAGCGGTGATGTTGTGTGCGACATGCTGGTGGAGCGCAGGCACACCTTTCTTTGAGAAGTAGTGCCGACTGGGCATCTGGTACTGGGGCACTGCGACGGACATAAGGTCTCGAAAATCCTCTGTGTCCACCAGGCGGAAAGGCAGCATTTCTGTAGCCAAGAGCTTGCAGATGGTGAAATTCAACCTCTTAGCTTTCTCATGGCTACGAGGAAATGGTCTTTTACTTGTCCACATCTGAGGGACCGAGGGCTGGCTATTGTGCTTAGACGGGGTTGATAAGGGTGTCCCCGGCAAACTGCCGGTCTGTGAGGAAGATGCAGACGGACATGTTAGGTTGCCTTGATCCAAAGGTGGTGCTATCGATGTCGGACAGCGCTCAACACCAGCTGGTGTTACCACCTCCAAAGAAAATGATGACCTGCCAATCACGCTGGCTGTTGCGGGTAAAGAGGTGGCAGGTCTGCGCCCCAAAACAGGTGTGACTGCTGTCCCCCCAGTCACAGAGGATGAAGAGGCTGCGGATGCACAAGATATGGCAGACGGTGGTTGGCCCGGCCGGCTAGGCCGCATTGTAGCACACTGAGCTTCCCACTGCAACTTATGCTTCATGTCCATGTGCCGGTTCATGCATGAAGTACTCAAACTATGTATTTTTTGGCCTCTACTTAGCTTTTGCTGACAAATGTTACAGATAACACGAGTTGGGTCATCTTTATCGATCTGAAAAAATGCCCAGGCTATGCAAGGCTTAGCACCCATGCGACCTGAAGAGCCACCACGACTTGTGGTGAGAGGCAGAGTTGTGTTTGAGGATGCAGTTGTTGACGTGCTTCCAGTACTACGTCTCTGTCCAGGAAGGCGCAACCTGACCTCGTCGTCACTAGCATCTTCCTCCACCTCCTCTGCTGACCTCATCTCTTGGCTGACTGTGGGTTGACAGTAAGTGGGATCTCCAACCTCATCATCATCACCCTGTGCGTTATCACACCCGTCGTCCTCAGAGCCAACCTGTTCCTGCCCTGACAAAAAACTAAAGTTGTCGCTCCAATCAGGTATTTGAGTCTTATCATCGTCTTCCTCATTGTCTCCACCAACAGGAGTTACAGTTTGGGAATGAGGGTCTACATTATGGTCAGAACCTTCTGCGTCTGGTCCTGGATCCGACTCATAAAGATTCTGGGCATCAGTGCAGATTATTTCCTCGTCTGGATTCACAGAAGCGCTGGAGTCGACCTCTGATTCCCAGGCTATAGTATGAGTAAACAGCTCTGCAGACTCAACCATCTGTTCTACCTCATACTCAGACGGGCAGCTGGAGATTTGGGAGCTGTGAGGAAGCAAGTGCGATTGGGGTGACACCTTTGAGGACTGGAGTATTTGTGATGTTGAAGTTGATGTGGAGGAGAGCCCACTTAAAGGAGCACTTGATATCCGTTGAAGCACCTGCTGTTTTTGTGCCTCATCTGGAATTTGTAGCGATTGGCGTGGCCGTAAGAAAGGGATCTTATCACATTGTCCGCTAAAAGTAGACATTTTAGTTTGGCTGGAAGATGGTCTTTCTTCTGCAGATGTTACTGTTGCTTTAACACCTACCCCACGGACACAACCTTTTTTCCCCTTCCCAACACGCCTATTCCCCTTTCCACCAGCAGCAGGCCTTTTTCCACTCATTTTGGTGGTTAACTAATTCACAACTCTGGAGTTGTTTGCACAAAAAAACAATGGATGGGAACCGAGCAGAGCTGAGTGGCCAAACTGTGGTATTAGGCCAAAACTATTGGCTGGGTTAGATGCAGAAAAAAATTATATTCAATTTGCAACCTGATGGAGGTCAGTATAGATGGACTAATAGAACAAGTCCCACACACAGCTAGAAGCCCAAATATTTTTTCAGAGGTAGATGCAGAAAATTTTTTTATTCAGTTTGCAACCTGATGGAGGTCTGTATAGATGGATTAATAGAACAAGTCCCACACACAGCTACAAGCCCAATATTTTTTCAGAGGTAGATGCAGAAAAAAAATATATTCAGTTTGCAACCTGATGGAGGTCAGTATAGATGGACTAATAGAGAAAGTCCCACACACTGCTAGAAGGCCAAATATTTTTTCAGAGCTAGATGCAGACAAAAAATTATTTTAAATTTGCAACCTGATGGAGGTCAGTATAGGTGGACTAATAGAACAAGTCCCACACACTGCTAGAAGGCCAAATATTTTTTCAGAGCTAGATGCAGATAAAAATTATATTCAGTTTGCAACCTGATGGAGGTCTGTATAGATGGACTAATAGAGAAAGTCCCACACACTGCTAGAAGGCCAAATATTTTTTCAGAGCTAGATGCAGATAAAAATTATATTCAATTTGCAACCTGATGGAGGTCAGTATAGATGGACTAATAGAACAAGTCCCACACACAGCTAGAAGCCCAAATATTTTTTCAGAGGTACTGTAGATGCAGATAAAAATTATTTTTAATTTGCAACCTGATGGAGGTCAGTATAGATGGACTAATAGAGAAAGTCCCACACACTGCTAGAAGGCCAAATATTTTTTCAGAGCTAGATGCAGAAAAAAATTATATTCAGTTTGCAACCTGATGGAGGTCAGTATAGATGGACTAATAGAGAAAGTCCCACACACTGCTAGAAGGCCAAATATTTTTTCAGAGCTAGATGCAGAAAAAAATTATATTCAGTTTGCAACCTGATGGAGGTCAGTATAGATGGACTAATAGAGAAAGTCCCACACACTGCTAGAAGGCCACATATTTTTCCAGAGGTAGATGCAGAAAAAAATATATTCAGTTTGCAACCTGATGGAGGTCAGTATAGATGGAGTAATAGAACAAGTCCCACACACAGCTAGAAGCCCAAATATTTTTTCAGAGGTAGATGCAGATAAAAATTATTTTTAATTTGCAACCTGATGGAGGTCAGTATAGATGGACTAATAGAGAAAGTCCCACACACTGCTAGAAGGCCAAATATTTTTTCAGAGCTAGATGCAGATAAAAATTATATTCAATTTGCAACCTGATGGAGGTCAGTATAGATGGATTAATAGAACAAGTCCCACACACAGCTAGAAGCCCAAATATTTTTTCAGAGGTACTGTAGATGCAGATAAAAACTATTTTTAATTTGCAACCTGATGGAGGTCAGTATAGATGGACTAATAGAGAAAGTCCCACACACTGCTAGAAGGCCAAATATTTTTTCAGAGCTAGATGCAGAAAAAAATTATATTCAGTTTGCAACCTGATGGAGGTCAGTATAGATGGACTAATAGAGAAAGTCCCACACACAGCTAGAAGGCCACATATTTTTTCAGAGGTAGATGCAGAAAAAAATATATTCAGTTTGCAACCTGATGGAGGTCTGTATAGATGGATTAATAGAACAAGTCCCACACACAGCTAGAAGCCCAATATTTTTTCAGAGGTAGATGCAGAAAAAAATATATTCAGTTTGCAACCTGATGGAGGTCTGTATAGATGGATTAATAGAACAAGTCCCACACACAGCTAGAAGCCCAATATTTTTTCAGAGGTAGATGCAGAAAAAAATATATTCAGTTTGCAACCTGATGGAGGTCTGTATAGATGGATTAATAGAACAAGTCCCACACACAGCTAGAAGCCCAATATTTTTTCAGAGGTAGATGCAGAAAAAAATATATTTAGTTTGCAACCTGATGGAGGTCAGTATAGATGGACTAATACAACAAGTCCCACACACAGCTAGAAGCCCAATATTTTTTCAGAGCTAGATGCAGAAAAAAATTATATTTAATTTGCAACCTGATGGAGGTCAGTATAGATGGACTAATAGAATGATGCTATGGCGAAAAGATTTTACTTCACTAGGTGAAGTAAAAAAATTGGTATTCTATACACAGGTGGTATATCTTGCAACACAGATAGGCTACTCCACTGACTAACACACTCTGCAATAGGCCAAAAAGGATTAGCTTTGCTAGATTCAGCCAAATGCTGTGAAAAAAACTTGCACAGCACTGGCACAGACCTGCCTGGCAAAAACTGATAGGAACTGATGTAACCTAGTCCTGAAAAGGACTGCAATTACAATTAGTCTTTACTCCCACAATCTATCTATTTAAGAGCACAGACCTGCCTGATAAAAGTCGTAGGAAATGCTGTAACCTAGTCCTTAAAAGGACTGCAATCACAACTATTCCCTACTCCCAAGCTATCTGTAGATTTGTGCGAAAATTGGCTTGAAATTAACAAGGTATAGCGCACACAGCAACAGCGGTGCCGTCTAACACGCAGCTGCAGCAGTGAGAAAATGGTGGCGACGGGGAAAATGGCTTGGTCTTATAGGGCAAGGACATGTGACATACACTGCCAATGACACATGCCCTTGCTTGTGTGAAAAAAAGCACTTCGCTCCGTGTGTGCGCTGCTGATAGGCTGACAGATTGCACCTCCCCACTGTAAATGCGGGAAAGAGAAAAAAAAAATGGAGATCTTCATTGTTCCTGCAGAGATCCATCCCCTGCCCCTCCCCCCGCCCTGCTGTACACTCAAACTGCGTATTAACATTAATTTTCATCATTACTGAGAAAAAATCCAGTTATGATTTTGGTGCACGAACAGTTATCGAACATAACCTCGAACAGCCGAATTTTTCTCAAATTGTTCGTGTTCGCCGAACGGCTCGAACACCGCCCAAAACAGCTCGAATTTGAGATTGGCGAACAGTTCGAGTAGAACGCTCATCTCTAGTCCTGTGGGCTTATGGTAAATTGATGTCTGTATGGTGTTGTCTTTGATGTATATGGTCATGTCCAGAAAATGTATTTGGGATTTTGAGAAGTTGAGGGTGAGCTTGATGGTTGGGTGGAACCTGTTGAAGTTATCGTGGAAGGTCAGCAGATCATCTTTTGAGCCTGTCCAGATTATTAGCAGATCATCAATGTAGCGGAAGTATGCTAGAGGTTTAATAGAGCAAGATGACAAAAACTCCTCCTGTAGTTTAGCCATAAATAGGTTAGCATTTTGTGGGGACATTTTGCTTCCCATGTCGCTACCCATACATTGTTGGTATAAATTGTTCCCAAAGGAGAAATAATTGTGATGGAGCACAAACCTGATGAATTGCAGAGTTGGTTCTGTAGCCAGATTGTTTTTTTGTAGGAAATGTTTGCTTGCTACAATCCCATCCTCATGAGGAATGTTGGAGTAGAGAGACTCTACATCCATGGTGGCTAGTATTGTGTCCTCCGGAAGTGGGCCGAGAGCTGACAGTTTGCAGAGGCTATCCGTGGTGTCCTGGATATAGCTGGGTGTGCGTCTCACCAGGGGTTTCAGAATGTTCTCCACCCAGCCTGAGATATTTTCCGTTAATGTCCCAATGCCAGAAATGATTGGCCTCTCAGGATTACCTCCTTTATGTATTTTAGGAAACATGTAGAAGGTACCTGTTTGGGGATTGTCTGGTATTAGTTCCAGTAGTGAGGATGAAGTAGAATCAAACCCATTGATGATATGTGTTAGTTCCTCTGTGTATTTTTTGGTGGGATCTTCCTGAAGTGGAGTGTAGTATTTTATATCCAAGAGTTGTCTGTGTGCTTCTTGGATGTAATCTGACATGTTCATAATGACTACAGCTCCTCCTTTGTCTGCTGGTTTGATGATGATATTGTTATTTGCTTTTAAAGACTGTATGGCTTTTCTTTCCTCCATACTGATATTGTGCGGCACTTTGTGGCATCTGTCCAAAATGTCAGATTTAACTTTTTTACGGAAACAGTCTACGTAGTGATCTAGAGTTTGGTTGTGCCCAGGTTGGGGGTCCAGGTTGTCCTCTTTTTCTTTTTTGATGTGTTGTTCAGATTATCTTGTGGTGTGATATCTGCATGGTTGTGAGAGAATTCTTTAAGCCGTAATCTGCGGAAGAATTCCTCAATATCATTACAAAATTGAGCCGTATCAAGTTGTTTTGTAGGACAGAATGTTAGTCCCTTTGATAAAACATTCATTTCTCCTGTGTTTTGCTCATACTGTGAGAGGTTCACAACAGAGGACGATGTATTAAAATGATTTTGTAAATTGGGCTTACCTTCAACTACATTGAGACCTGCTTTCTTCCTCAGTCTGTCAAGTTTCTTTTTCTTATTGATAATAAGGTGATGTTGCAATTTTTTGTAAAAATCCTGTAATGTCTCCTTGATTAGACATGAATCTGGTCCTTGTATTCGGCCCTGTAGAGAAGTTATCTCTTTATGGATGGTCCTCTTCTTCTTCTTGTTGTAGAAAAATCCAATGCGGTGATTCCGCAGTCTCTCAGATGATCTGTAGCAAAGTTTCTGTGAAAAATGAGTATTGTAGGTAAACTGAGTCGGATTCCTTATTATGAGGCCTTTGAGGATTAAGTTTTCTTTTTTGCATCTGGATAGAAAGAAAATGTCGCTGTTCATTTGTGCCAGTTTCTTCAGGAGGTTTTTCAGATCCATCTGTGATCGATACATTGGGGTATCTTCCATTATCATGATGTACAATACAAAGTTATATTGTGGCACCGTGCTAGCCAGAAAAATCGATGTAAATACTTGTATGCCAAAAATGACAAAAGTATTCTTGGGGTGATACCTTTATTGGCTAACCAGAAAATATATATATATGCAAGCTTTCAGAGCACAGAGGCTCCTTCTTCAGGCGAGATTACCATCTGTTTTTTTTTTCACTTTTTCATTTTTACGAATCAATTTGTGAAGCACCTGGGGGTTCCAAGTGCTTACTATGCATCTAGATAGGTGCCTTGGGGGTCTAGTTTCCAAAATGGGGTCACTTGTGGGGGAGCTCCAATGTTTGGGCACACAGGGGCTCTCCAAACGCAACATGGCGTCCGCTAACAATTTGAGCCGATTTTCCATTCAATTCGTTAGCGGACACCATGTCGCGTTTGGAGAGCCCGTGATGTGCCTAAACAGTGGAGCTCCCCCACAAGTGTCCCCATTTTGGAAACTATACCCCTCAAGGATTTTATTAAGGTGTATAGTGAACATTTTGAACCCAGAGGTACGGCACAGAATTTGTTTACATTAGGTCATCATATTGAATAAGTTGTCATTATTTTTGAGCGCAAGTGCTCGCTACTTGAGTTTGCATCGGGTACTCAGGTATGCACCATGTACAGCGTGTGCTCGAGTGACATGCTCGAGTCCCTGCTCCGCATGTTTCACGGTTATTAGACACCCAAAAAAAAACATGCGGGGATCGCTCGTGCATGGCAGGCAATCCCCGTAAAGTTTTTTTGTCCGCGAAGCATATGGGGCAGAGACTCGAGCATGTCACTCAAATACCCATGATACTCAATGCATACCAGAGCACCCGATGCAAACTCAAGTAGCGAGCACTTGCGCTCAACACTAGTCGCCATATCGTCATCTTTTTTTCTTACTTTTGAAAAAAATCCCAACCCCAGCCCTAACCCTAGCACAACCCCAGCCCTAACCCTAGCACAACCCTAACCATAGCACAACCCTAGCCCCAGCACAACCCTAGCCCCAAACCCAGCCCAAGAGTTTATTTTTGACGCCGTTCCTTGTGCGGTATAAGTGATTAGACGACTTTATTCTTCAGGTCGGTGTGATTACAGCAATGCCAGAATCATATGGGGTTTTTATGACTGACAGCTGTCACACACTAAAAGACGCATTTTTTGTAAAATCTAGTTTTTGCATCGCCATATTTTGAGAGCTATAATTTTTCCAGATTTTGGCAGACAGTCATGTGACGGCTCGTTTTTTGTGGGATGACTTGACGTTGTTATTGGTGCCATTTTCAGGCACGTGACATTTTTTGATCGCTTTCTATTCCGATTTTTGGGAGGCAGAATAAACAAAAACCAACAATTCAGGAATTGTTTTTTTTTTTTTTTTTTTTTTTATTCTGTTCCGCGTGTGGTAAAATTGATAAGGTAGCTTTATTCTTCGGGTCAGTACGTTTACAGCGGTACCACATTTGTATCATTTTTCTATGTTTTGGCGCTTATACACAATAAAAGCTATTTTATAGAAAAAAATATTTTTTAGCATCGCTTTATTCTGAGAGCTATAACTTTTTTATTTTTCGGCTGATGGAGCTGTATGGCGGCTTGTTTTTTGCGGGACGAGATGACGTTTTCAGCGGTACCATTTTTATTTATATGTGTCTTTTTGATCGCGTGTTATTCCACTTTTTGTTTGGCGGTATGGTGATAAAGCATTGTTTTTTTGCTTCGTTTTTTTTTTTTTTTCTACCGTGTTCACTGAAGGGGTTAACTAGTGGGACAGTTTTATAGGTCAGGTTGTTCAGGACGCGGCGATACCAAATAAGTGTACTTTTATTGGTTTTTTTTTTTTTTTTATAATAATATTTATTGATGGGTACATTATATTTTTATTTTTGGTGGATTATTTTTTTTATTTTTTTTTTATATTTTTGCAATTTTTTTTTTTTTTTTTCCACTTTCAGACAGTTCATAC
Source organism: Phyllobates terribilis (assembly GCF_046119375.1). NCBI lineage: Eukaryota > Metazoa > Chordata > Amphibia > Anura > Dendrobatidae > Phyllobates > Phyllobates terribilis. The sequence goes on from NW_027362959.1 coordinate 3,503,055, forward strand.
ACTTTATTACTTTGTCCCACTCTGGGACTTTCACTTTTTTTTCTCTGATCGCCTGCATGGCACAGGAATGCAGCACCATCCCTATGCCATGCAGGCTATCAGCGGTGCACAGTGTGAAGATTGTTTGGAGATGCACTGCGCATGTCCAAACAATCTTCCTGCTGTCTGGTGACCCGGATGTTGTCATGACGACATCGGGTCGTCATGGCAACACCCGGGAAGCCTTTGCAGACTGCGCTGGAAGCCGGAAGACAAGGTGAGTATCGGCGATCACCTCCCCTTGCCCCCGCAATGCCGCGATCGACTTCGATCGCAGCATCGCAGGGGTTAATGTGCTGGAGGCGGTGCAGGACCGCTCCCTGCACATAGTACCGGGTGTCAGCTGTGACAATCAGCTGACACCCGGCGGCGATCGCGATGACGTACTAATACGGGTCTGGCTCTTAAGTCCCAGGGCACAGACGCGTATTAGTACGTCAGATGTTATTAAGGGGTTAATGTACGTCACAGCTTCTCTCACCAGCAGCAATGAGTCCTCTATCGTCCGACCCTTCACACCACACGTCTGGTTGGCGATGATCAGCTCACCCGCCACCTCACTCAGCCGATAATACAAGATCTTGGCCAGGATTTTATAGTCAGTGTTTAGCAAAGACAGTGGACGCCAGTTCCTTACATCTTTTAGATTTCCCTTCTTTGCTAAGAGAACCAGAACAGATCTATACTGGGACTGTAGAAGCTTCCCTGCAGAGAGGCAATCATTATAGACCTGCACCAGGTCCGGAGCCAACAAGTCCCTGAACTCTTTGTAAAACCCGCTGGTCAGGCCGTCCAGTCCTGGGCTCTTGTTGGCCTTTAAGGAGTCAATGCTCCTCTTCACCTCATCCTCAGTTATGGGATCGGCCATACTATCTGCCTGCACCAGGTCTAACGTTGGTAGGGACACCCCCTTCAGATAAGCTTTAATGTCATCCTTATTAATATGAGCCCCTTTATACAGATCTCTATAATAATCCCCAATGATCCTGTGGACTTTCTCCGGCTCAGACTGCTCCACCCCATTCTCATCTAACAAGCCAGTGATCAGCTTCTTACTAACCCTGTTCTTACAGGCAATAAAGGGATCTGGGTTATGGATGCCCCAACTATCAAACTGTCCCTCCGCCTTGAGAGACTTGAGGCGATCGTACTGCAGCTCCCTCATCCGCTGCTTTATATGGCTGACGCTCCGTCCGTCCACCTCCTCACCACCATTCATCCTGCTGTATAGCCGGCTGAGGTGCAGTCTCAGGGCTGTGTATCTCATATAATCCATATTACTACGTCTCCTGGCTGCTCGTATAATAAACTGCTTGATGTCACTCTTCATGATCTCCCACCACTCAGCTGTGTCATCACACATACACTGGGTGGTCCTACGTTTATTATAGAATGTGGTGAAGGCCTCTCTGAACCGAGGATCTTGGACCACAGAGCTGTTCACCTTCCAGTACCCCTTTCCACAGACCACAGCTTGGGCCAGATCCAGCGTCACACTCACCATACAATGGTCCGAATACTCCAGGGGGCTGATCCTGTACTGAGAGCATCTCACCTCCCTCTTTATATACACCCGGTCTATCCTACTGGCATTACCACCCTTATGGTAAGTGTACGTCTTACTGGTATGATGAGACCCATAGGGGTCTACTAGGTGGGCCTGCTGGACTATATTATTAAGGAACGTCTCATCATATCTTAGTTGCTTATGACTGCTGGATCTGTCCACATTACAGGACACATTATTAAAGTCCCCACACAATATAAATACTTTAGATGTAAAGCAATATGGTTTCATGTGGTCAAATAGTTCCCTCCGCTCTTTCCTGGTCTGCGGAGCATAAATGTTTATCGCTCTATAATGGATGGAGTCCAATGTAAAGTCCAGCATCAGACAGCGACCCGGACAGATCTCCAGGACTCTGTCCACCTGGACATTCATGGTATTAAAGAGGACCCCCACACCGTCATTTCTCTCCAGACCGAAGGACCAGTATGACGGCCCAAGTCTCCAGTCTCTCTTGGCTGCATACACATGAGCATTGCTCTTCAAATACGTCTCCTGCAAGAAGAAGACATCAGATCTCTCGTCAGACAAACGCTGGTAAATCGTCTGCCGCCGGCTCACAGTCCTCACACTGTTCACATTAATGGAGTTTATTCTCAGCCGCATCCTGATCACTTAGACTTTTTGGTCTTCTTCCTCCTTCCACTGCTGTCACCTGTAGTGCCCCATCTCTTTGTGGACACGGGAGGGTCAGGATCCCCCTCATCAGAGACGTTTTCGAGGACGCATGAAGGACTTTGCTCCATTTGTGACTCTTCATCTTGGTCTTCTCCCAGCACATTGTAACGTCCAGGACTTATCGCCAGCACTGGAGGCTCAGAGGTTTTCTGTACTGTTGTGACTTTTCTGGTGGGATCCACAGATGCATTTTTTCTTTTTACGGTCACAAAGCCTTCCTCATCCACACTGGACAGTGCAGGCGGACTAACTGCTTCCACAGATGTACTGGGCTGATGTTTGGTTGGTTTGGTGGCAGGCTTTCTGGACCCCTTAGGCCTCTCTTTAACAACTGGCATTTTAGGCCCTACTTTAGTGGCTGATCGAAGCTTAGGTCTTATTATATTGGCTGATGGCGGTTTAGGTCTTTCTTTAGTGGCTGGTGGGCCTTTAGGTGGTTCTTCAGTGGCTGGTGGTCCTAGTAGTGCAGCATCCGTTAGTACCTCAGACTCTGGAGCAGGTTCACTGATACTGTGACTTCTGTCCTCATCCATACCAGCTTCTGGGACATCAGAACCTCTGGTGACATCTTCCTGTACAACTTCTGAGGAGGTCTGGCCATTATATTTATTGTGTTCTGCATGCCGGCAATCCCGGAACGTATGCCCTGGTTCTGAGCACAGATTACAGATGACGGGTCCTGTGCAGTTGTCCTTTGTATGACCTGACTGTCCACATAATGAGCATGTGATACGAGAGCAGTTTATGGCGAGATGCCGGCCCCCACATCTATGGCACAGACGTGGCTGACCAGGGTAGTAGCAGATCCCCCTCTCTGAGCCCAGGTAGGAGTGCGGCAGATGTCTGGTCACACCGCTCTCTTGTATCAGCTGGATTTTCAGTGTATATCCTCCATTCCATATCTGCTCCTCATCATAGATCTTGTCAGGATGACTTCTCACTATGCACTGCCGGTTCAGCCAGTGCTGCAGATCCGCCACCGCCACCACCTCAGACTGGAACAGGACAGTGGCCGTTATCTCCTGCGGCTTAGACAGCTGGATACAATGGAGGTGATCCCAGATCTCATCTTCTCTGGTGTCATTATAGATGTTCCAGAACAAATCCAGATCACACTGGAGCTTAAAGCTGATGTCATAGATCCTGCTGGATGGGATATGGATCAGAGCGTAGACCTCAGACGCATTGAACTTCATGAAGTCTTTTAGGAGAACTTTCCCAATGTAAATTCTGGATGGGATGTTCTCTGGTCCTGTGTATTTTATCCTGACTGCGTTTCTCCTCTGAGGCGGGGGGTTCACTGGTCTGGTGACATTAGAGAACAGTCTCCTGAACTGATGGTCAGCAGATGGGTCAGTGCCGGAGCTTTCACCAGCCGCAGATGCGTCAGTGCCGGAGCTTTCACCAGCCGCAGATGCGTCAGTGCCGGAGCTTTCACCAGCCGCAGGTGGATCAGTGCTGGAAATCTCCACCGCTGCTGGAGGATTAGTGCTGGAGCTCTCCCTAGCTCCATGATTACTGACACCTGACTGTGCTGCAACAACACCCAGATCTACTACTGATGGTTGCACAGTATTGTCTCTATTCACTGACATGGAGGGTTGAGAGTCCATTACCACTGCAGTGTGGTCTCCATCCGCTGACATACATGACATAGAGTCCATCACCACTGATTGCTGCACAGTATTATCTCCATTCACTGACATGGAGGGTTGAGAGTCCATTACTACTGCAGTGTGGTCTCCATCCGCTGACATAGAGTCCATTACCACTGATGGTTGCACAGTATTGTCTCTATTCACTGACATGGAGGGCTCAGAGTCCATTACCACTGCAGTGTGGTCTCCATCCGCTGACATACATGACATAGAGTCCATCACCACTGATGGTTGCACAGTATTGTCTCTATTCACTGACATGGATGGTTCAGAGTCCATTACCACTGCAGTGTGGTCTCCATCCACTGACATACATGACATAGAGTCCATTACCACTGATTGCTGCACAGTATTGTCTCTATTCACTGACATGGATGGTTCAGAGTCCATTACCACTGCAGTGTGGTCTCCATCCACTGACATACATGACATAGAGTCCATTACCACTGATTGCTGCACAGTATTATCTCCATTCACTGACATGGATGGTTCAGAGTCCATTATAATATTTGTATTATCTGTTGCAGACAGACATTCACTAGCACCAGTGAGCGGGTCTCACTCACAGCGCTGAGGGGGGTCTCACTCACAGTATCAGTACAGGGTGCACTTTCTTTCTCGCTCTCAGCAGCTGAGCTCACTTCATTGCTGCATAGAGAGGTCACTGCAGTTAACCCCTCGTTTGCTGGCACACTTTCCTCTGCAGCACTTTCTGGTGTCTCGGACCCCTCACATTGTGCCCGATATCAGCGCTGCACTTCTCACTGGGCTTCCTTGCTCCACAATGCTGTACACAGTTTTATATTTAATGTCCTTATTCCCAATAAAGCGTTTTCTGCTCACAGTCTGGGCTCTGGATTCTTTTTTTTTCTCTTTAGCCCAAGTCTCCTTTCTGGGCACAGAGTTTAAACCTTTCTCCAGTTTTTCTTTCCTGATCAGCAGCTCTCGGCTGCAATCATCCAGACACTCGCACTTCATCAGTTTTACCTTAGGATCAGTCTCTTTCTTAATTTCTTCTTTTAGTTTGCTGATATGCAATTCCAGCTTAAATATACTTTGCCTTGTAACTTTAGCATTTAATCCTCCAACATAACAAGCAGGTTTAGAAGACTCACCAGCCACCATCTCCAGCTTTCCATTACCATCAGGTGCATGCTGCAGGCCGGACTCCAGACCAGGGGCTTTCCCTGGATCATCAGCCCAGCTCCCCTCCCCTCCACCTGGGTCAGAAGCCATGCCTCCGCCCTGCTGAGAGCTCTCAAGCACACGTCTATCCTCTCCTATGGACAAGAATACAAATACTATAATACTGCTCCTATGTACAAGAATACAAATACTATAATACTGCTTCTATGTACAAGAATATAACTACTATAATACTGCTTCTATGTACAAGAATATAACTACTATAATACTGCTCCTATGTACAAGAATACAAATACTATAATACTGCTTCTATGTACAAGAATATAACTACTATAATACTGCTTCTATGTACAAGAATATAACTACTATAATACTGCTCCCATGTACAAGAATATAACTACTATAATACTGCTCCCATGTACAAGAATACAACTACTATAATACAGCCCCCTATGTACAAGAATACAACTACTATAATACTGCTCCAATGTACAAGAATACAAATACTATAATACTGCCCCCTATGCACAAGAATACAACTACTATAATACTGCTTCTATGTACAAGAATATAACTACTATAATACTGCTTCTATGTACAGGAATATAACTACTATAATACTGCCCCCTATGTACAAGAATATAACTACCATAATACTGCTCCCTATGTACAAGAATATAATAACTATAATACAGCTCCTATGTACAACAATACAAATACTATAATACAGCCCCCTATGTACAAGAATACAACTACTATAATACAGCTCCTATGTACAAGAATATAACTACTATAATACTCTCCTATGTACAAGAATACAAATACTATAATACTGCTCCTATGTACAAGAATACAACTACTATAATACAGCTCCTATGTACAAGAATATAACTACTATAATACTGCTCCCTATGTACAAGAATATAACTACTATAATACTGCTCCCATGTACATGAATACAGTTAGGTCCATATATATTTGGACAGAGACAACATTTTTCTAATTTTGGTTCTAGACATTACCACAATGAATTTTAAACAAAACAATTCAGATGCAGTTGAAGTTCAGACTTTCAGCTTTCATTTGAGGGTATCCACACTAAAATTGGATGAAGGGTTTAGGAGTTTCAGCTCCTTAACATGTGACACCCTGTTTTTAAAGGGACCAAAAGTAATTGGACAATTGACTCCAAGGCTATTTCATGGACAGGAATGACTTCGTTATGTCATGGAATGACTTCGTTATGTCATTCTCAATTAAGCAGATAAAAGGCCTGGAGTTGATTTGAGGTGTGGTGCTTGCGTTTGGAAGGTTTTGCTGTGAAGTAAACATGCGATCAAAGGCGCTCTCCGTGCAGGTGAAACAAGCCATCATTAACCTGCAAAATCAGAAAAAAACCATCCGAGAAATTGCTACAATATTATGAGTGGCAAAATCTACAGTTTGGTACATTCTGAGAAAGAAAGAAAGCACTGGTGAACTCATCAATGCAAAAAGACCTGGGCGCCCACGGAAGACAACAGTGGTGTATGATCGCAGAATAATCTCCATGGTGAAGAGAAACCCCTTCACAACAGCCAACCAAGTGAACAACACTCTCCAGGAGGTAGGTGTATCAATATCCAAATCTACCATAAAGAGAAGACTGCATGAAAGTAAATACAGTGGGTTCACTGCACAGTGCAAGCCACTCATAAGCATCAAGAATAAAAAGGCTAGACTGGACTTTGCTAAAAAACATCTAAAAAAGCCAGCACAGTTCTGGAAGAACATTCTTTGGACAGATGAAACCAAGATCAACCTCTACCAGAATGATGGAAAGCGAAAAGTATGGTGAAGGCGTGGTACAGCTCATGATCCAAAGCATACCACATCATCTGTAAAACACAGCGGAGGCAGTGTGATGGCTTGGGCATGCATGGCTGCCAGTGGCACTGGGTCACTAGTGTTTATTGATGATGTGACACAGGACAGAAGGAACCGAATGAATTCTGATGTATTCAGAGCCATACTGTCTGCTCAGATCCAGCTGAATGCAGCCAAACTGATTGGTCGTCGTTTCATACTACAGATGGACAATAACCCAAAACATAAAGCCAAAGCAACCCAGGAGTTTATTAAAGAAAAGAAGTGGAATATTCTTGAATGGCCAAGTCAGTCACCTGATCTCAACCCAATTGAGCATGCATTTCACTTGTTAAAGACTAAACTTCAGACAGAAAGGCCCACAAACAAACAGCAACTGAAAACCTCCGCAGTGAAGGCCTGGCAGAGCATCAAAAAGGAGGAAACTCAGAGTCTGGTGATGTCCATGAGTTCAAGACTTCAGGCAGTCATTGACAACAAAGGGTTTTCAACTAACTACTAGAAATGAACATTTTATTTACAATTATTTAATCTGTCCAATTACTTTTGGTCCCTTTAAAAACAGGGTGTCACATGTTAAGGAGCTGAAACTCCTAAACCCTTCATCCAATTTTAGTGTGGATACCCTCAAATGAAAGCTGAAAGTCTGAACTTCAACTGCATCTGAATTGTTTTGTTTAAAATTCATTGTGGTAATGTCTAGAACCAAAATTAGAAAAAATGTTGCCTCTGTCCAAATATATATGGACCTAACTGTATAACTACTATAATACCGCCCCCTATGTACAAGAATATAACTATTATAATACAGCTCCTATGTACAAGAATACAACTACTATAATACTGCTCTTTTTGTACAAGAATATAACTACTATAATACTGCTCCCATGTACATGAATATAACTACTATAATACTGCTCCTATGTACAAGAATATAACTACTATAATACTGCTCCTATGTACAAGAATATAACTACTATAATACTGCTCCTATGTACAAGAATATAACTACTATAATACAGTCCCTATGTACAAGAATATAACTACTATAATACTGCCTCCTATGTACAAGAATATAATTACTATAATACTGCTCCTATGTACAAGAATATAACTACTATAATACTGCTCCCATGTACAGTACAGACCAAAAGTTTGGACACACCTTCTCATTTAAAGATTTTTCTGTATTTTCATGACTGTGAAAATTGTACATTCACACTGAAGGCATCAAAACTATGAATTAACACATGTGGAATCATATACTTAACAAAGAAGTGTGAAACAACTGAAAATATGTCTTATATTCTAGGTTCTTCAAAGTAGCCACCTTTTGCTTTGATGACTGCTTTGCACACTCTTGGCATTCTTTTGATGAGCTTCAAGAGGTAGTCACCGGAAATGGTCTTCCAACAATCTTGAAGGAGTTCCCAGAGATGCTTAGCACTTGTTGGCCCTTTTGCCTTCACTCTGCGGTCCAGCTCACCCCAAACCATCTCGATTGGGTTCAGGTCTGGTGACTGTGGAGGCCAGGTCATCTGGCGTAGCACCCCATCACTTTCCACCTTGGTCAGATAGCCCTTACACAGCCTGGAGGTGTGTTTGGGGTCATTGTCCTGTTGAAAAATAAATGATGGTCCAACTAAACGCAAACCGGATGGAATAGCATGCCGCTGCAAGATGCTGAAGTAGCCATGCCGGTTCAGTATGCCTTCAATTTTGAATAAATACCCAACAGTGTCACCAGCAAAGCACCCCCACACCATCACACCTCCTCCTCCATGCTTCACGGTGGGAACCAGGCATGTAGAGTCCATCCGTTCACCTTTTCTGCGTCACACAAAGACACGGTGGTTGCAACCAAAGATCTCAAATTTGGATTCATCAGACCAAAGCACAGATTTCCACTGGTCTAATGTCCATTCCTTGTGTTCTTGAGCCCAAACAAGTCTCTTCTGCTTGTTGCCTGTCCTTAGCAGTGGTTTCCCAGCAGCTATTTTACCATGAAGGCCTGCTGCACAAAGTCTCCTCTTAACAGTTGTTGAAGAGATGTGTCTGCTGCTAGAACTCTGTGTGGCATTGACCTGGTCTCTAATCTGAGCTGCTGTTAACCTGCGATTTCTGACGCTGGTGACTCGGATAAACTTATTCTCAGAAGCAGAGGTGACTCTTGGTCTTCCTTTCCTGGGGCGGTCCTCATGTGAGCCAGTTTCTTTGTAGCGCTTGATGGTTTTTGCAACTGCACTTGGGGACACTTTCAAAGATTGCCCAATTTTTCGCACTGACTTACCTTCATTTCTTAAAGTAATGATGGCCACTCGTTTTTCTTTTCTTAGCTGCTTTTTTCTTGCCATAATACAAATTCTAACAGTCTATTCAGTAGGACTATCAGCTGTGTATCCACCAGAGTTCTGCACAACACAACTGATGGTCCCAACCCCATTTATAAGGCAAGAAATCCCACTTATTAAACCTGACAGGGCACACCTGTGAAGTGAAAACCATTTCCGGTGACTACCTCTTGAAGCTCATCAAGTAGAATGCCAAGAGTGTGCAAAGCAGTCATCAAAGCAAAAGGTGGCTACTTTGAAGAACCTAGAATATAAGACATATTTTCAGTTGTTTCACACTTTTTTGTTAAGTATATAATTCCACATGTGTTAATTCATAGTTTTGATGCCTTCAGTGTGAATGTACAATTTTCATAGTCATGAAAATACAGAAAAATCTTTAAATGAGGTGTGTCCAAACTTTTGGTCTGTAATGTACATGAATATAACTACTATAATACAGCCCCCTATGTACAAGAATATAATTACTATAATATTGCCCTCTATGTACAAGAATATAACTACTATAATACAGCTCCTATGTACAAGAATATAATTACTATAATGCTGCTCCCATGTACAAGAATATAACTGCTATAATACTGCCCCTATGTACAAGAATATAACTGCTATAATACCGCCCCTGTATAAGAATATAACTGCTATGATACTGCCCCTGTATAAGAATATAACTGCTATGATACTGCCCCTGTATAAGAATATAACTGCTATGATACTGCCCCTGTATAAGAATATAACTGCTATAATACTGCCCCTGTATAATAATAACTGCCATGATACTGCCCCTGTATGAGAATATAACTGCTATAATACTGCCCCTGTATAAAAATATAACTGCCATAATACTGCCCCTGTATAAGAATATAACTGCTATGATACTGCCCCTGTATAAGAATATAACTGCTATTATACTGCCCCTGTATAAGAATATAACTGCTATTATACTGCCCCTGTATAAGAATATAACTGCTATAATACTGTCCCTGTATAAGAATATAACTGCTATGATACTGCCCCTGTATAAGAATATAACTGCTATGATACTGCCCCTATATACAAGAATACAACTACTATAATACAGCTCCTATGTACAAGAATATAACTACTATAATACTGCTCCTATGTACAAGAATATAAGTACTATAATACTGCCCCCTATGTACAGGAATATAACTACTATAATACAGCATCCTATGTACAAGAATGTAACTACTATAATACTGCTCCCTATGTACAAGAATACAACTACTATAATACTGCACCTATATACAAGAATACAACTACTATAATACAGCTCCTATGTACAAGAATATAACTACTATAATACAACTCCCTATATACAAGAATATAACTGCTATGATACTGCCCCTGTATAAGAATATAACTGCTATGATACTGCCCCTGTATAAGAATATAACTGCTATGATACTGCCCCTGTATAAGAATATAACTGCTATGATACTGCCCCTGTATAAGAATATAACTGCTATGATACTGCCCCTGTATAAGAATATAACTGCTATGATACTGCCCCTGTATAAGAATATAACTGCTATGATACTGCCCTTGTATAAGAATATAACGGCTATATTACTGCCCCTGTATAAGAATATAACTGCTATAATACTGCCCCTGTATAAGAATATAACTGCTATGATACTGCCCCTGTATAAGAATATAACTGCTATGATACTGGTATGAGTGGCGGTATTGCCATCATTATTTGCGCTGTTTTTCTCCTGCATTAATCCCTCCTCGTCTTAAACCTGTTTTGGGCTTAGATGAGGGCTCAGCTCTGGGCGCTTGTATGCGGTGACTTCTCTGGATGCCACATTTCCGGGCACTTGCTCTACAATGGCCTCCCTTCTGTTCCTGTATGGCCTCCGCTGGGTGCGGCCTCACTCGCTGGGAGGAGGTCAGTTACCGGCCTCTGGGCTTGGACCTGGTGCCCTGTAGGTAGCAGCTGTGACTTGGAGGACCCCTGCTATGACTGACTCCTGACAGTGTTCAGGGCCCATCCTGCCGCTATAGTGACTGGCAGACCCGGCCGTACAGGGTTACTGGGCGTTCGCCTCTGAGTGATGGAATCAGCGCGCAGACGAATATTTTCTCAGCCCGGAGCGGTGAGAGCCGGGGCCCTATAATCCGGCACATTCCAGCCGTTCATCCTAATCTGCCTACAGCGGCCGCTAATGTGCGCCCTCCAGGCAGGAGAGGAGGCGAGTCCCCACACCGGCCTCACATGGAGGCTCGCACCATGGGGATCGAAGCTTCAGCATCCCGCCCGCCGGAATAAACTTCAGGCGCTTTCTTATATACCTTGCGTTTTTATTCTTCACCATTTACTTCGTCAGGGAATAAAAACATTTAAATAATTGTTACGGAAAACAGCGCCACCCTGACCCATGGGTTGTATTTGGTATTACAGCTCAGGGTCCTACAATACCGCCTGTGAGCAGATGTGGTGCTGTTTCTGTACCAGAGCAGCCATGTTTTTCCACTCTGAGCAGGGCTGTGTCCAGGAAATCTCTAACCATAGGGATCTTGTTTGAGCGGGCATTTCCCCTTTAAATGTTATGGTCACCTTTGGGGACTTTCTTTTGTATTTAAATGCATTTATTTTTGAGCCAAATATTTTTTGCAAATTGGTTCCATTAAAAATTTTTCACAGTTTGGCTTTTACAGGCTTTTTAAGTGGCTGTGGAATGAGTCAACTGAGGACCTGTCAGTGAGCTCCTCTCACTGACACAAAGTTCTGCTCAGCTTTCATGTAGGCTCAGTAAAATGACAGCTTAAAAAAAAAAGCTGCAAGCTCACTGATGAATTCTCAGTTAACTCATTAAACAGATGTCAGACCCAAAAATTTTAATAAATCCCATTTTTAATAAAATAAAAATATATGCATTTAAGAAAATGTAAAAAATGGCAGGTAAGTGTGAACGATGTCTTGTACGTGGCCAGGTGGATTGTCTGTACTTACCGTACAGGAGCTGGAAGCACTGGCTGTAGCCTCCTCCATCTCCTCGCACTTGTCTGCCGCCCTCTGTCGGTCGCTGTAGGTCATGGCGAACACGGCTCCACATACAACCCTGTACACAGTATGATGGCTCCACATACAGTCCTGTACATAGTATGATGGCTCCACATACAGTCCTGTACATAGTATGATGACTCCACATACAGCCCTGTACATAGTATGATGGCTCCACATACAGCCCTGTACATAGTATGATGACTCCACATACAGCCCTGTACATAGTATGATGGGTCCACATACAGCCCTGTACATAGTATGATGACTCCACATACAGTCCTGTACATAGTATGATGACTCCACATACAGCCCTGTACATAGTATGATGGCTCCACATACAGCCCTGTACATAGTATGATGGCTCCACATACAGTCCTGCACATAGTATGATGGCTCCACATACAGCCCTGTACATAGTATGATGGCTCCACATACAGTCCTGTACATAGTATGATGGCTCCACATACAGTCCTGTACATAGTATGATGGCTCCACATACAGTCCTGTACATAGTATGATGACTCCACATACAGCCCTGTACATAGTATGATGACTTCACATACAGCCCTGTACATAGTATGATGGCTCCACATACAGTCCTGTACATAGTATGATGACTCCACATACAGCCCTGCACATAGTATGATGGCTCCACATACAGCCCTGTACATAGTATGATGGCTCCACATACAGCCCTGTACATAGTATGATGGCTCCACATACAGCCCTGTACATAGTATGATGACTCCACATACAGCCCTGTACATAGTATGATGGCTCCACATACAGTCCTGCACATAGTATGATGGCTCCACATACAGTCCTGTACATAGTATGATGACTCCACATACAGCCCTGTACATAGTATGATGACTCCACATACAGTCCTGCACATAGTATGATGGCTCCACATACAGCCCTGCACATAGTATGATGGCTCCACATACAGTCCTGCACATAGTATGATGGCTCCACATACAGTCCTGTACATAGTATGATGACTCCACATACAGCCCTGTACATAGTATGATGGCTCCACATACAGCCCTGTACATAGTATGATGGCTCCACATACAGCCCTGTACATAGTATGATGGCTCCACATACAGCCCTGTACATAGTATGATGACTCCACATACAGCCCTGTACATAGTATGATGGCTCCACATACAGTCCTGCACATAGTATGATGGCTCCACATACAGCCCTGTACATAGTATGATGACTCCACATACAGTCCTGTACATAGTATGATGACTCCACATACAGTCCTGTACATAGTATGATGACTCCACATACAGCCCTGTACATAGTATGATGGCTCCACATACAGTCCTGTACATAGTATGATGACTCCACATACAGTCCTGTACATAGTATGATGACTCCACATACAGCCCTGTACATAGTATGATGGCTCCACATACAGTCCTGTACATAGTATGATGGCTCCACATACAGTCCTGTACATAGTATGATGACTCCACATACAGTCCTGTACATAGTATGATGACTCCACATACAGTCCTGTACATAGTATGAAGACTCCACATACAGCCCTGTACATAGTATGATGGCTCCACATACAGTCCTGTACATAGTATGATGGCTCCACATACAGCCCTGTACATAGTATGATGGCTCCACATACAGCCCTGTACATAGTATGATGGCTCCACATACAGTCCTGTACATAGTATGATGGCTCCACATACAGCCCTGTACATAGTATGATGGCTCCACATACAGCCCTGTACATAGTATGATGACTCCACATACAGCCCTGTACATAGTATGATGACTCCACATACAGCCCTGTACATAGTATGATGGCTCCACATACAGTCCTGTACATAGTATGATGACTCCACATACAGTCCTGTACATAGTATGATGGCTCCACATACAGCCCTGTACATAGTATGATGGCTCCACATACAGTCCTGTACATAGTATGATGGCTCCACATACAGTCCTGTACATAGTATGATGACTCCACATACAGTCCTGTACATAGTATGATGACTCCACATACAGCCCTGTACATAGTATGATGACTCCACATACAGCCCTGTACATAGTATGATGGCTCCACATACAGCCCTGTACATAGTATGATGACTCCACATACAGTCCTGTACATAGTATGATGACTCCACATACAGTCCTGTACATAGTATGATGACTCCACATACAGTCCTGTACATAGTATGATGGCTCCACATACAGTCCTGTACATAGTATGATGGCTCCACATACAGCCCTGTACATAGTATGATGGCTCCACATACAGCCCTGTACATAGTATGATGACTCCACATACAGCCCTGTACATAGTATGATGACTCCACATACAGTACTGTACATAGTATGATGGCTCCACATACAGTCCTGTACATAGTATGATGGCTCCACATACAGTCCTGTACATAGTATGATGGCTCCACATACAGTACTGTACATAGTATGATGGCTCCACATACAGCCCTGTACATAGTATGATGGCTCCACATACAGCCCTGTACATAGTATGATGACTCCACATACAGTACTGTACATAGTATGATGGCTCCACATACAGCCCTGTACATAGTATGATGACTCCACATACAGTACTGTACATAGTATGATGGCTCCACATACAGTCCTGTACATAGTATGATGAGTACACATACAGTCCTGTACATAGTATGATGTCTCCACATACAGCCCTGTACATAGTATGATTACTCCACATACAGTCCTGTACATAGTATGATGACTCTACATAGTCCTGTACATACTATGATGGCTCCACATACAGCCCTGTACATAGTATGATGGCTCCACATACAGCCCTGTACATAGTATGATGGCTCCACATACAGCCCTGTACATAGTATGATGGCTCCACATACAGCCCTGTACATAGTATGATGACTCCACATACAGCCCTGTACATAGTATGATGACTCCACATACAGTCCTGTACATAGTATGATGACTCCACATACAGCCCTGTACATAGTATGATGGCCCCACATACAGCCCTGTACATAGTATGATGACTTCACATACAGTAATGTACATAGTATGATGGCTCCACATACAGCCCTGTACATAGTATGATAGCTCCACATACAGTCCTGTACATAGTATGATGACTCCACATACAGCCCTGTACATAGTATGATGGCCCCACATACAGTCCTGTACATAGTATGATGGCTCCATATACAGCCCTGTACATAGTATGATGACTCCACATACAGTCCTGTACATAGTATGATGACTTCACATACAGCCCTGTACATAGTATGATAGCTCCACATACAGTCCTGTACATAGTATGATGGCCCCACATACAGCCCTGTACATAGTATGATGGCTCCACATACAGCCCTGTACATAGTATGATGACTCCACATACAGCCCTGTACATAGTATGATGGCTCCACATACAGCCCTGTACATAGTATGATGACTCCACATACAGTCCTGTACATAGTATGATGGCTCCACATACAGCCCTGTACATAGTATGATGACTCCACATACAGCCCTGTACATAGTATGATGGCTCCACATACAGTCCTGTACATAGTATGATGACTCCACATACAGTCCTGTACATAGTATGATGACTCCACATACAGTCCTGTACATAGTATGATGACTCCACATACAGTCCTGTACATAGTATGATGACTCCACATACAGCCCTGTACATAGTATGATGACTCCACATACAGTCCTGTACATAGTATGATGACTCCACATACAGCCCTGTACATAGTATGATGACTCCACATACAGCCCTGTACATAGTATGATGGCTCCACATACAGTCCTGTACATAGTATGATGACTCCACATACAGTCCTGTACATAGTATGATGACTCCACATACAGCCCTGTACATAGTATGATGGCTCCACATACAGTCCTGTACATAGTATGATGGCCCCACATACAGCCCTGTACATAGTATGATGGCCCCACATACAGCCCTGTACATAGTATGATGGCTCCACATACAGTCCTGTACATAGTATGATGGCTCCACATACAGCCCTGTACATAGTATGATGACTCCACATACAGCCCTGTACATAGTATGATGGCTCCACATACAGTCCTGTACATAGTATGATGACTCCACATACAGTCCTGTACATAGTATGATGACTCCACATACAGCCCTGTACATAGTATGATGGCTCCACATACAGTCCTGTACATAGTATGATGGCCCCACATACAGCCCTGTACATAGTATGATGGCCCCACATACAGCCCTGTACATAGTATGATGGCTCCACATACAGTCCTGTACATAGTATGATGGCTCCACATACAGTCCTGTACATAGTATGATGACTTCACATACAGCCCTGTACATAGTATGATGGCTCCACATATAGCCCTGTACATAGTATGATGGCTCCACATACAGCCCTGTACATAGTATGATGGCTCCACATACAGCCCTGTACATAGTATGATGACTCCACATACAGTCCTGTACATAGTATGATGACTCCACATACAGCCCTGTACATAGTATGATGACTCCACATACAGTCCTGTACATAGTATGATGACTCCACATACAGCCCTGTACATAGTATGATGACTCCACATACAGCCCTGTACATAGTATGATGACTCCACATACAGCCCTGTACATAGTATGATGGCTTCACATACAGCCCTGTACATAGTATGATGACTCCACATACAGTCCTGTACATAGTATGATGACTCCACATACAGTACTGTACATAGTGTGATGGCTCCACATACAGTCCTGTACATAGTATGATGACTCCACATACAGTACTGTACATAGTGTGATGGCTCCACATACAGTCCTGTACATAGTATGATGACTCCACATACAGTCCTGTACATAGTATGATGGCCCCACATACAGCCCTGTACATAGTATGATGGCTCCACATACAGCCCTGTACATAGTATGATGGCTCCACATACAGCCCTGTACATAGTATGATGGCTTCACATACAGCCCTGTACATAGTATGATGACTCCACATACAGTCCTGTACATAGTATGATGGCTCCACATACAGCCCTGTACATAGTATGATGACTCCACATACAGCCCTGTACATAGTATGATGACTCCACATACAGCCCTGTACATAGTATGATGGCTCCACATACAGTCCTGTACATAGTATGATGGCTCCACATACAGCCCTGTACATAGTATGATGTCTCCACATACAGACCTGTACATAGTATGATGGCCCCACATACAGTCCTGTACATAGTATGATGGCAACACATACAGCCCTGTACATAGTATGATGACTCCACATACAGTCCTGTACATAGTATGATGGCCCCACATACAGTCCTGTACATAGTATGATGGCTCCACATACAGTCCTGCACATAGTATGATGGCTCCACATACAGTCCTGCACATAGTATGATGGCTCCACATACAGCCCTGCACATAGTATGATGGCTCCACATACAGCCCTGTACATAGTATGATGACTCCACATACAGTCCTGTACATAGTATGATGGCTCCACATACAGTCCTGCACATAGTATGATGGCTCCACATACAGCCCTGTACATAGTATGATGGCTCCACATACAGCCCTGTACATAGTATGATGGCTCCACATACAGCCCTGTACATAGTATGATGACTCCACATACATCCCTGTACATAGTATGATGGCTCCACATACAGCCCTGTACATAGTATGATGGCTCCACATACAGCCCTGTACATAGTATGATGGCTCCACATACAGCCCTGTACATAGTATGATGGCTCCACATACAGTCCTGTACATAGTATGATGGCCCCACATACAGTCCTGTACATAGTATGATGGCTCCACATACAGTCCTGTACATAGTATGATGGCTCCACATACAGTCCTGCACATAGTATGATGGCTCCACATACAGTCCTGCACATAGTATGATGGCTCCACATACAGCCCTGTACATAGTATGATGGCTCCACATACAGCCCTGTACATAGTATGATGGCTCCACATACAGTCCTGCACATAGTATGATGGATCCACATACAGTCCTGCACATAGTATGATGGCTCCACATACAGTCCTGTACATAGTATGATGGCTCCACATACAGCCCTGTACATAGTATGATGGCTCCACATACAGTCCTGTACATAGTATGATGACTCCACATACAGTCCTGCACATAGTATGATGGCTCCACATACAGCCCTGTACATAGTATGATGGCTCCACATACAGTCCTGTACATAGTATGATGGCTCCACATACAGCCCTGTACATAGTATGATGGCTCCACATACAGTCCTGTACATAGAATCATAGAATGGTAGAGTTGGAAGGGACCTCCTGGGTCATCTGGTCCAACCCCCTGCTCAAAGCAGGATTCACTAGATCATCTCAGACAGATGTCTGTCCAGACTCTGTTTGAAGACGTCCATTGAATGGGAACTCACTACCTCTCGTGGCCGCCTGTTCCACTCATTGATCACCCTAACTGTCAAAAAGTTTTTTCTAATATCTAATCTGTGTCTCCTCCCATTTAGTTTCATCCCATTGCTTCTAGTCTTTCCTTGTGCAAATGAGAATAAAGATGATCCTTCTACAATGTGACAGCCCTTGACATATTTGTAGACAGCTATTAAGTCTCCTCTCAGTCTTCTTTTTTGCAAGCTAAACATTCCCAAATCCTGCAATCGTTCCTCATAGGACATGGTTTGCAGACCAGTCACCATTCTGGTCGCTCTTCTCTGAACTTGCTCCAGTTTGTCTATGTCTTTTTTAAAATATGGTGCCCAAAACTGTACACAGTATTCCAGATGAGGTCTGACCAAAGAGGAGTAAAGACCGATAATGACTTCACGTGATCTAGACTGTATGCTTCTGCTAATACATCACAGAATTGTATTTGCCTTTTTTGCTGCTGCATCACACTGTTGACTCATGTTCAGTCTATGATCTATTAGTATACCTAAGTCTTTTTCACATGTACTGTTGCTTAGCTCTATTCCTCCCATTCTGTATGTGCTTTTTTCATTTTTATTGCCCAGATGTAGTACTTTGCATTTTTCCCTGTTAAAAACCATTCTGTTGGTTGCTGCCCACTGCTCCAGTTTATTTAGGTCTTTTTGAATCCTCTCTCTCTCTTCTCTAGTATTAGCTATCCCTCCTAGCTTTGTGTCATCAGCAAATTTAATCAGCTTACCCTCAATTCCTTCATCTAAATCATTGATAAAGATGTTGAACAATACAGGTCCCAGGACGGAGCCCTGTGGTACCCCACTTGAGACATTCATCCAGCTGGATGTGAAGCCATTTACAACCACCCTTTGAGTCCGATCACTAAGCCAGTTATGAATCCACCTAACAGTTGCCTGGTCCGTTGCATACTTGGTCATTTTTTCAATAAGGATGGTGTGAGATACTTTGTCAAATGCTTTGCTGAAGTCAAGATATACTATATCTACAGCATTTCCCTGATCCACCCAGTCAGTGATTCTGTCATAGAAGGAAATTAAGTTAGTCTGACATGACTTGTTAGTTACAAACCCATGCTGACTCTGGTTAATCACTTCATTCTTATCCATGTACTTACATACATGTTGTTTAATAATTTGTTCAAAGATCTTTCCTGGTATAGAAGTCAGACTCACCGGCCTATAGTTCCCTGGGTCCACCTTCTTCCCCTTTTTGAAGATAGGAACAACATTTGCTCTTCTCCAGTCTTCTGGGACTTCTCCTGTTCTCCAAGAATTTTCAAAGATTATGGAGAGTGGTTCTAAAATTTCTTCTACGATCTCCTTCAGTACTCTGGGGTGTAATTCATCTGGACCTGGAGACTTGAACTCATTTATGTTAGCTAAATATTCCCTCACAATCTTTCTGTTTACAGATAACTTGGATTCCTCTATTCCTTTAAAAGGACAGTGAAGATCAGTTGATGTTACATTTTCTTTCTGAGAGAAAACAGATGCAAAATAGGAATTAAAAAGTTCGGCCTTCTCAACATCCTCTCTTACCATTTCTCCATTTTCATCCTGTAAAAATCCTATAGCATCTTTGACTTTTCTTTTACTTTTGACATACCCCCAAAATCCTTTTTTATTGCTTTTGACATCTCTTGCAAGCCTTAATTCATTGTCAGCTTTAGCTAACCTGATACGTGCCCTACAGGATCTGCAGACTGCATTATAATCTTCTTTAGATATGCCTCCCTCTTTCCATTTAATAAACATTTCTTTCTTTCTTTTTAGCATGTGTTTAAGTTCTGTGTTCATCCATCCTGGTTTCCTTAAATGCTTCCCATTCTTCCTACTTTTCGGGATTGTTAACGATTGTGCTTTGAGAATCTCATTTTTAAAAATTTCCCATCCTTCATGGACATTTTTGTCCTTAAGGACATCCAGCCATTGGATCCCTCCTATTCTCTTTCTGAGTCTCTTAAAATCTGCCTTTCTAAAATCTAACCTTGAAGTTTGAGTCTTCACATGTCTTCCTCCTCTAGTTATCCAAAATTCTATAATAGCATGATCGCTGCCTCCTAGGGTCCCAGCCACCTTTACCTCCTCAACCATTTCCTCCCTGTTTATAAGGATTAGATCCAAAGTAGCAGATCCCCTTGTTTTCTCCCCTACCTTTTGGAAGATAAAGTTGTCAGCAAGAGAGGATAAGAATTTGCTTGACCTGTTAGTTTTACTTGAGAGAGATTCCCAACAAATGTCTGGATAGTTGAAATCTCCCATGACCACTACGTCATATTTTTTGGAGAACTTGGTCATTTGATACATAAAGAGTTCATCCATATCTTCAGCTTGCCCAGGTGGCCTGTAGTAAATGCCTACAATGGTGTCCTTTCCGTTGTTCTCTCCTTGTATTCTTACCCAAACAGTTTCCACAGAAGTCCCAGTCTCTGAAGCTTCAATCTCTGTGCAGATATACGCTTTTCTAACATACAATGCGACACCTCCTCCTCTTTTATCAAGTCTGTTTCTGGCAAATAAGTTGTATCCTTTTAGCCTTTTATTCCAATCATGTGTATCGTCCCACCAAGTTTCAGTGATTCCAATGACATCATATTCCTTTTCCTGCACATAGTATGATGACTCCACATACAGCCCTGTACATAGTATGATGACTCCACATACAGCCCTGTACATAGTATGATGGCTCCACATACAGTCCTGTACATAGTATGATGGCTCCATATACAGTCCTGTACATAGTATGATGGCTCCACATACAGTCCTGCACATAGTATGATGACTCCACATACAGCCCTGTACATAGTATGATGGCTCCACATACAGCCCTGTACATAGTATGATGGCTCCACATACAGTCCTGTACATAGTATGATGGCTCCACATACAGCCCTGAACATAGTATGATGGCTCCACATACAGTCCTGTACATAGTATGATGGCTCCACATACAGCCCTGTACATAGTATGATGACTCCACATACAGCCCTGTACATAGTATGATGGCTCCACATACAGCCCTGTACATAGTATGATGGCTCCACATACAGCCCTGTACATAGTATGATGGCCTCACATACAGCCCTGTACATAGTATGATGGCTCCACATACAGCCCTGTACATAGTATGATGGCTCCACATACAGCCCTGTACATAGTATGATGGCTCCACATACAGTCCTGTACATAGTATGATGGCTCCACATACAGCCCTGTACATAGTATGATGGCTCCACATACAGTCCTGTACATAGTATGATGACTCCACATACAGTCCTGTACATAGTATGATGACTCCACATACAGCCCTGTACATAGTATGATGGCTCCACATACAGTCCTGTACATAGTATGATGGCTCCACATACAGTCCTGTACATAGTATGATGACTCCACATACAGCCCTGTACATAGTATGATGGCTCCACATACAGTCCTGTACATAGTATGATGACTCCACATACAGCCCTGTACATAGTATGATGGCTCCACATACAGTCCTGTACATAGTATGATGACTCCACATACAGTCCTGCACATAGTATGATGGCTCCACATACAGCCCTGAACATAGTATGATGGCTCCACATACAGCCCTGTACATAGTGTGATGACTCCACATACAGCCCTGTACATAGTATGATGGCTCCACATACAGCCCTGTACATAGTATGATGGCTCCACATACAGTCCTGTACATAGTATGATGGCTCCACATACAGTCCTGTACATAGTATGATGGCCTCACATACAGCCCTGTACATAGTATGATGACTCCACATACAGTCCTGTACATAGTATGATGGCTCCACATACAGTCCTGTACATAGTATGATGGCTCCACATACAGCCCTGTACATAGTATGATGGCCTCACATACAGCCCTGTACATAGTATGATGACTCCACATACAGTCCTGTACATAGTATGATGACTCCACATACAGTCCTGTACATAGTATGATGGCTCCACATACAGTCCTGTACATAGTATGATGGCTCCACATACAGTCCTGTACATAGTATGATGACTCCACATACAGTCCTGTACATAGTATGATGGCCCCACATACAGCCCTGTACATAGTATGATGGCTCCACATACAGTCCTGTACATAGTATGATGGCCCCACATACAGTCCTGTACATAGTATGATGACTCCACATACAGCCCTGTACATAGTATGATGGCTCCACATACAGTCCTGTACATAGTATGATGGCCCCACATACAGTCCTGTACATAGTATGATGGCTCCACATACAGTCCTGTACATAGTATGATGGCCCCACATACAGCCCTGTACATAGTATGATGGCCCCACATACAGTCCTGTACATAGTATGATGGCCCCACATACAGTCCTGTACATAGTATGATGACTCCACATACAGCCCTGTACATAGTATGATGGCTCCACATGCAGCCCTGTACATAGTATGATGGCTCCACATACAGTCCTGTACATAGTATGATGTCTCCACATACAGCCCTGTACATAGTATGATTGCTCCACATACAGCCCTGTACATAGTATGATGGCTCCACATACAGCCCTGTACATATACATAGTATGATGACTCCACATACAGCCCTGTACATAGTATGATGGCTCCACATACAGTCCTGTACATAGTATGATGACTCCACATACAGCCCTGTACATAGTATGATGGATCCACATACAGTCATGTACATAGTATGATGGCTCCACATACAGTCCTGTACATAGTATGATGGCTCCACATACAGTCCTGCACATAGTATGATGACTCCACATACAGTCCTGTACATAGTATGATGGCTCCACATACAGCCCTGTACATAGTATGATGACTCCACATACAGTCCAGTACATAGTATGATGGCTCCACATACAGTCCTGTACATAGTATGATGACTCCACATACAGCCCTGTACATAGTATGATGGCTCCACATACAGCCCTGTACATAGTATGATGACTCCACATACAGTCCAGTACATAGTATGATGGCTCCACATACAGCCCTGTACATAGTATGATGACTCCACATACAGTCCAGTACATAGTATGATGGCTCCACATACAGCCCTGTACATAGTATGATGGCTCCACATACAGCCCTGTACATAGTATGATGGCTCCACATACAGCCCTGTACATAGTATGATGGCTCCACATACAGCCCTGTACATAGTATGATGGCTCCACATACAGCCCTGTACATAGTATGATGGCTCCACATACAGCCCTGTACATAGTATGATGGATCCACATACAGTCATGTACATAGTATGATGGCTCCACATACAGTCCTGTACATAGTATGATGGCTCCACATACAGTCCTGCACATAGTATGATGACTCCACATACAGTCCTGTACATAGTATGATGACTCCACATACAGCCCTGTACATAGTATGATGGCTCCACATACAGTCCTGTACATAGTATGATGACTCCACATACAGCCCTGTACATAGTATGATGGCTCCACATACAGTCCTGTACATAGTATGATGGCTCCACATACAGCCCTGTACATAGTATGATGACTCCACATACAGTCCTGTACATAGTATGATGACTCCACATACAGCCCTGAACATAGTATGATGGCCCCACATACAGCCCTGTACATAGTATGATGGCTCCACATACAGTCCTGTACATAGTATGATGACTCCACATACAGCCCTGTACATAGTATGATGACTCCACATACAGCCCTGTACATAGTATGATGGCTCCACATACAGCCCTGTACATAGTATGATGACTCCACATACAGTCCTGTACATAGTATGATGACTCCACATACAGCCCTGAACATAGTATGATGGCCCCACATACAGTCCTGTACATAGTATGATGACTCCACATACAGCCCTGTACATAGTATGATGACTCCACATACAGCCCTGAACATAGTATGATGGCCCCACATACAGTCCTGTACATAGTATGATGACTCCACATACAGCCCTGTACATAGTATGATGACTCCACATACAGCCCTGTACATAGTATGATGACTCCACATACAGTCCTGTACATAGTATGATGACTCCACATACAGTCCTGTACATAGTATGATGGCTCCACATACAGCCCTGTACATAGTATGATGACTCCACATACAGTCCTGTACATAGTATGATGACTCCACATACAGCCCTGTACATAGTATGATGGCTCCACATACAGTCCTGTACATAGTATGATGACTCCACATACAGTCCTGTACATAGTATGATGGCTCCACATACAGCCCTGTACATAGTATGATGGCTCCACATACAGCCCTGTACATAGTATGATGACTCCACATACAGTCCTGTACATAGTATGATGACTCCACATACAGCCCTGAACATAGTATGATGGCCCCACATACAGTCCTGTACATAGTATGATGACTCCACATACAGCCCTGTACATAGTATGATGACTCCACATACAGCCCTGTACATAGTATGATGACTCCACATACAGTCCTGTACATAGTATGATGGCTCCACATACAGCCCTGTACATAGTATGATGGCTCCACATACAGCCCTGTACATAGTATGATGACTCCACATACAGTCCTGTACATAGTATGATGGCTCCACATACAGCCCTGTACATAGTATGATGGCTCCACATACAGTCCTGTACATAGTATGATGTCTCCACATACAGCCCTGTACATAGTATGATGGCTCCACATACAGCCCTGAACATAGTATGATGGCTCCACATACAACCCTGTACATAGTATGATGGCTCCACATACAGTCCTGTACATAGTATGATGGCTCCACATACAGCCCTGTACATAGTATGATGACTCCACATACAGCCCTGTACATAGTATGATGGCTCCACATACAGCCCTGAACATAGTATGATGGCTCCACATACAACCCTGTACATAGTATGATGGCTCCACATACAGCCCTGTACATAGTATGATGGCTCCACATACAGCCCTGTACATAGTATGATGGCTCCACATACAGTCCTGTACATAGTATGATGGCCCCACATACAGCCCTGTACATAGTATGATGGCTCCACATACAGTCCTGTACATAGTATGATGGCCCCACATACAGTCCTGTACATAGTATGATGGCCCCACATACAGTCCTGTACATAGTATGATGACTCCACATACAGCCCTGTACATAGTATGATGGCTCCACATACAGCCCTGTACATAGTATGATGGCCCCACATACAGCCCTGTACATAGTATGATGGCTCCACATACAGTCCTGTACATAGTATGATGGCCCCACATACAGTCCTGTACATAGTATGATGGCCCCACATACAGTCCTGTACATAGTATGATGACTCCACATACAGCCCTGTACATAGTATGATGGCTCCACATACAGTCCTGTACATAGTATGATGGCTCCACATACAGTCCTGTACATAGTATGATGTCTCCACATACAGCCCTGTACATAGTATGATTGCTCCACATACAGCCCTGTACATAGTATGATGGCTCCACATAAAGCCCTGTACATATACATAGTATGATGACTCCACATACAGCCCTGTACATAGTATGATGACTCCACATACAGCCCTGTACATAGTATGATGGCTCCACATACAGCCCTGTACATAGTATGATGGCTCCATATACAGCCCTGTACATAGTATGATGACTCCACATACAGCCCTGTACATAGTATGATGGCTCCACATACAGTCCTGTACATAGTATGATGACTCCACATACAGCCCTGTACATAGTATGATGACTCCACATACAGTACTGTACATAGTATGATGGCTCCACATACAGTCCTGTACATAGTATGATGGCTCCACATACAGCCCTGTACATAGTATGATGACTCCACATACAGCCCTGTACATAGTATGATGACTCCACATACAGTCCTGTACATAGTATGATGGCTCCACATACAGCCCTGTACATAGTATGATGACTCCACATACAGTCCAGTACATAGTATGATGGCTCCACATACAGTCCTGCACATAGTATGATGGCTTCACATACAGCCCTGTACATAGTATGATGACTCCACATACAGCCCTGTACATAGTATGATGGCTCCACATACAGTCCTGTACATAGTATGATGACTCCACATACAGCCCTGTACATAGTATGATGACTCCACATACAGTCCAGTACATAGTATGATGGCTCCACATACAGTCCTGCACATAGTATGATGGCTCCACATACAGTCCTGCACATAGTATGATGACTCCACATACAGTCCTGTACATAGTATGATGACTCCACATACAGCCCTGTACATAGTATGATGGCTCCACATACAGTCCTGTACATAGTATGATGACTCCACATACAGCCCTGTACATAGTATGATGGCTCCACATACAGTCCTGTACATAGTATGATGACTCCACATACAGCCCTGTACATAGTATGATGACTCCACATACAGTCCTGTACATAGTATGATGACTCCACATACAGTCCTGTACATAGTATGATGGCTCCACATACAGTCCTGTACATAGTATGATGGCTCCACATACAGTCCTGTACATAGTATGATGGCTCCACATACAGTCCTGTACATAGTATGATGGCTCCACATACAGCCCTGTACATAGTATGATGGCTCCACATACAGCCCTGTACATAGTATGATGGCTCCACATACAGTCCTGTACATAGTATGATGGCCTCACATACAGCCCTGTACATAGTATGATGTCTCCACATACAGTCCTGTACATAGTATGATGGCTCCACATACAGTCCTGTACATAGTATGATGACTCCACATACAGTCCTGTACATAGTATGATGGCTCCACATACAGCCCTGTACATAGTATGATGGCCTCACATACAGCCCTGTACATAGTATGATGGCTCCACATACAGTCCTGTACATAGTATGATGGCTCCACATACAGTCCTGTACATAGTATGATGGCTCCACATACAGTCCTGTACATAGTATGATGGCTCCACATACAGTCCTGTACATAGTATGATGGCTCCACATACAGCCCTGTACATAGTATGATGGCTCCACATACAGCCCTGTACATAGTATGATGGCTCCACATACAGTCCTGTACATAGTATGATGGCTCCACATACAGTCCTGTACATAGTATGATGACTCCACATACAGTCCTGTACATAGTATGATGACTCCACATACAGCCCTGTACATAGTATGATGACTCCACATACAGCCCTGTACATAGTATGATGACTCCACATACAGTCCTGTACATAGTATGATGGCTCCACATACAGCCCTGTACATAGTATGATGGCTCCACATACAGCCCTGCAAATAGTATGATGGCTCCACATACAGTCCTGTACATAGTATGATGGCTCCACATACAGCCCTGTACATAGTATGATGGCTCCACATACAGCCCTGTACATAGTATGATGACTCCACATACAGTCCTGTACATAGTATGATGGCTCCACATACAGTCCTGTACATAGTATGATGGCTCCACATACAGCCCTGTACATAGTATGATGGCTCCACATACAGCCCTGTACATAGTATGATGACTCCACATACAGTCCTGTACATAGTATGATGGCTCCACATACAGCCCTGTACATAGTATGATGACTCCACATACAGTCCTGTACATAGTATGATGACTCCATATACAGTCCTGTACATAGTATGATGACTCCATATACAGTCCTGTACATAGTATGATGGCTCCACATACAGTCCTGTACATAGTATGATGGCTCCACATACAGCCCTGTACATAGTATGATGGCTCCACATACAGCCCTGTACATAGTATGATGACTCCACATACAGTCCTGTACATAGTATGATGGCTCCACATACAGCCCTGTACATAGTATGATGACTCCACATACAGTCCTGTACATAGTATGATGACTCCATATACAGTCCTGTACATAGTATGATGGCTCCACATACAGTCCTGTACATAGTATGATGGCTCCACATACAGCCCTGTACATAGTATGATGACTCCACATACAGTCCTGTACATAGTATGATGGCTCCACATACAGCCCTGTACATAGTATGATGGCTCCACATACAGCCCTGTACATAGTATGATGACTCCACATACAGTCCTGTACATAGTATGATGGCTCCACATACAGCCCTGTACATAGTATGATGACTCCACATACAGTCCTGTACATAGTATGATGACTCCATATACAGTCCTGTACATAGTATGATGGCTCCACATACAGTCCTGTACATAGTATGATGGCTCCACATACAGCCCTGTACATAGTATGATGGCTCCACATACAGCCCTGTACATAGTATGATGACTCCACATACAGTCCTGTACATAGTATGATGACTCCATATACAGTCCTGTACATAGTATGATGACTCCATATAAAGTCCTGTACATAGTATGATGGCTCCACATACAGCCCTGTACATAGTATGATGGCTCCACATACAGTCCTGTACATAGTATGATGACTCCACATACAGTCCTGTACATAGTATGATGACTCCACATACAGCCCTGTACATAGTATGATGACTCCACATACAGCCCTGTACATAGTATGATGACTCCACATACAGCCCTGTACATAGTATGATGGCTCCACATACAGCCCTGTACATAGTATGATGGCTCCACATACAGCCCTGTACATAGTATGATGGCTCCACATACAGTCCTGTACATAGTATGATGACTCCACATACAGCCCTGTACATAGTATGATGACTCCACATACAGCCCTGTACATAGTATGATGGCTCCACATACAGTCCTGTACATAGTATGATGGCTCCACATACAGCCCTGTACATAGTATGATGGCTCCACATACAGTCCTGTACATAGTATGATGACTCCACATACAGTCCTGTACATAGTATGATGACTCCACATACAGCCCTGCACATAGTATGATGGCCCCACATACAGCCCTGCACATAGTATGATGGCTCCACATACAGTCCTGCACATAGTATGATGAAACCAGGGGAGGAGTCCTGAGGAGATAATTTGTATATTCCCACTGCATTTTGGGGTAAGTGAAGAGTCTCCGCGAGCTCAAAGAACACTGGATTTTGGCTGTTGGAGCTGAAAAGAGGACATCGGTAAACCAGGGGAGGAGTCCTGAGGAGATAATTTGCATATTCCCACTGCATTTTGGGGTAAGTGAAGAGTCTCCGCAAGCTCAAAGAACACTGGATTTTGGCTGTTGGAGCTGAAAAGAGGACATCGGTAGACCAGGGGAGGAGTCCTGAGGAGATAATTTGCATATTCACACTGCATTTTGGGGTAAGTGAAGAGTCTCCGCGAGCTCAAAGAACACTGGATTTTGGCTGTTGGAGCTGAAAAGAGGACATCGGTAAACCGCGCGCCTAACGGCGCTTTTTTTTTAAGCCTTTTTCACTGTTTTCAGAACATTAACAATAAGAACATGGAAGAGTCCAGGAGCCATTTGGTGAGCTGCATATCCTGCTACATGTTCACAGACTTGCCAGTGGAAAAGCCAAACTTCACATGCCAGAAATGCAAGCTTGTGTCCCTGTTGGAGGAAAAGTTGCGAAATCTAGAAGAGAGGTTAACTACCTTGAAAATCATTAAGGAAGGTGAAGAGTTCTTAGACAGAGCAGAATTATCTCTTCATGATTCAGAAAAAGAAGAAATTCGAACTGCACCTGACGAAACAGAGGAATGGAAGCATGTGACCCACAGAAGCAGGAGGATCGAGAGGCAGTTAGCACCCATACTGCTCAGAAACCAGTACCAGGCTCTCACGCAGGAGAACCATGAAGAAATACAGCAAAATAAGACTTTGCCAGCAATGAATAACCTTGTAAGCCCTCAGAATCCTCCTGGATGGAGAAAGAAGAATGTAGTGAAGAAAAAACGGAGAGTGGTGGTCATGGGGGATTCCCTGTTAAGAGGAACAGAGGCCGCTATCTGCAGACCAGACATAACCTCAAGAGAAATGTGCTGTCTTCCAGGAGCAAAAATTAAAGATGTGTCTGACAGGATATCAAGACTCTTCAGACCTACAGATCACTACCCATTCCTGCTAATACATGTGGGGACAAATGACACCGCAAGAAAGGACCTGGAAACCATCTGCAGTGACTTTGAAGACTTAGGCAAGAAAGTGAAAGAATTGGGAGCGCAGGTGGTCTTCTCATCCATCCTCCCAGTGGATGGCCATGGAACAATGAGGTGGAATAAGATTCTACAGGTGAACAACTGGCTACGTCGATGGTGCCGTCAACAAGGATTTGGATTTCTGGATCACGGAATGAATTACCTATACGATGGACTACTTGCTAGAGATGGGGTGCACCTTACGAAGACTGGAAAACATGTATTTGGAAGTCGCCTTGCTACACTCATCAGAAGAGCTTTAAACTAGAACAATGTGGGAAGGGAAGCCAAAGGCCAGAAAAAGCCATACAGCTGACAAATACTATTGAGATCTCTGCTACTGGAAGTGGAAAGGAAGAACAAAGACAAAACAATTTAAATAATAAAAATATGGGAGAAAGAGAAACCAATCACAAACTAAAATGTTTTTATACAAATGCACAAAGCATGGGCAACAAACAAGGAGAATTGGAACTACTAATGCAGGAAAAGGAATATGATGTCATTGGAATCACTGAAACTTGGTGGGACGATACACATGATTGGAATAAAAGGCTAAAAGGATACAACTTATTTGCAAGAAACAGACTTGATAAACGAGGAGGAGGTGTTGCATTGTATGTTAGAAAAGCGTATATCTGCACAGAGATTGAAGCTTCAGAGACTGGGAGTTCTGTGGAAACTGTTTGGGTAAGAATACAAGGAGAGAACAACGGAAAGGACACCATTGTAGGCATTTACTACAGGCCACCTGGGCAAGCTGAAGATATGGATGAACTCTTTATGTATCAAATGACCAAGTTCTCCAAAAAATATGACGTAGTGGTCATGGGAGATTTCAACTATCCAGACATTTGTTGGGAATCTCTCTCAAGTAAAACTAACAGGTCAAGAAAATTCTTATCCTCTCTTGCTGACATCTTTATCTTCCAAAAGGTAGGGGAGAAAACAAGGGGATCTGCTACTTTGGATCTAATCCTTATAAACAAGGAGGAAATGGTTGAGGAGGTAAAGGTGGCTGGGACCCTAAGAGGCAGCGATCATGCTATTATAGAATTTTGGATAACTAGAGGAGGAAGACATGTGAAGACTCAAACTTCAAGGTTAGATTTTAGAAAGGCAGATTTTAAGAGACTCAGAAAGAGAATAGGAGGGATCCAATGGCTGGATGTCCTTAAGGACAAAAATGTCCAGGAAGGATGGGAAATTTTTAAAAATGAGATTCTCAAAGCACAATCGTTAACAATCCCGAAAAGTAGGAAGAATGGGAAGCATTTAAGGAAACCAGGATGGATGAACACAGAACTTAAACACATGCTAAAAAGAAAGAAAGAAATGTTTATTAAATGGAAAGAGGGAGGCATATCTAAAGAAGATTATAATGCAGTCTGCAGATCCTGCAGGGCACGTATCAGGGTAGCTAAAGCTGACAATGAATTAAGGCTTGCAAGAGATGTCAAAAGCAATAAAAAAGGATTTTGGGGGTATGTCAAAAGTAAAAGAAAAGTCAAAGATGCTATAGGATTTTTACAGGATGAAAATGGAGAAATGGTAAGAGAGGATGTTGAGAAGGCCGAACTTTTTAATTCCTATTTTGCATCTGTTTTCTCTCAGAAAGAAAATGTAACATCAACTGATCTTCACTGTCCTTTTAAAGGAATAGAGGAATCCAAGTTATCTGTAAACAGAAAGATTGTGAGGGAATATTTAGCTAACATAAATGAGTTCAAGTCTCCAGGTCCAGATGAATTACACCCCAGAGTACTGAAGGAGATCGTAGAAGAAATTTTAGAACCACTCTCCATAATCTTTGAAAATTCTTGGAGAACAGGAGAAGTCCCAGAAGACTGGAGAAGAGCAAATGTTGTTCCTATCTTCAAAAAGGGGAAGAAGGTGGACCCAGGGAACTATAGGCCAGTGAGTTTGACTTCTATACCAGGAAAGATCTTTGAACAAATTATTAAACAACATGTATGTAAGTACATGGATAAGAATGAAGTGATTAACCAGAGTCAGCATGGGTTTGTAACTAACAAGTCATGTCAGACTAACTTAATTTCCTTCTATGACAGAATCACTGACTGGGTGGATCAGGGAAATGCTGTAGATATAGTATATCTTGACTTTAGCAAAGCATTTGACAAAGTATCTCACACCATCCTTATTGAAAAAATGACCAAGTATGCAATGGACCAGGCAACTGTTAGGTGGATTCATAACTGGCTTAGTGATCGGACTCAAAGGGTGGTTGTAAATGGCTTCACATCCAGCTGGATGAATGTCTCAAGTGGGGTACCACAGGGCTCCGTCCTGGGACCTGTATTGTTCAACATCTTTATCAATGATTTAGATGAAGGAATTGAGGGTAAACTGATTAAATTTGCTGATGACACAAAGCTAGGAGGGATAGCTAATACTAGAGAAGAGAGAGAGAGGATTCAAAAAGACCTAAATAAACTGGAGCAGTGGGCAGCAACCAACAGAATGGTTTTTAACAGGGAAAAATGCAAAGTACTACATCTGGGCAATAAAAATGAAAAAAGCATATACAGAATGGGAGGAAAAGAGCTAAGCAACAGTACATGTGAAAAAGACTTAGGTATACTAATAGATCATAGACTGAACATGAGTCAACAGTGTGATGCAGCAGCAAAAAAGGCAAATACAATTCTGGGATGTATTAACAGAAGCATACAGTCTAGATCACGTGAAGTCATTATCGGTCTTTACTCCTCTTTGGTCAGACCTCATCTGGAATACTGTGTACAGTTTTGGGCACCACAT
The DNA here is from genome assembly GCF_046119375.1 of Phyllobates terribilis. NCBI lineage: Eukaryota > Metazoa > Chordata > Amphibia > Anura > Dendrobatidae > Phyllobates > Phyllobates terribilis. The sequence goes on from NW_027362959.1 coordinate 3,536,807, forward strand.
TTTAAAAAAGACATAGACAAACTGGAGCAAGTTCAGAGAAGAGCGACCAGAATGGTGACTGGTCTGCAAACCATGTCCTATGAGGAACGGTTGCAGGATTTGGGAATGTTTAGCTTGCAAAAAAGAAGACTGAGAGGAGACTTAATAGCTGTCTACAAATATGTCAAGGGCTGTCACATTGTAGAAGGATCATCTTTATTCTCATTTGCACAAGGAAAGACTAGAAGCAATGGGATGAAACTAAATGGGAGGAGACACAGATTAGATATTAGAAAAAACTTTTTGACAGTTAGGGTGATTAATGAGTGGAACAGGCTGCCACGAAAGGTGGTGAGTTCCCCTTCAATGGACGTCTTCAAACAGAGGCTGGACAGACATCTGTCTGAGATGATCTAGTGAATCCTGCTTTGAGCAGGGGGTTGGACCAGATGACCCAGGAGGTCCCTTCCAACTCTACCATTCTATGATTCTATGACTCCACATACAGCCCTGCACATAGTATGATGGCTCCACATACAGCCCTGTACATAGTATGATGGCTCCACATACAGCCCTGTACATAGTATGATGGCTCCACATACAGTCCTGTACATAGTATGATGGCTCCACATACAGTCCTGTACATAGTATGATGGCTCCACATACAGCCCTGTACATAGTATGATGGCTCCACATACAGCCCTGCACATAGTATGATGGCTCCACATACAGCCCTGTACATAGTATGATGGCTCCACATACAGTCCTGTACATAGTATGATGGCTCCACATACAGTCCTGTACATAGTATGATGGCTCCACATACAGCCCTGTACATAGTATGATGGCTCCACATACAGCCCTGTACATAGTATGATGGCTCCACATACAGCCCTGTACATAGTATGATGACTCCACATACAGTCCTGTACATAGTATAATGACTCCACATACAGTCCTGTACATAGTATGATGGCTCCACATACAGTCCTGCACATAGTATGATGGCTCCACATACAGTCCTTACATAGTATGATGACTCCACATACAGTCCTGTACATAGTATGATGACTCCATATACAGTCCTGTACATAGTATGATGGCTCCACATACAGTCCTGTACATAGTATGATGGCTCCACATACAGCCCTGTACATAGTATGATGGCTCCACATACAGCCCTGTACATAGTATGATGGCTCCACATACAGCCCTGTACATAGTATGATGGCCTCACATACAGCCCTGTACATAGTATGATGGCTCCACATACAGTCCTGTACATAGTATGATGACTCCACATACAGTCCTGTACATAGTATGATGTGCCCACATACAGCCCTGCACATAGTATGATTGCTCCACATACAGCCCTGTACATAGTATGATGGCTCCACATACAGCCCTGTACATAGTATGATGGCTCCACATACAGCCCTGTACATAGTATGATGGCTCCACATACAGCCCTGTACATAGTATGATGGCCTCACATACAGCCCTGTACATAGTATGATGGCTCCACATACAGCCCTGTACATAGTATGATGGCCTCACATACAGCCCTGTACATAGTATGATGACTCCACATACAGCCCTGTACATAGTATGATGACTCCACATACAGTCCTGTACATAGTATGATGGCTCCACATACAGCCCTGTACATAGTATGATGGCCTCACATACAGCCCTGTACATAGTATGATGGCTCCACATACAGTCCTGTACATAGTATGATGACTCCACATACAGTCCTGTACATAGTATGATGGCCCCACATACAGCCCTGCACATAGTATGATGGCTCCACATACAGCCCTGCACATAGTATGATGACTCCACATACAGCCCTGCACATAGTATGATGGCTCCACATACAGCCCTGTACCTAGTATGATGGCTCCACATACAGCCCTGTACATAGTATGATGGCTCCACATACAGCCCTGTACATAGTATGATGGCTCCACATACAGCCCTGTACATAGTATGATGGCTCCACATACAGCCCTGTACATAGTATGATGGCTCCACATACAGCCCTGTACATAGTATGATGGCTCCACATACAGCGCTGTACATAGTATGATGGCTCCACATACAGCCCTGTACATAGTATGATGGCTCCACATACAGCTCTGTACATAGTATGATGGCTCCACATACAGTCCTGTACATAGTATGATGGCTCCACATACAGCCCTGTACATAGTATGATGGCTCCACATACAGCCCTGTACATAGTATGATGGCTCCACATACAGCCCTGTACATAGTATGATGGCTCCACATACAGCCCTGAACATAGTATGATGGCTCCACATACAGCCCTGAACATAGTATGATGGCTCCACATACAGCCCTGTACATAGTATGATGGCTCCACATACAGTCCTGTACATAGTATGATGGCTCCACATACAGCCCTGTACATAGTATGATGGCTCCACATACAGTCCTGTACATAGTATGATGGCTCCACATACAGCCCTGTACATAGTATGATGGCTCCACATACAGTCTTGCACATAGTATGATGGCTCCACATACAGCCCTGAACATAGTATGATGGCTCCACATACAGCCCTGTACATAGTATGATGGCTCCACATACAGCCCTGTACATAGTATGATGGCTCCACATACAGCCCTGTACATAGTATGATGGCTCCACATACAACCCTATACATAGTATGATGGCTCCACATACAGACCTGTACATAGTATGATGGCTCCACGTACAGTCCTGTACATAGTATGATGGCCCCACATACAGTCCTGTACATAGTATGATGGCTCCACATACAGTCCTGTACATAGTATGATGGCTCCACATACAGTCCTGTACATAGTATGATGGCTCCACATACAGCCCTGTACATAGTATGATGGCTCCACGTACAGTCCTGTACATAGTATGATGGCCCCACGTACAGTCCTGTACATAGTATGATGGCTCCACGTACAGTCCTGTACATAGTATGATGACTCCACATACAGCCCTGTACATAGTATGATGGCTCCACGTACAGTCCTGTACATAGTATGATGGCCCCACATACAGTCCTGTACATAGTATGATGGCTCCACATACAGTCCTGTACATAGTATGATGGCTCCACATACAGTCCTGTACATAGTATGATGGCTCCACATACAGCCCTGTACATAGTATGATGGCTCCACATACAGCCCTGTACATAGTATGATGACTCCACATACAGTCCTGTACATAGTATGATGGCTCCACATACAGCCCTGTACATAGTATGATGGCTCCACATACAGCCCTGTACATAGTATGATGGCTCCACATACAGCCCTGTACATAGTATGATGACTCCACATACAGTCCTGTACATAGTATGATGGCTCCACATACAGCCCTGTACATAGTATGATGACTCCACATACAGTCCTGTACATAGTATGATGGCTCCACATACAGCCCTGTACATAGTATGATGACTGCACATACAGTCCTGTACATAGTATGATGACTCCACATACAGCCCTGTACATAGTATGATGACTGCACATACAGTCCTGTACATAGTATGATGGCTCCACATACAGTCCTGTACATAGTATGATGACTCCACATACAGTCCTGTACATAGTATGATGGCTCCACATACAGCCCTGTACATAGTATGATGACTGCACATACAGTCCTGTACATAGTATGATGGCTCCACATACAGCCCTGTACATAGTATGATGACTCCACATACAGCCCTGTACATAGTATGATGGCTCCACATACAGCCCTGCACATAGTATGATGGCTCCACATACAGCCCTGTACATAGTATGATGACTCCACATACAGTCCTGTACATAGTATGATGGCTCCACATACAGCCCTGTACATAGTATGATGACTGCACATACAGTCCTGTACATAGTATGATGGCTCCACATACAGCCCTGTACATAGTATGATGACTCCACATACAGCCCTGTACATAGTATGATGACTGCACATACAGTCCTGTACATAGTATGATGGCTCCACATACAGCCCTGTACATAGTATGATGACTCCACATACAGCCCTGTACATAGTATGATGACTCCACATACAGTCCTGTACATAGTATGATGACTCCACATACAGTCCTGTACATAGTATGATGGCTCCACATACAGTCCTGTACATAGTATGATGACTCCACATACAGCCCTGTACATAGTATGATGGCCCCACATACAGTTCTGTACATAGTATGATGACTCCACATACAGTCCTGTACATAGTATGATGGCTCCACATACAGTCCTGTACATAGTATGATGACTCCACATACAGCCCTGTACATAGTATGATGGCCCCACATACAGTTCTGCATGTAATAAGATGGCTCCACATACAGTCCTGTACATAGTATGATGACTCCACATACAGCCCTGCACATAGTATGATGGCTCCACATACAGCCCTGCACATAGTATGATGACTCCACATACAGCCCTGCACATAGTATGATGGCTCCACATACAGCCCTGTACATAGTATGATGGCTCCACATACAGCCCTGTACATAGTATGATGGCTCCACATACAGCCCTGTACATAGTATGATGGCTCCACATACAGCCCTGTACATAGTATGATGGCTCCACATACAGCCCTGTACATAGTATGATGGCTCCACATACAGCGCTGTACATAGTATGATGGCTCCACATACAGCCCTGTACATAGTATGATGGCTCCACATACAGCCCTGTACATAGTATGATGGCTCCACATACAGCCCTGTACATAGTATGATGGCTCCACATACAGCCCTGTACATAGTATGATGGCTCCACATACAGCCCTGTACATAGTATGATGGCTCCACATACAGCCCTGTACATAGTATGATGGCTCCACATACAGCCCTGTACATAGTATGATGACTCCACATACAGTCCTGTACATAGTATGATGGCTCCACATACAGTCCTGTACATAGTATGATGGCCCCACATACAGCCCTGTACATAGTATGATGACTCCACATACAGTCCTGTACATAGTATGATGGCTCCACATACAGTCCTGTACATAGTATGATGACTCCACATACAGTCCTGTACATAGTATGATGGCCCCACATACAGCCCTGTACACAGTATGATGGCTCCACATACAGCCCTGTACATAGTATGATGGCTCCACATACAGCCCTGTACATAGTATGATGGCTCCACATACAGCCCTGTACACAGTATGATGGCTCCACATACAGCCTTGTACATAGTATGATGGCTCCACATACAGTCCTGTACATAGTATGATGGCCCCACATACAGCCCTGTACACAGTATGATGGCTCCACATACAGCCTTGTACATAGTATGATGGCCCCACATACAGTCCTGTACATAGTATGATGGCCCCACATACAGCCCTGTACACAGTATGATGGCTCCACATACAGCCCTGTACATAGTATGATGGCCCCACATACAGCCCTGTACACAGTATGATGGCTCCACATACAGCCTTGTACATAGTATGATGGCCCCACATACAGTCCTGTACATAGTATGATGGCTCCACATACAGTCCTGTACATAGTATGATGGCCCCACATACAGCCCTGTACATAGTATGATGACTCCACATACAGTCCTGTACATAGTATGATGGCTCCACATACAGTCCTGTACATAGTATGATGGCTCCACATACAGTCCTGTACATAGTATGATGGCTCCACATACAGTCCTGTACATAGTATGATGGCTCCACATACAGCCCTGTACATAGTATGATGGCTCCACATACAGCCCTGTACATAGTATGATGACTCCACATACAGCCCTGTACATAGTATGATGGCTCCACATACAGTCCTGTACATAGTATGATGACTCCACATACAGCCCTGTACATAGTATGATGACTCCACATACAGCCCTGTACATAGTATGATGACTCCACATACAGCCCTGTACATAGTATGATGACTCCACATACAGTCCTGTACATAGTATGATGGCTCCACATACAGCCCTGTACATAGTATGATGGCTCCACATACAGTCCTGTACATAGTATGATGGCTCCACATACAGTCCTGTACATAGTATGATGGCTCCACATACAGTCCTGTACATAGTATGATGGCTCCACATACAGTCCTGTACATAGTATGATGACTCCACATACAGTCCTGTACATAGTATGATGGCTCCACATACAGCCCTGTACATAGTATGATGGCTCCACATACAGTCCTGTACATAGTATGATGGCTCCACATACAGCCCTGTACATAGTATGATGACTCCACATACAGTCCTGTACATAGTATGATGACTCCACATACAGTCCTGTACATAGTATGATGGCTCCACATACAGCCCTGTACATAGTATGATGACTGCACATACAGTCCTGTACATAGTATGATGGCTCCACATACAGCCCTGTACATAGTATGATGACTCCACATACAGCCCTGTACATAGTATGATGACTCCACATACAGTCCTGTACATAGTATGATGGCTCCACATACAGTCCTGTACATAGTATGATGACTCCACATACAGCCCTGTACATAGTATGATGACTGCACATACAGTCCTGTACATAGTATGATGGCTCCACATACAGCCCTGTACATAGTATGATGACTCCACATACAGCCCTGTACATAGTATGATGACTCCACATACAGTCCTGTACATAGTATGATGACTCCACATACAGTCCTGTACATAGTATGATGGCTCCACATACAGTCCTGTACATAGTATGATGACTCCACATACAGCCCTGTACATAGTATGATGGCCCCACATACAGTTCTGCATGTAATAAGATGGCTCCACATACAGTCCTGTACATAGTATGATGACTCCACATACAGCCCTGTACATAGTATGATGGCTCCACATACAGTTCTGCATGTAATAAGATGGCCCGCATACAGTTCTGTACATAGTATCATGGCCCCACATACAGTCCTGTACATAGTATGATGGCTCCTCATACAGCCCTGTACATATTATGATGGCTCCACATACAGCCCTGTACATAGTATGATGGCTCCACATACAGTCCTGTACATAGTATGATGGCTCCACATACAGCCCTGTACATAGTATGATGGCTCCACATACAGTTCTGCATGTAATAAGATGGCCCGCATACAGTTCTGTACATAGTATGATGGCCCCACATACAGTCCTGTACATAGTATGATGGCTCCACATACAGTTCTGCATGTAATAAGATGGCCCGCATACAGTCCTGTACATAGTAAGATGACTCCACATACAGTCCTGTACATAGTAAGATGACTCCACATACAGTCCTGTACATAGTATGATGGCTCCACATACAGTCCTGTACATAGTATGATGGCTCCACATACAGCCCTGTACATAGTATGATGACTGCACATACAGTCCTGTACATAGTATGATGGCTCCACATACAGCCCTGTACATAGTATGATGACTCCACATACAGCCCTGTACATAGTATGATGGCTCCACATACAGCCCTGTACATAGTATGATGGCCCCACATACAGTCCTGTACATAGTATGATGGCTCCACATACAGCCCTGTACATAGTATGATGGCTCCACATACAGCCCTGTACATAGTATGATGGCTCCACATACAGTTCTGTACATAGTATGATGGCTCCACATACAGCCCTGTACATAGTATGATGGCTCCACATACAGCCCTGTACATAGTATGATGACTCCACATACAGCCCTGTACATAGTATGATGACTCCACATACAGCCCTGTACATAGTATGATGACTCCACATACAGTCCTGTACATAGTATGATGGCTCCACATACAGCCCTGTACATAGTATGATGGCTCCACATACAGCCCTGTACATAGTATGATGGCTCCACATACAGTCCTGTACATAGTATGATGGCTCCACATACAGCCCTGTACATAGTATGATGGCTCCACATACAGTCCTGTACATAGTATGATGGCTCCACATACAGTCCTGTACATAGTATGATGACTCCACATACAGCCCTGTACATAGTATGATGACTCCACATACAGCCCTGTACATAGTATGATGACTCCACATACAGCCCTGTACATAGTATAATGACTCCACATACAGCCCTGTACATAGTATGATGACTCCACATACAGTCCTGTACATAGTATGATGGCTCCACATACAGTCCTGTACATAGTATGATGGCTCCACATACAGTCCTGTACATAGTATGATGACTCCACATACAGTCCTGTACATAGTATGATGGCTCCACATACAGCCCTGTACATAGTAAGATGGCTCCACATACAGTCCTGTACATAGTATGATGACTCCACATACAGTCCTGTACATAGTATGATGGCTCCACATACAGCCCTGTACATAGTATGATGACTCCACATACAGTCCTGTACATAGTATGATGACTCCACATACAGCCCTGTACATAGTATGATGACTCCACATACAGTCCTGTACATAGTATGATGGCTCCACATACAGTCCTGTACATAGTATGATGACTCCACATACAGTCCTGTACATAGTATGATGGCTCCACATACAGCCCTGTACATAGTATGATGACTGCACATACAGTCCTGTACATAGTATGATGGCTCCACATACAGCCCTGTACATAGTATGATGACTCCACATACAGCCCTGTACATAGTATGATGACTCCACATACAGTCCTGTACATAGTATGATGACTCCACATACAGTCCTGTACATAGTATGATGGCTCCACATACAGCCCTGTACATAGTATGATGGCTCCACATACAGCCCTGTACATAGTATGATGGCTCCACATACAGCCCTGTACATAGTATGATGGCTCCACATACAGTCCTGTACATAGTATGATGACTCCACATACAGTCCTGTACATAGTATGATGGCTCCACATACAGTCCTGTACATAGTATGATGGCTCCACATACAGTCCTGTACATAGTATGATGACTCCACATACAGTCCTGTACATAGTATGATGGCTCCACATACAGCCCTGTACATAGTATGATGGCTCCACATACAGTCCTGTACATAGTATGATGGCTCCACATACAGCCCTGTACATAGTATGATGACTCCACATACAGCCCTGTACATAGTATGATGGCCCCACATACAGTTCTGCATGTAATAAGATGGCTCCACATACAGTCCTGTACATAGTATGATGACTCCACATACAGCCCTGTACATAGTATGATGGCTCCACATACAGTTCTGCATGTAATAAGATGGCCCGCATACAGTTCTGTACATAGTATCATGGCCCCACATACAGTCCTGTACATAGTATGATGGCTCCTCATACAGCCCTGTACATATTATGATGGCTCCACATACAGCCCTGTACATAGTATGATGGCTCCACATACAGTCCTGTACATAGTATGATGGCTCCACATACAGCCCTGTACATAGTATGATGGCTCCACATACAGTTCTGCATGTAATAAGATGGCCCGCATACAGTTCTGTACATAGTATGATGGCCCCACATACAGTCCTGTACATAGTATGATGGCTCCACATACAGTTCTGCATGTAATAAGATGGCCCGCATACAGTCCTGTACATAGTATGATGGCCCCACATACAGTCCTGTACATAGTATGATGGCTCCACATACAGTTCTGCATGTAATAAGATGGCCCGCATACAGTTCTGTACATAGTATGATGGCCCCACATACAGTCCTGTACATAGTATGATGGCTCCACATACAGTTCTGCATGTAATAAGATGGCCCGCATACAGTCCTGTACATAGTATGATGGCCCCACATACAGTCCTGTACATAGTATGATGGCCCCACATACAGTCCTGTACATAGTATGATGGCCCCACATACAGTCCTGTACATAGTATGATGGCTCCACATACAGTCCTGTACATATTATGATGACTCCACATACAGTCCTGTACATAGTATGATGACTCCACATACAGCCCTGTACATAGTATGATAGCTCCACATACAGCCCTGTACATAGTATGATGGCTCCACATACAGCCCTGTACATAGTATGATGGCTCCACATACAGCCCTGTACATAGTATGATGGCTCCACATACAGCCCTGTACATAGTATGATGGCTCCACATACAGCCCTGTACATAGTATGATGACTCCACATACAGTACTGTACATAGTATGATGGCTCCACATACAGCCCTGTACATAGTATGATGACTCCACATACAGCCCTGTACATAGTATGATGGCCTCACATACAGCCCTGTACATAGTATGATGGCCTCACATACAGCCCTGTACATAGTATGATGACTCCACATACAGTCCTGTACATAGTATGATGGCTCCACATACAGCCCTGTACATAGTATGATGACTCCACATACAGCACTGTACATAGTATGATGACTCCACATACAGCCCTGTACATAGTATGATGGCTCCACATACAGTCCTGTACATAGTATGATGACTCCACATACAGTCCTGTACATAGTATGATGGCTCCACATACAGCCCTGTACATAGTATGATGGCTCCACATACAGTCCTGTACATAGTATGATGACTCCACATACAGTCCTGTACATAGTATGATGGCTCCACATACAGCCCTGTACATAGTATGATGACTCCACATACAGTTCTGCATGTAATAAGATGGCCCGCATACAGTCCTGTACATAGTATGATGGCCCCACATACAGTCCTGTACATAGTATGATGGCTCCACATACAGTTCTGCATGTAATAAGATGGCCCGCATACAGTCCTGTACATAGTATGATGGCCCCACATACAGTCCTGTACATAGTATGATGGCTCCACATACAGTTCTGCATGTAATAAGATGGCCCGCATACAGTTCTGTACATAGTATGATGGCCCCACATACAGTCCTGTACATAGTATGATGGCTCCACATACAGTTCTGCATGTAATAAGATGGCCCGCATACAGTCCTGTACATAGTATGATGGCCCCACATACAGTCCTGTACATAGTATGATGGCCCCACATACAGTCCTGTACATAGTATGATGGCCCCACATACAGTCCTGTACATAGTATGATGGCCCCACATACAGTCCTGTACATATTATGATGACTCCACATACAGTCCTGTACATAGTATGATGACTCCACATACAGCCCTGTACATAGTATGATAGCTCCACATACAGCCCTGTACATAGTATGATGGCTCCACATACAGCCCTGTACATAGTATGATGGCTCCACATACAGCCCTGTACATAGTATGATGGCTCCACATACAGCCCTGTACATAGTATGATGGCTCCACATACAGCCCTGTACATAGTATGATGACTCCACATACAGTCCTGTACATAGTATGATGGCTCCACATACAGCCCTGTACATAGTATGATGGCTCCACATACAGCCCTGTACATAGTATGATGGCTCCACATACAGCCCTGCACATAGTATGATGACTCCACATACAGCCCTGTACATAGTATGATGGCCTCACATACAGCCCTGTACATAGTATGATGGCCTCACATACAGCCCTGTACATAGTATGATGACTCCACATACAGTCCTGTACATAGTATGATGGCTCCACATACAGCCCTGTACATAGTATGATGACTCCACATACAGCACTGTACATAGTATGATGGCTCCACATACAGTCCTGTACATAGTATGATGACTCCACATACAGTCCTGTACATAGTATGATGGCTCCACATACAGCCCTGTACATAGTATGATGACTCCACATACAGTCCTGTACATAGTATGATGGCTCCACATACAGCCCTGTACATAGTATGATTGCTCCACATACAGCCCTGTACATAGTATGATGGCTCCACATACAGCCCTGTACATAGTATGATGGCTCCACATACAGTCCTGTACATAGTATGATGGCTCCACATACAGCCCTGTACATAGTATGATGACTCCACATACAGTCCTGTACATAGTATGATGACTCCACATACAGTCCTGTACATAGTATGATGGCTCCACATACAGCACTGTACATAGTATGATGGCTCCACATACAGTCCTGTACATAGTATGATGGCTCCACATACAGCCCTGTACATAGTATGATGACTCCACATACAGTCCTGTACATAGTATGATGACTCCACATACAGTCCTGTACATAGTATGATGGCTCCACATACAGTTCTGCATGTAATAAGATGGCCCGCATACAGCCCTGTACATAGTATGATGACTCCACATACAGTCCTGTACATAGTATGATGGCTCCACATACAGTCCTGTACATAGTATGATGGCTCCACATACAGTTCTGCATGTAATAAGATGGCCCGCATACAGCCCTGTACATAGTATGATGACTCCACATACAGTCCTGTACATAGTATGATGACTCCACATACAGCCCTGTACATAGTATGATGACTCCACATACAGCCCTGTACATAGTATGATGACTCCACATACAGCCCTGTACATAGTATGATGACTCCACATACAGCCCTGTACATAGTATGATGGCTCCACATACAGTCCTGTACATAGTATGATGATTCCACATACAGTCCTGTACATAGTATGATGACTCCACATACAGTCCTGTACATAGTATGATGACTCCACATACAGTCCTGTACATAGTATGATGACTCCACATACAGCCCTGTACATAGTATGATGGCTCCACATACAGCCCTGTACATAGTATGATTGCTCCACATACAGCCCTGTACATAGTATGATGGCTCCACATACAGTCCTGTACATAGTATGATGACTCCACATACAGCCCTGTACATAGTATGATGACTCCACATACAGTCCTGTACATAGTATGATGGCTCCACATACAGCCCTGTACATAGTATGATGGCTCCACATACAGTCCTGTACATAGTATGATGACTCCACATACAGCCCTGTACATAGTATGATGGCTCCACATACAGCCCTGTACATAGTATGATGACTCCACATACAGCCCTGTACATAGTATGATGACTCCACATACAGCCCTGTACATAGTATGATGGCTCCACATACAGTCCTGTACATAGTATGATGGCTCCACATACAGCCCTGTACATAGTATGATGACTCCACATACAGCCCTGTACATAGTATGATGGCTCCACATACAGTCCTGTACATAGTATGATGGCTCCACATACAGCCCTGTACATAGTATGATGGCTCCACATACAGTCCTATACATAGTATGATTGCTCCACATACAGCCCTGTACATAGTATGATGGCTCCACATACAGTCCTGTACATAGTATGATGACTCCACATACAGCCCTGTACATAGTATGATGGCTCCACATACAGCCCTGTACATAGTATGATGACTCCACATACAGCCCTGTACATAGTATGATGGCTGCACATACAGCCCTGTACATAGTATGATGACTCCACATACAGTCCTGTACATAGTATGATGACCCAACATACAGTCCTGTACATAGTATGATGACTCCACATACAGCCCTGTACATAGTATGATGGCTCCACATACAGCCCTGTACATAGTATGATGACTCCACATACAGCCCTGTACATAGTATGATGACTCCACATACAGCCCTGTACATAGTATGATGACTCCACATACAGTCCTGTACATAGTATGATGACTCCACATACAGCCCTGTACATAGTATGATGACTCCACATACAGCCCTGTACATAGTATGATGACTCCACATACAGCCCTGTACATAGTATGATGACTCCACATACAGTCCTGTACATAGTATGATGACTCCACATACAGTCCTGTACATAGTATGATGACTCCACATACAGTTCTGCATGTAATAAGATGGCTCCACATACAGTCCTGTACATAGTATGATGACTCCACATACAGCCCTGTACATAGTATGATGGCTCCACATACAGTTCTGCATGTAATAAGATGGCTCCACATACAGCCCTGTACATAGTATGATGACTCCACATACAGTCCTGTACATAGTATGATGGCTCCACATACAGTCTTGTACATAGTATGATGGCCCCACATACAGTTCTGCATGTAATAAGATGGCTCCACATACAGCCCTGTACATAGTATGATGACTCCACATACAGTCCTGTACATAGTATGATGGCTCCACAAACAGCCCTGTACATAGTATGATGACTCCACATACAGCCCTGTACATAGTATGATGACTCCACATACAGCCCTGTACATAGTATGATGGCTCCACATACAGTTCTGCATGTAATAAGATGGCCCGCATACAGTTCTGTACATAGTATGATGGCCCCACATACAGTCCTGTACATAGTATGATGGCTCCACATACAGCCCTGTACATAGTATGATGGCTCCACATACAGCCCTGTACATATTATGATGGCTTCACATACAGCCCTGTACATAGTATGATGGCTCCACATACAGCCCTGTACATAGTATGATGGCTCCACATACAGTTCTGCATGTAATAAGATGGCCCGCATACAGTTCTGTACATAGTATGATGGCCCCACATACAGTCCTGTACATAGTATGATGGCTCCACATACAGCCCTGTACATAGTATGATGGCTCCACATACAGTCCTGTACATATTATGATGACTCCACATACAGTCCTGTACATAGTATGATGGCTCCACATACAGCCCTGTACATAGTATGATGACTCCACATACAGTCCTGTACATAGTATGATGACTCCACATACAGTCCTGTACATAGTATGATGACTCCACATACAGCCCTGTACATAGTATGATGGCTCCACATACAGTCCTGTACATAGTATGATGGCTCCACATACAGCCCTGTACATATTATGATGACTCCACATACAGTCCTGTACATAGTATGATGACTCCACATACAGTCCTGTACATAGTATGATGGCTCCACATACAGTCCTGCACATAGTATGATGACTCCACATACAGTCCTGTACATAGTATGATGACTCCACATACAGCCCTGTACATAGTATGATGACTCCACATACAGTCCTGTACATAGTATGGTGGCTCCACATACAGCCCTGTACATAGTATGATGGCTCCACATACAGTCCTGTACATAGTATGATGGCTCCACATACAGTCCTGTACATAGTATGGTGGCTCCACATACAGCCCTGTACATAGTATGGTGGCTCCACATACAGCCCTGTACATAGTATGATGGCTCCACATACAGTCCTGTACATAGTATGATGGCCCCACATACAGTCCTGTACATAGTATGATGGCTCCACATACAGCCC